>NC_138351.1:48917286-49524071 GCF_046562875.1 Panthera onca | reverse complement strand
CACCTATTTAACCCATCCCCCATCCACCTCCTCTCTGGTAACCATCAGTTTGTTCTCTGTAGTTAAGAGTCTGTTTCTTTAATTTCTCTCTCTCTCTCTCTCTCTCTCTCTCTTAAAAATGTAGGTAATATTAGTACCTACTTCAAAAGACTTTTGTGGAGACTGGGTCAATCCATGTAATGTATTTCAAAGTCTCTTAGGCATAGTGAGAACTAAATACATGTTAGCTGCTATTGTTGCAACTATTGTTGTTTTAGATGTCTATTTAGTGTTTAGAAGTGAGACAGCATGGATTTGCATTCTGCGACTTTATAGTCTGTGACTCTTTTGTCTCATTATAAAAATATAGATGAAAGTAGTTCCAACTTCATAGGTTGTTATGGGTTTAAATGAGCTGATGAAGGTAAGTAAGTGAAGATCTCGGTTACGGAATACCGAGAATACTGAACACATTCAGTTATGGAATACAGAAGTTGTTTTCTGGGTCGTGGGGCTAAGTGTGAAGGAAACAACAATAGCAAAATAAAGGTTGCTGAGGAAATAAATACTTCATATTCTATCATTTCCCTTATTGAACTCAAGTGTCTTTCAGAGAAACCAACCAGGGCTATTGACTACTCTGAGTCTGGACCCGTTTCGACCCCAAAGCAACTCCTTGGTCATCTTAGCCTTTCTTTATGTTCTAAACTCTTTGCGCTTCATGGTTCCACTAGATACATTCTGTAACCTGGTTGCAATTTTCCCACCATGGCAACATGCCTGAAGGATAGAATATGGCAACAAGTGGGGTATGGGATGGAGGAAGATCAATCAGAAGGGGGCAGAAAGAATCACATGACCATTGTTTAGATAACCAATTCACCACCATTCTTAGTACAGGTCATGAATTTTATGGGGAAAAATGTTCATCTGTAAATTTTCAGGTCATACTTTTCTAAATTGAAGATAATTAGATCAGTAACCTAAATGTATGTTTTTAGGGATTAGATAATATAAATAAAATTTTCCTGTGCTTATGTAATTTTTCAAAGAATCTCAATCTAGACTTGCATACAATACCTATAAATGTATAATGTAAGGCAGACTGATTAAAGAAAAAAAATGGCTTTGTTTTAGACAATAGGCAATTTCATTATGTGATTTACAGAATACACAACAGCCTCTCTATTCCCTGTATAAAGCAATCAGGATCTCGGCTACATTACTAAACAGGCAATACAATAGCTTATTTTTAAAATAAAATTAAGAAATTTCATTTGCTTCCTGTGTAAAATCAGCACAATTTTGCTTTAAAGATGTACTGAAAATATTTTAGAATAAATGCTATAAATCTTAGGGAAAAAAATCTTAAAGGAAACATGAGACCATTACAGTTAAATCAACCTAAAAATATTCATTCTTTGTGAAGTAATATATATGATTTATTTCATTCCTTCTTCTATATAATAACCTTTAGGAAGTCATGATAATCCATTTCTCTGGTGATTTTAATTCCTATAGTAGATCAGCTCCCATTATATTAGACATAATGTAAGTATTTGCATATCGCTATTATTCCTCTCATATACACAAAGATATAAATGTGGAATAATAGTATATACTCCCCACTTTTATGCCACTAAATAAGTTCTATGTTTTTGGGAAAATACTTTTTAGTACAGACAAAGCAAACATTTTCTTGCATATTTTTGTGTGAACACTAGCCTCAAGATTTCTGAATTATGAGAATAGTAAGTCTACACACTTTTGTGATATGTAACATGCAAAGGTTATATTCAATATAGAAAGTAGAATGGTGCTTATCACATAAATTACACATAAATAAGCAAATGAATGAGTAAACTTACTTTGACCGAGTATTTCTCTTGAGGAATTTATCCTATAAAGAAGCCAGAGATATGGACAAAGAAACCTTTGGCCTATATTCCAGATTTACTTACAGTTCAATAATTGTAACAATATATAATTTATATAAATAATAATGGGGAATTTGAAAAGTAATTATAACATAGTTCCATGTTGAAATACTAAAAATAATGGTATATAAGTGTATTGACGGACAATACACTATAACTGAAAACACATGCACACATATAGACGCGCGCGCACACACACACACACATACACACACACACACACAGAGTGGTTTGTACAATAGATGCTCACAGAGACACACACAAAGAATATTAAAATTGTCCAGATAAAAATATTAACAGTAGTCATCCCTCAGTATGGCGGATTATGCATTTAGGAATGTTTGTATTTAAAAAATTCTCCAATTGAAAATGTTAAGGAATCTACCCTGAATTAGCCACACAGACCAAATATAATTAATTTGATGTATTGCCACCACAAAACATTTGTTGATTGTCTTGAACATGAAAGATACTAGACAGTCATAATTGCTCAGTTCTTGCATTCCCATCCTTGAATAGCTAATGGAATCTGGGCTCAAAAAGTAGTGATATATTACTTTCATCTATTTGCTTCTCTATTGATACTGAAATAATATCCCCTTAAAATGAATGTCTGTAGTTTGACCATAAACCTATGACACCAGTGTTAGATATCTTACCTATATGAGGTCCAATATTGTCCAGTTAAGTGATTTTTGACAGTCATGAGATTATCGTAGTTTGTGGAGAAAATATGGATAGTCAACCCAATCTGATCATGCTGAAATCATTAGATTGCCACTCTGTGATTTTAGCTGCCTGACTGATGAAATCCTTTAAATTGATTCAATCAAATTTACTCTGAGGGTTCTACATGCAAATTGCCATATTTTACTACTGCTAAAATCTAGCCAGTCTCTAATGTTTTGTTTCAAGAAACTGAATTATTCTTGAGCTTCCTGCATATATATTCCAAATCATATCCCCATTCAAAATATCTCCTTCAGTCACACAAAGCCATTCTCCATTGTAGTAAGGCTTTGTTTTCCTGAATCGTGTAGAGCTTGGCTCAGCAAATGTTTTCTATAAAGAGCTAAATGGAAAATATTTGTGAGCCATATGGTCTCTGTTGCAACTATTCAACTCTGCTACTGTAGTACAAAAGCAGCCATAGACAATGTGTGAATAAATGAACATGCTGTGTTCCAATAAAACTTTATTTATAAAATGGGCAGCAAGCTGGACTTGGCCTGCAGGCTATGGATTACTGACCCAATCTGGAGGCTTGATTCACTTGTCCACTCTGTGACATTTGCTTCACTTTAGTTCTGAACTAACAATGCAGATGCCTAAACAGCTGGTAGGAGGTTATGAACATCAAAGAGCAGAATGAAGACTTACGCAGTTTTATATGAACATAAATGTTCATTCACAATTCTCCTGACTTTGAGGGAAATCAAAGTTGATGGATCAGACAAATTTTCTGAAGGTTCTCTTCCTTCCCCAAACTAATCCCAATTTATTTACCGTGTAACCTGAACAAAGACTGTTTGCTTTCTATCACATGTCAGAGGTATTATCTCATATTTAATCTTCCTACCAATGTTTACACATTGGTAATACAATTTTGTATTGTACTTCTTAATGAATAAATTGAGATTCAATGAAATAAACAAATCATATAGTGGGATAGAAAATGTCAGATCTACACTGTCAATAAAAGCTATTGATTGTAGTATTATAGCAGAGGTGAAATCTGTGTTTGGGCCCTCTGACCTTGGTACAGGTAATGCATGGCTTTGTACAGCTACACAAATAATGGCTTTAATACATCACACATTACATGAATTAATGGAATGTTATACAATTTTGTTCTTTGGACCATTTCCATGTTTAAGTAATAGAAACTGGAACTTGTCTAACTCATTCATTAGCTGAATATCTTCAGTGACTCTATGAATCTGTATCTATATCTATCTATCTATTTATCTATCTAGATATATCTTTATTCTTTGCCCCAGAATATTTCATATAGGTATAAAAATGTTCTTTGAGCTAAGAATAGAGAATATAAAAGAAATTACCTTTCTTTTATAGAAAACAATTCTGTCACTGTATTTTATAAAGTGAATTTTATGAGAACTGTATTAACCCTTAAAATTTGGGGGGAGGGCTCTCTTCCAGTCCAACACTTTAACCCAGCTCTTCCAAAGCCAACCAGCTAGGCACTACAAACAACATAACAGCTAAATATTAAAATGAGTGTGCGCCCATTGTACTTCACTAGCAGTGTGGCAAAACTATAGTTCAGTGACATTTTGTGCTGACTAAATTTGAGGGGACATTCCACGAAAAATCAAAATGCCATTTAAAATATTTTGCTATGAGAAAATGCAGTACACTCAGCTCTTGTATTAGTTTTAGCTCTTTTTCATTTATTCATTCAATGCATACTTACTGAGCCCCTAATCTTGGATAGGTACTATGTCTTAATCTATTTTCACTTAATGGCATGCTAAGTTCAATAATAAGAACTTTCAAATGATGAAACAGAAAGCAGAAAGAAGACTTGAATTTAGACTGCGGTATCAGGGACAGTTTAGACGAAATACTGCCAAAATTCTCTGAATCACTGACTATGTTGGCTGGATGAAATAACAAGTGGGATATTGGGGAAGGCAGAGGGCGCAGCATGGGCAAGAGTCTATCAAGGATTTCCACTCATTCCCTGAGAAGAGAAATATAGGCCCAAAGGAAGGGTAGTTAGGAAAAGGTATTTTACAGCCTGTGGGCACATGGAGGTAGTAATGAGGGAGTTATTTTTTGATGGTATAGGGGTAGTCTGAGATTCTGGTGGCAAAATGGACAGGAACTTCTGCTTTTTGTAGGAATGAAGAAAGTTTGAGTGAATCATGGACTCCATGGTCGAGGCCATTTCTATATATGTGCATTACATTACAGATGCCAGATTTCAACTCTACTTCCATTGAAGAGCCAAATAATTTTGTCCTGAGATCAGTGCGAGCTATGAGGCAGGGGTGAATTATATAAACATTATTGATGAGGAAATGGATTCAGAAAGATCTAGCAAATTCTCTAGCCTTTTATAGCAAATATAATGATTAAGCAACATTCAAACTGTTAACCTTTGTCTATCCCTTTGCTATACTATTTTATTATACATAAATTTCAGTGTAAAATTTTGAGTCAAAAAACACAACATATCACATTCCTAAAGCCACTGGCCCTAAATCCAATATTCCTTATGCTCAGTTTGCCTAAAAGCAATATAATTTGAGCCTTTATAATGAAAAAAAGACAAAGTAAAATGCAATTTATTTATATTAATATGTGAAGTTAGAGGACCTAAATATACTGTTTCAAGAGTTCTTCCATTGTTCCATATATACAAATTAGAATAATCTCACAAGTATTAGACTGGATAACTTGTTCTCTCTCTCTCTCTCTCTCTCTCTCTCTCTATATATATATATATATATATATATATACACATATATATAAAGACTCTCTCTCTATATATGTCTCTATATATAGACAGTGTCAATGGGCACAATTTTGTATATAAATATATTTATATATAATTATATAATTAATATATATACAAAATTCAGTGTGCCCATTGACATATTTTTTTAAGTTTGTAAATTTAAGTTTTATTATTAAAAAAATTTTTTTACATTTACTTATTTTTTTTTTTTTTTAATTTTTTTTTTTTTTTTCAACGTTTATTTATTTTTGGGACAGAGAGAGACAGAGCATGAACGGGGGAGGGACAGAGAGAGAGGGAGACACAGAATCGGAAACAGGCTCCAGGCTCTGAGCCATCAGCCCAGAGCCTGACGCGGGGCTCGAACTCACGGACCGTGAGATCGTGACCTGGCTGAAGTCGGACGCTTAACCGACTGCGCCACCCAGGCGCCCCTTACATTTACTTATTTTTGAGAGACAGAGACAGAGCACAAGTGGGGGGGCGGGCAGAGAGAGAATGAGACACAGAATCTGAAGCAGGCTCAAGGCTCTGAGAGAGCCCGACACAGGGCTCAAACTCACAAACTGTGAGATCATGACCTGAGCTGAAGTCGGACGCTTTAACAACTGAGCCACCCAGGCGCCTCTGTTTTATTATTAAAAGGAACTCAGTTTATGACATTTATCAAGTTAGATAAGGTTTTCTTTTTCCTATCATTACGATGATTATACTTTCTAAACCTTTTAGAAAAAATAAGAATAAGAGGCCAGAAAATGGGTCAATGGATTAATGATTTTTTTTCAATATATGAATTTATTGTCAAATTGGTTTCCATACAACACCCAGTGCTCATCCCAAAAGGTGCGCTCCTCAATACCCATCACCCACCATCCCCTCCCTCCCACCCCCCATCAACCTTCAGTTTATTCTCAGTTTTTAAGAGTCTCTTATACTTTGGCTTTCTCCCACTCTAACCACTTTTTTTTTTTCCTTCCCCTCTCCCATGGGTTTCTGTTAAGTTTCTCAGGATCCACATAAGAGTGAAAACATATAGTATCTGTCTTTCTCTGTATGGCTTATTTCACTTAGCATCACACTCTCCAGTTCCATCCACGTTGCTACAAAGGGCCATATTTCGTTCTTTCTCACTGCCATGTAGTACTCCATTGTGTATATAAACCTCAATTTCTTTATCCATTCATCAGTTGATGGACATTTCGGCTCTTTCCATAATTCGGCTATTGTTGAGAGTGCTGCTATAAACATTGGGGTGCAAGTGCCCCTATGCATCAGTACTCCTGTATCCCTTGGGTAAATTCCTAGCAGTGCTATTGCTGGGTCATAGGGTAGGTTGATTTTTAATTTTTTGAGGAACCTCCACACTGTTTTCCAGAGTGGCTGCACCAATTTGCATTCCCACCAACAGTGCAAGAGGGTTCCCGTTTCTCCACATCCTCGCCAGCATCTATAGTCTCCTGATTTGTTCATTTTGGCCACTCTGACTGGCGTGAGGTGATATCTGAGTGTGGTTTTGATTTGTATTTCCCTGATGAGGAGCGACGTTGAGCATCTTTTCATGTGCCCGTTGGCCATCCGGATGTCTTCTTTAGAGAAGTGTCTATTCATGTCTTCTGCCCATTTCTTCACTGGGTTGTTTTTCAGGTGTGGAGTTTGGTGAGCTCTTTATAAATTTTGGATACTAGCCCTTTGTCCGATATGTCATTTGCAAATATCTTTTCCCATTCCGTTGGTTGCCTTTTAGTTTTGTTGGTTGTTTCCTTTGCTGTGCAGAAGCTTTTAATCTTCATAAGGTCCCAGTAATTCATTTTTGCTTTTCATTCCCTTGCCGTTGGGGATGTGTCGAGTAAGAGATTGCTACGGCTGAGGTCAGAGAGGTCTTTTCCTGCTTTCTCCTCCAGGGTTTTGATGGTTTCCTGTCTCACATTCAGGTCCTTTATCCATTTTGAGTTTATTTTTGTGAATGGTGTGAGAAAGTGGTCTAGTTTCAACCTTCTACATGTTGCTGTCCAGTTCTCCCAGCACCATTTGTTAAAGAGACTGTCTTTTTTCCATTGGATGTTCTTTCCTGCTTTGTCAAAGATGAGTTGGCCATACGTTTGTGGGTCTAGTTCTGGGGTTTCTATTCTATTCCATTGGTCTATGTGTCTGTTTTTGTGCCAATACCATGCTGTCTTGATGATGACAGCTTTGTAGTAGAGGCTAAAGTCTGGGATTGTGATGCCTCCTGCTTTGGTCTTCTTCTTCAAAATTACTTTGGCTATTCGGGGCCTTTTGTGGTTCCATATGAATTTTAGGATTGCTTGTTCTAGTTTCGAGAAGAATGCTGGTGCAATTTTGATTGGGATTGCATTGAATGTGTAGATAGCTTTGGGCAGTATTGACATTTTGACAATATGTATTCTTCCAATCCATGAGCAGGGAATGTCTTTCCATTTCTTTATATCTTCTTCAATTACCTTCATAAGCTTTCTATAGTTTTCAGCATACAGATCTTGTACATTTTTGGTTAGATTTATTACTAGGTACTTTATGCTTCTTGGTGCAATTGTGAATGGGATCAGATTCTTTATTTGTCTTTCTGTTGCTTCATTATTAGTGTATAAGAATGCAACTGATTTCTGTACATTGATTTTGTATCCTGCAACTTTGCTGAATTCATGTATCAGTTCTAGCAGACTTTTGGTTGAGTCTGTTGGATTTTCCATGTATAGTATCATGTCATCTGCAAAAAGTGAAAGCTTGACTTCATCTTTGCCAATTTTGATGCCTTTGATTTCCTTTTGCTCTCTGATTGCTGATGCTAGAACTTCCAACACTATGTTAAACAACAGCAGTGAGAGTGGGCATCCCTGTCGTGTTCCTGATATCTGGAAAAAAGCTCTCAGTTTTTCCCCATTGAGGATGATGTTAGCTGTGGGCTTTTCATAAATGGCTTTTATGATGTTTAAGTATGTTCCTTCTATCCTGACTTTCTGAAGGTTTTTATTAAGAAAGGGTGCTGAATTTTGTCAAATGCCTTTTCTTCATCGATTGACAGGATCGTATGGTTCTTGTCTTTTCTTATATTAATGTGATGTATCACGTCGATTGATTTGCGAATGTTGAACCAGCCCTGCATCCCAGGAATGAATCCCACTTGATCATGGTGAATAATTCTTTTTATATGCTGTTGAATTCGATTTTACTAGTATCTTATTGAGAATTTTTGCATCCATATTCATCAGGGATATTGGCCTGTAGTTCTCTTTTTTTGCTGGGTCTCTGTCTGGTTTAGGAATCAAAGTAATACTGGCTTCATAGAAGAGTCTGGAAGTTTTCCTTCCCTTTCTATTTCTTGGAATAGCTTGAGAAGGATAGGTATTATCTCTGCTTTAAACGTCTGGTAGAACTCCCCTGGGAAGCCATCTGGTCTTGGACTCTTATTTGTTGGGAGATTTTTGATAACCGATTCAATTTCTTCGCTGGTTATGGGTCTGTTCAAGCTTTCTATTTCCTCCTGATTGAGTTTTGGAAGCGTGTGGGTGTTTAGGAATTTGCCCATTTCTTCCAGGTTGTCCAATTTGTTGGCATATAATTTTTCATAGTATTCCCTGATAATTGTTTGTATCTCTGAGGGATTGGTTGTAATCATTCCATTTTCATTCATGATTTTATCTATTTGGGTCATCTCCCTTTCCTTTTTGAGAAGCCTGTCTAGACGTTTGTCAATTTTGTTTATTTTTTCAAAAAACCAACTCTTGGTTTCGTTGATCTGCTCTACAGTTTTTTTAGATTCTATATTGTTTATTTCTGCTCTGATCTTTAGTATTTCTCTTCTGCTGGGTTTAGGCTGCCTTTGCTGTTCTGCTTCTATTTCCTTTAGGTATGCTGTTAGATTTTGTATTTTCTTGTTTCTTGAGATAGGCCTGGATTGCAATGTATTTTCCTCTCAGGACTGCCTTTGCTGCATCCCAAAGCGTTTGGATTGTTGGATTTTCATTTTCGTTTGCTTCCATATATTTTTTAATTTCTTCTCTAATTGCCTGGTTGACCCACTCATTCGTTAGTAGGGTGTTCTTTAACCTCCATGCTTTTGGAGGTTTTCCAGACTTTTTCCTGTGGTTGATTTCAAGCTTCATAGCATTGTGGTCTGAAAGTATGCATGGTATGATTTCAATTCTTGTATACTTACGAAGGGGTTTTGTGACCAAGTATGTGATCTATCTTGGAGAATGTTCCATGTGCACTCGAGAAGAACGTATATTCTGTTGCTTTGGGATGCAGAGTTCTAAATATACCTGTCAAGTCCATCTGATCCAATGTGTCATTCAGGGTCCTTGTTTCTTTATTGACCGTGTGTCTAGATGATCTATCTATTTCTGTAAGTGGAGTGTTAAAGTCCCCTGCAATGACCACATTCTTATCAATAAGGTTACTTATGTTTATGAGTAATTGTTTTATATATTTGGGCACTCCCGTATTCGGCGCATAGACATTTATAACTGTTAGCTCTTCCTGATGGATAGACCCTGTAATTATTATATAATGTCCTTCTTCATCTCTTGTTACAGCCTTTAATTTAAAGTCTAGTTTGTCTGATATAAGTATGGCTACTCCAGCTTTCTTTTGGCTTCCAGTAGCATGATAAATAGTTCTCCATCCCCTCACTCTCAATCTGAAGGTGTCCTCAGGTCTAAAATGAGTGTCTTGTAGACATCAAATAGATGGGTCTTGTTTTTTTATCCATTCTCATACCCTATGTCTTTTGGTTGGCGCATTTAGTCCATTTACATTCAGTGTTATTATAGAAAGATACGGGTTTAGAGTCATTGTGATGTCTGTGTGTTTTATGCTTGTAGCGATGTCTCTGGTACTTTGTCTCACAGGATTCCCCTTAGGATCTCTTGTAGGGCTGGTTTAGTGGTAACGAATTCCTTCAGTTTTTGTTTGGGAACACCTTTATCTCTCTTTCTATTCTAAATGACAGACTTGTTGGATAAAGGATTCTCGGCTGCATATTTTTTCTGTTCATCACATTGAAGATCTCCTGCCATGCCTTTCTGGCCCTCTTCCGTGGGCCTCTCTTCTGCGCTGGCTCCAGAGACTCCGTTCTGCTAATCCTCTGGTGGTTTCCTGGGTTATTTAGGCAGGTGTAGGTGGAATCCAAGTGATCAGCAGGACGCACGGTGAGCCCAGTGTCCTCCTATGCTGCCATCTTCCGAAAAGCCCCATTGACATCTTTTAATGCATTTAAATAATAAGTAATTTAGCAGAAAACAAGACACAAAGATGTAAACAAAATGAAATGAACAAGTAGGGTATGGTCATATTTTAGGTAAACTAGTCATTATGCAAACTGTTCATAAAATTATTTGCTTTGACATAAATTCCGATTATTTTGACTAACCTGAGATTCAGCCAGGACTCAGACTAGGATTTCAATGGATGAGCAACTAGAGAAGGATAAGAGGTTTCCAAAAAGAAGAAAAATGGCTTAGAGGGCCAGCAGGATTCGATACCTGGTCTCTAAATATGGGGTTTGTACCCCGGTGTTCAGTGGGGCTGTGTTAGTTTCCTGTGACTACTGTAAAAAATCACAACAAACTTGATGGTTTAAACAACAGAAATTTATTCTTTCACAGTTCTGCAGGTCAGAAGTTTGAACCTAGTACCACTGGGCCAAATTTAAAGTGTTCACAGAACTTCAGTCCTTCCAGAGACTCTAGGTGGGGGAATCTGTCCTTGACCCCTCTGGTTTCTGGTGGCAGCCAAAATTCCTTGGCTTGGCTACATCACTCCACTATCTACCTCTGTGGCTTTTCCTCTGCTATGTGGTCCAATCACCAATGCCTCCATATTAAAAAAATACATTTGATTTCATTTAGGGCTCACCTGGAGAATGGAGGACACTCTCCGTATCTCAAGATACGGATGTAATCATATCTCCAAAACTGTTTTCCCCATGTTTCAGAGATTAGGACATGGACATTTTGGTGGGGTCATTATCCAGCTAACCACAGGGACAGGATGTAGGATGGTACTTGTATCTATAGTTGGATTAAAACACTAATCTTTCAATTAGAAGGAAAAAAAAAAAACACGTACTAAAAGAACACTAGTGTGGTTCACAAAATAGAAAAAAAGAGAAACAGACCAAGTTTTGGAAATCAGTCAGGATTACTGGATAAGTCAAGTACCACCAGGAGTCTTTACTTCTGACCTCCTCTTCCTTTCAATTGATGGTGTTATTCCATAAAACTGTCTTACTCTATACTCCCAGATGTCTTATTTGGGTTCCCCCAAAAAGAGACCCTCCAACACAATGGTATATTTGGAGTGCACATAGTATTTTTGGAAGATGTTTCGCAGAGGCTCTTGTAGGAGAGTGAAAGAAAAAAATAAAACAAAACAGGGGAGGAAGGAAGATAAACAATGGTGCATTACCAAGTTCCACTGGAGTTCATTCAGCTAGAGGTCTGGAAGATGGTATTGACCTGCAACTCCATGTTATTCCATCCATAAAGTGAGCAAATTAGGGTGTTTAACCTACTAGGTCCTCTCAGTCATTAATGAGGGCTTCTCTCATGGAATATTAATTCCTCATTACTTTTGACCTGCCACACATGTGTAGAAACAGCTCCCAAGGCCACACAAGTCCACAAAGAGATGCAGGTATTATCAGGTAGAGCTTGGGCCAATGTGCATAGAGATGGCAATGACTAAGAGGATATGAATGGGGGTACCAATGTTAGCTACAATATTACATCCCATAGCTATCACCAGCTGTGGGTGTCACATTATCTTATTTTCACCATTCAGGTGAAAGTGGCTCTTCTGATTCGAATGTGAAAAAACCTAAGAATAGGTCTGTTAGGGCTGACATTCATTCTTTCTGGAATAAATTGCTGTGACTAGGGAGATGGGCTCTCAAGAAAAGGAAGACAACTCTAAGTCACGCTATAGGGTGTAACCTTGGGGGGAAGTAGTTGGCAGCTGAAGGCAGACGATATTCCCCGAAGAGAACTGGTATGCTTTTGTCTATTTTGTTTAGAAACAATAAAAAAAAGGAGGTCATTAGAGTGAATGGGACACAAAATTCAGGTATATTAGTCTCTAATATACCATTAGTCTCTAAGGGTGACTCGCAATTCAGTGTGATCTGTGTGGCTTCATACTGGATTACGGTCAGCATCTGAGTACATATAAAACGGGTTGCAGATTCTACCGGGAAGAAGAAGAGAACTAGGAATGGTATGAGGGAAACTGCAGTGCAATCGGAATTTGACACAGGAATCTTGCTCTAGTGTGGAAGCCAAGGTGGCATTCCTGTAAGCCTAAACAGCAACTGAGCACACATGCTTGTCCTCAGTAGAGTCACCATGAACCTACATGTACCAGAATAAGACAAAAATTGATAGTTCCAAGTCCTACCACTGGTGGTAAGAGGGCTTACCATGTTCTGTTTCCAAGGTTCCAATTAATTGGTTTAAGTCCTTGATGAGACTAATTTGGAGGTCTCATAATTTGGAGGTCTCAGTTTCTTTAGCTATGAGGGGTCAGAAGTAGGAAGCAATAATACCTGTAATAATGAGTCTAAAGAGTCATTTTTCTACTATACTTTTACTAGAAATTTATTTTTAATAAGTTCAAGTTCAAAACTGTGTGACCTTAATTAATGTTCATTTTTTTAAAAATTTTTATTTATTTTTGAGAGAAAGAGTGAGTGGGGGAGGGGCAGAGAGAGAGAGGGAGACCAAGAATTTGAAGCGGGGTCCAGGCTCTGAGCCATCAGCACAGAGCCCGATGCAGTGAGATCATGACCTGAGTCAAAGTTGGACGCGCAACCGACTGAGCTGCCCAGGCGCCCAAAGGAATGCTCATTTTTAAATAGGGTGCCAAGCATTACAGAATCTGAGGAGATAGTTGTAGGGACCGCAACAAACCTAATCTAGTTTTAATTATTTCTGACAAAAGGAGGAAAATGAGAACTGAATCTTTTTTCACTTATCCTGTTGTAATAGCACGTGAGCAGTCTATGTAAAGGCAATTTTTAGAGGGTTTGTCTTTTTTTTGCAGAAATATTAAGATCTGCTACCTTTATGCTTTATTTTCATGCTTCTGGGGTTTGCTATAGAACTTTAATGTCCGTGCTTTGGTTTCACAAGATTAAATATTAAACAATATCACTAACTAGATATGGTACATTTACTTTCCAAGTAATTGGATTGTGGATGAACCTGCTGCTACTGTTCATTAGCCTGTAACTTCATAAGACTTTAACTCTATTCTCCTTTTACAACACTGCAATTTGGAAACTTTCCATAGAGCTGAGAGTAGCTGAAAATAGTTGGATATGGCCTTACATTACCTTTGGGATGTAGTATCATGCTCATCAACAAAGGTGTCATGCCATTAGTGTTGAACTGTAATACACAGCCTGCCAAATCATTCATAATTTCCTACCTAAACATAGATGTCACCATTAGTAATTTAACAGGAGCTTTACTTTATTTTAAAAATTAGCTTTAAAGTGATATATGCTAATCATAGAAGATGTGAAAAATTGATGAAAATTAAAAAATCAGCTATCAACCTCTGCTCGGAGAGGATACTGCTAATATTTTCTTGTATGTAGGTGTACTTTTATGTACATGCTATAATTTTATAAATGTAAAATGTATTCTTTCTCTTGACATTATGAGCATTTTGCATATTTTTAAAATTCTTCATAAGTATATTTCACAATAGTTGACTACTCTTTATTCTTATGGCTGCGCCATGATATAGTTAATCATTTATTCCAGGACATTTGGATTGCTTCCAGATGTTTGCTGCCATAAATAATGGCATGATAAAATCTCTGTACATAAATCTTTGTCCTCATTTCTGATAATTTCTTTAGAAGAGATTCCCAGAAATGGAATTGCTGGGTCAAAGGGAATGAATATGTTTCAAGTTTTTGATATCTTTCCAAACTTGCTTTCCTAAAAGGCTTTATAAACATATTTGTATACCTATCATGAGTTTATGACCATGCCTCCTTCACTACACCCTACCAGATTTGTATGTTAAAAAGTGTTTTAATTTATTGCCCAATACTAGTCTAAAATTTGAATAAGTTATGACACTATCACTAGATGAAATAATATGCATTTCATTAAAGTTAAAATTATGCATATTATGTTGCAACATTAAATTTATTGATGATATGCTATTAAGTAAAACACATGATATAAAATGGAATATACTCCATCATTGCAAATATGCAAATATATATGCATATGGAAATTATTGGACAAGATGATGACCAATAAAAATAAAACCTAATAATAATAATAGAGTACCTTAATAACTGACAGCTGATGATGTAGTTAATAAACAACAGTATACCATTAAGTGCTTAAAATTCATTATTCCGTTCCATTTTTATAATCATGTGAAGGAAGTCTTAAAGCTTGAAACCTTTATACAAATATCTTATAATCGTACAGGAATTCAGCATGGTTCTGAAATTCAAACCCAAGTTGCTCTCCTCAAATCCAAACTCAGAATAGGATACTAAGCTTACATATGAATCACTGAAACATTTTTTTTTTATATCCTAAGATTTTTTTAAAAACATTTTTATTCATTTTTGAGAGACAGAGAGAGACAGAGGACTAATGGCAGAGGGACAGAGAGAGGCAGACACAGAGTCTGAAACAGGCTCCAGGCTCTGAGCTGTCAGCTGAAGTCAGATGCTTAACTGACTGAGTCTCCCAGGCTCCCCTTTATATCTTAAACTTTGTAAAATGCAGCTGCCTAGCCTTTCAAGTAGAATAATGTAAAATGTTCTATTTAAGTGAAACCACAATAAGTTCTTATGATTTCTTAGAAAATAAGTTAACCACTAAGAACCAAATAAAAAAAGGACTTATAAGACAATAGGAAAACATGAAAAGCAGAAAAAGACAAATACTGCAAAATTTCACTTATATGTGGAAAAAAATGAAAGGAACAAACAAAACAAACCTTACAGATATAAAGAACAGAACAGTGGTTGCTAGAGAGGAAGGGGTTTGGGATCTGGACAAAACAGGTGGAAGGGGTCAAGAGGTAGAAATTTCCCCTTGCGGTATAAAATAAATAAATCATGGGGATATAATGTACAACATAGTGACTACAGTCAATAATATTGTAGTGTACACTTGAAAGTTGCCAGGAGAACAAATCCTAAAATTTCTTCTCACAAGAAAAAAATTCTAAATTTGTATGGTGACAGATGATAATTAGACTTACTGTGGTGATCACTTCACTATATACAAATACAGAATTACCACCCGAAACTAATATAATGTTATATGATATCTCAATTAAGTCAATGAAAAAACAATATTTGATCCATTAATCAGTGGAATGCAAGTAAAATAATAAAATAGGATTCATTTAACCCAATCCAAGGATGAAGAGTCACTGAATGATGCCCAGAGTTCACTATTTACATTTTATTAAGATTCTTATGTGAATAACTAAGTGATTATTTTAATATAATAAATGCTTGGGGTACCTGGGTAGCTCAGTTAGTTAAGCGTCTGACTTCAGCTCAGGTCATAATCTCATGGTTTGTGGGTTCAAGTCCCACATCGGGGCTCTGAACTGTCAGTGAAGAGCCTGCTTGGGATTCTTTCTCTCCCTCTCTCTCTGCCCTTCCCTGGCTTGCCCTCTCGCTCACTCTTTCTTTCAAAATAAATAAATAAACTTTAAAAATTTATAATAAATGCTCAATATCTTTTTATTGCCACGGATAAAGATATGCATTGCAGTGAAGAGCTGACTTCTCATATAATTCATGTATTTTCCATAAACATTCAGCAAGCTTAATATTTTTCATTGAAATGATAAAATACACTCTTTAACCCTCAGTAAATATAGATTGATTACTTATCAAGTGCTACAGGTTACTGTAGGATCCAAAAACACAAATACTTGCCCTCAGCTACCTTTTTTTTTTTTAATTTTTTTAACTTTTATTTATTTTTTTTAATTTTTTTTTTAACGTTTATTTATTTTTGGGACAGAGAGAGACAGAGCATGAACGGGGGAGGGGCAGAGAGAGAGGGAGACACAGAATCGGAAGCAGGCTCCAGGCTCTGAGCCATCAGCCCAGAGCCCCACGTGGGGCTCGAACTCACAAACCGTGAGATCGTGACCTGAGTGGAAGTCGGATGCTCAACTGACTGAGCCACCCAGGCGCCCCAATTTTTATTTATTTTTGAGACAGAGAGAGGCAGAGCATGAATGGGGGAGGGTCAGAGAGAGGGAGACACAGAATCTGAAACAGGCTCCAGGTTCTACACTGTCAGCACAGAGCCTGACGCAGGGCTCGAACTCATGGACCTCGAGATCACAACCTGAGCCGAAGTCAGACACTTAACTGACTGAGCCACCCAGGTGCCCCGCCCTCAGTTATCTTATATTTTAAAATGGAATACAGATAATAAATCATTAACATAGATACTCTATTACATTGATAAATATATAAATAAATGCCTATGATAAGACATAGAAGGGAAACATGAATGTTGGGGAAGAGTTAATGACATTTTAGAGATGATGGCCAGAATGCATCAGTAAGAAAGTGACTCTGGAAAACAGACTTCAAAGAAATAAGAGTGCACCATGAGTCAATTTGTGAAAAAAACCTTCTAGGGAGGGGAAGCAATCCTTGCAAAGACCCTGTCATAATGGAAGATTTAGTGATTTGCTCAGAAGAGTAGTGTAACTACAACAGTCTAATTAAGGGAGGACAACGGGAGAAAATCAGAGCAGTACGGGCCACATAGAAATTTATAATCACAGTGACCATGCACCCGGTTTATGCCTGCTATTCTAGGGTAATTATTAACAACATAGTTTTCACTTTCAAAAGTATTCTAGTTTGAATAATAAGTCACCATAGTTGTAGGAAGGAGCTTGAAGTTTCCCCTAATAGGATCTGTCATTGGATAGTTTGAATAGAGATCGCTTCTTGGCCTTTTGGCTAAGATCAAGTGTGGATGGTTTGAATGGGTAAAGGATATGATCTGTGTTATGCTTCATCTGAATAACTGATAGCTTTGTTGAAAGTAGACTGAATGGGGGCAAGAACAGAGGTGAGTAAATCCATTATTTAAATTTATACAAATTTAATCATGTCTTTTGAGGCAAACAAAAACAAAAATGAAATAAAACCTGCCTGGTCCAGGATGATATGTGATGTTTAGTTGTCATGCATTTTTAGTCCTTTTAAACTTAAAACAGTTTGTCCCTCTTTTTTGTGTGTTTCATGTCCTTGCTATTTTTTAAGAGTAGAGGGCAATTATTTTGTGGAATATATGTCAGTTTGGATGTCTAATATTCCTTCTTGTTTTTAAGTGATATTGTGTTATTTTCAGCATCTCATGTCAGAATATAATGATAACAATTTGTCTCATTACTAATGATCTTAACTTTGATCACTTGCTTAAGATAGTATTTAACTAGTTTCTACAACGGAAAGTTACTATTTTTCTTTCTTTTATCATTAAAAAATAATCTTCTTACCCCATAAGTTTAACAACCATTGGTTAGTTTTGCCTGAATTAATTATTACCCTTATATTTTTAAATGGAGGTTTTCTAATTGTATCAATCTTTTTACATCCTTTAGAGAGTATTCCATCTTAAGAAAATACTTTTTTATTCCTCTCCATTTTTTAATTCTTCCACTTCACTATGGACTCACAGAGTTACATTTTAATCAAAAAGTTATAAAAGTTTATAAAAGTTTTTTATATTACATTAATTTCAGGGGTATAATCTATTGATTTAGTACTTGTATGTATTACAAAATGATCATAGTAGGTCTAGTTAACACCCATCACCATACACAGTTACAAATGTTTGTTTTTCCCCCCCCTTGTAATAAAAACTTTCAAGATCTAGTATCTTAGCAACATGATTTTTTTAATGCTCAAATTATTTCAGATTTGGCAGTGGAATGCCTTCAAAGTTCTTTCTTTGACACTTCTTTGCAATTTGACAATATAAGATGTTACATGTTTTATCATATTACCCAGGCCAGGACCCTGGACATACACACACACACACACACACACACACACACACACTGTCATCTGTCAACAGATATTGGAAGCTATGGGTTTATATGATCAAAATAGAGAGGGAAGAGTGATAAACCTGGGGACTAAAACATGATGCACATGGATAGATTGTTTTATGTACACAGAGGCTGAAATGGCATCCCTCAGTTCAAATGAAAAGAGAAAAATTCACACATTCGTTAGAATGTTCGGGATCTCTTACTGCCAAATGTCTGGTTTTCTGGAAGCACACTTTGAAACCGTGCCAACCAAAAAAAATGTTGTTTTCTTCATTCATCACCAGTTCTATGCCAAAGAAGACACATTTGAATTTCAGACTCATAATCAGTAGTTGTGTTTTATGTGTTTTACTTATTCTGGAAAGAAGATTCATCCCTCTCTGCTCTTAAGTCTACTCTCTCTGTTCTACCAACTCTTGCCTTCATGTGATTCTCAGAACTCTTGAGGCCCAGCTCTAGCATGCAGTTTCCTGTTTTACATAAGTCACTTTGGAAAAGATGCTACTTGTGAGTGGGGAAAGAAACATACTGGAATATTATTCTTGAGGGAAAAGTTAATAATCATTAATACTGCTATTCATATTTGGTAAAAGTATTATTTTTTTTCTATGAGTTTGCTGAACAATAATAAGTATCCTAGGACCCGTAGCTAGGAACAGTATCTTACTGTCTATTGACAATAGGAAGAAAAACAAACATAGTGTAACTTAAACCAATAAGAGTAGATCATTGTAAGGAAATGGAGGCCATATGGTCCACACTGTACCAAAGCACCAGGATGGAAATCTTAAGAATGAAGGAACAAAGGAAAAAGAGGAGGGGGGAAGGAAGGAAGGAAGGAAGGAAGGAAGGAAGGAAGGAAGGAAGGAAGGAAAGGGAAGGGAAGGGAAGGGAAGGGAAGGGAAGGGAAGGGAAGGGAAGGGAAGACAGGAAGGGAAGACAGGAAGGGAAGACAGGGAGGGAGACAGGGAGGGAGACAGGGACTGGGTCTTCCCTTAATGGTCCCTATAACAAAACATGTTTTTCATTATATCACCTCTACCGATACTTTTTTTTTCTTTTAAGAACATTTTATTCTCTCTCCTTTTCATTTCTCACAATAAGTCCATGAGTATAAAGCCATGTTGATCTGTGTAGTCTCCCATATAACATTATTATGTGACAGAAATGGGGATAATGATAGTAAATGTACATGCTGATGGCTCAAACTAAGTTTATTTCTCATTATCTACACTTTGATAAATGGAATAAAAAGCACTTCATGTCTGGCTATCATCTCAAAACATTACAAAATATGTTAGAGTTTAAATAAGCTGAACCTCAGTTACTTCCCAATTTTCCCTGACATTAAAAACATAATTACCTGTGTTTAATCCATATACTTCTGACTTATTTATGACTAATTTACGTTAAAATTACTTTTGCTCTCCTTGACAAGCTTAAGAAGAATTTTTTTTCAGTAAGTCACCTTAACATTTTATCAGAAGTTTACAGTCCAAGTTATAACTTAAAATGTATGATTTTCAGGCATTCACTCAGGTTCAAAGCATTGAAAGAGTTGATATATTTTTGCCCTACACCACACAAATCTTCACAACGTTTGAAATAAGGTGTAATTACCAGTGGAGTTCAGCAGCTTGAGATAACAAGGTGCTTAGATAAGAAATTAAGATCAAAATAAATTCAGGCAGAAAATATATTGTTGTAAACAGAAAAAAAAAAACATTTTCTTTTTGGCACTAGTAAAGATTGTTTTCCCTCATGTTAAACTGATTGTAATTTTTCTGCCTATCCAATCCAAATTTCAATGACTAACACATATTTTTTAAGTTTTTGGAAGCATCCTTTCATTTGACAAGTGATCGAGTTTAAGAAGTTGGTTTGAAGGTTCTACTACCTGTAACGTTTTAAAAATACATTCCACAGGAAAACAAATCTTTCTATTAAGAAAGAGAATACTTCATACTCAGAGAGACAATAGTGTTTGAGCAGGTTACATTTACGAAGATGGACTAAAAACAATTAGAATTCAGTAAAGCTCATTTTGACTGTAATAAAAACTGAGTTAATTTAAAGGCAGGCCATATTCAAGACTGTTTATTTCAGTGCTCATACACCAAACAGAGAGCAATCGATCATTTATCATAAATGGTAATATGAATTTCTGTTGATATTTAGAATATATTTTTATATTATGGTGATAGAAGTCTGATTAGAATGGAACTGTGTGTGTGTGTGCATGCATATGTATTTATTTTTGTATGTTTACACGTAGTTATATATTTTAATACATTTATATAAATATATCTATATATTTAACATTTGCATGCTTAATTATATGTGTATCCAAATATATGTATGTGTTTATATATGTGTATCTATTGCTTACATATACACATTTATTTTCATACCAATATATATAAATATATATGAATTTATATGACATATTATAAATGCATATAAAAACTATATAACAGGGGTAGCTGGGTGGCTCAGTAGGTTGAGCTTCTGACTTCGGCTCAGGTCATGATCTCACAATTCATGGATTCAAGCCCTGCGTCAGGCTCTGTGCTGATAGCACGGGGCCTGCTTTGAATTCTGTCTCCCTCTCTCTGCCCCTCTCCCACTTGCATTCTGTCTCTCTCTCTTTCTCTGTTTCTTGAAGATAGAACCATATCTGACTTACACCTTAAGCATTTCAGCATCTTTTATTCTATAGAGTTTCATATAATAACGTGACATTCTTTAACACACAGTGCTCACAATGAATAACTAGATGGATCCTTCAATGTAAGAAAAAAAACATGTTTTGGCACAACTAGAAAATTAGGAAAGAATGTGCAAGACTGGTCAAATGATACAAATGATCCATTTTCTCCCCTCTCTTCTGAGTCCATTAATCAGTCTGTCATGACACTGCCTATGATATTTATGTCTGCCTAGAAACAATAAAAGTTCACTTTTCCCTTTTGCAAAAAGTTGCTATGCTATGTTGACATTTTCACCCTGGAGGAAAGCCACACTGCACCGAACAGATGCTGCAAACTGGTCCATTCATGCTAATTCTGCATAAATACGCTTACCTGCCGAGCTCAAAAATAGAATCACAGCAATATATTTTGAGGCATATGTATGACCTCCCAAATAAGTTTAAATGCAAATAGAATTGCAAATAAAGAAATAGGCTCCATTTAATTTGCTATTATTAAAAGCATGTATCAGTATTTCTTTTCTGATAGTTTTAGCCTAGATATATTTATAAAAAGAAATTGAGCATCTCAGAGAATAGGTAACTTGTCTTTTCAAGCCTTGAATAATAGAAACTGTGGATCTGACCCAAGTTGGATCCTCAAAAGATGTTTATTGTATTCAAAGGTTGAAATTGTAAACCCTTAAATATATAATCTTTTAAACAACATTTAATGAAGCTTTTGTTTGTTTTGTTTCTTTTCCTAAGCTGAGTCTGACTGTTATCGCTTTAATTGGGTACTTACTGATATATTTCAATTTAAATTCGCCTTATTACTATTAGTTTTCTCTTTATACTACCTGTTCTATATTTCTTCCTCCTTTCTTTTCTTCTTTGTAATTAACTAGTGGTTTAAATTTTACATTTACCCACCTATTAACCTATTAAGTATCCATTCTCTTTATATTCTCTTAAGGGTCACCCTAGATATTATGACATACATTTGTGATTTATTAAAATTTAATAAATATAAGCAATTTTATCACTTACTTAATGGAAAGATCTTACAATATGCTAACCACATTCAATATCCTTTCAGCTAATGTAATAATATTGTCTTATATTTAATTGTGTGTATATATAAATGTGTAATAATATTTACAAGCACAAACATACTATGGTTTGTTTTATACAGATAATTTTCATTTGCCCATGTAATTACCATTTTCATAGCTCATCATTTCGCCTTCATTTTTGACCTGGGATCTAGGATCGGTTTTCTCCTGCCTGAAATACTCCTTTTGATAATTCCATTAGTGCAGGTCTGCCAGTAATATTTTCTCAGATTTTGATTACCTGAAAATGTCTTCATATTTGAAGAGCATTTTCATCAGTTACAGAATTCTAGGTTAGTTGTTCTAGCAGTTATTCTACTAAAAATGACTTTCAAAATGCCATTTTTCTTTTTTTCCTTTTTTTCTTTCTTCTTTTTTCTGCTTCCATTGTCTCTATTGAGAAACGGGTTGCCAGTTTTATTGTTTCTCCTCTGAAGATAGTATGTCCTTTTTGTTTTCTTTGAGGAAGTGCTTCTTAGAAAATTTTCTGTTTGTCTTTGAGTTTTACATTTAAAATTTTTTCAATGTTTGTTTTTTGAGAGAGAGGGGGGGAGAGAGAGAGAGAGAGAGAGAGAGCAAGCGGGGGAGAGGCAGAGAGACAGGGAGACACAGAATCCAAATCAGGCTCCAGGCTCTGACCTGTGAGCACAGAACCTCATGTGGGGCTCGAACTCACTGTGAGATCATGACATGAGCCAAAGTCAGATGCTTCACCGACTGAGCCACCCAGAGCCCCTAAATTTTACATTTTAGTTACCATGTGCCAGATGTGGTTTTCTTAGCACCTATCCCACTTAAATTTCACATTTTTTAAAGAGAGAATATGAGCAGGGGAGAGGGGCAGATGAAAGAGAGAGAGCGAGAAAGAAAGGGAGAGAAAGAGAGATAAAGAGAAGGAAGGAAGGAAGGAAGGAAGGAAGGAAGGAAGGAAGGAAAAGAAAGAAAGAAAGAAAGAAAGAAAGAAAGAGAGAAAGGAAAGGGAAAGGAAAGGAAAGGAAGAAAGAAAGAGAAGAAAGAAAAAAGAAAGAAAAGAAAAGAAAAGAAAAGAAAAGAAAGAAAGAAAGAAAGGGAAAGGAAAGGGAAAGGAAAGGAAGAAAGAAAGAGAAGAAAGAAAAAGGAAAGAAAAGAAAAGGAAAGAAAGAAAGAAAGAGAAAGAAAGGGAAAGGAAAGGGAAAGGAAGGGAAGAAAGGGAGAAGAAAAAGAAAAAAGAAAAGAAAAGAAAAGAAAAGAAAAGAAAAAAAGAAGGAAAGAAAGAATGAAAGAATGAATGAATCTTAAGCAGGCTCCATGCTCAGCACAGAGCCCACCTCAGGCCTCAATCGCATGTCCCACCTGAGCCAAAATCAAGAGTCAGAAGCTCAAACGACTGAACCACCCAGGCACCCCTGTGATTCTTTTTGTAGCTTTATTGAGTTATAAAAGTGGCATACAACAAATTGAACATACTTGAGTGCAAAATTTCATGGGTTTTGACATACAGATACACCCATGTAGCAGTCAAAATAAAAGACATTTTTTTTCTCCATCAAGGTTTCCTAACTCCTTGGTAATTCACCACTCCCCCCACCTCAGTCTCCAGGCAACCACTAATCTATTTCTATCACTAATGATTATTTTGCATTTTATAGAATTTCATCAAATTGAATTACCTAAAGTTCTCTTTTGTCTGTTTTACTCAGCTTAGTTACTTCGGGATTCACTTTTGTTTTTGTGTGCATCCATAATTTGTCCCTTTTTGTTGCTGAGAAATATTCCATTGAATGGATATATTGAAATGTGTTCATTCCTCCCTCTGGTTATGGAGATTTGAGTTGTTTCCAGTTGAAGGATTTTACAAATAAAGGTCCTGTGAACATCTGTATATAGTTCTCTGTGTGGATATATGTGTTTAATACTCTTCATTACTCTCGGGTGATAGAATGCCTCTATACGTCAAAACTAAGATAGCTTTCTGTTTACCTTTTTGCAATACTGCCAAATATTTGTAGCAATGTGGTTATATTCATTTGAAAATCCAGCAGCAGTAGATAAGGATTTTCGTAGCGCCAGCCTCTTGCATCACTTGATATACTCAGACTTGGTAATTTAAACCATTCTAGTGGTATCTCTTTGTGGTTTCCTAAAGACCAATGGCATTTAATATATTTACATGTGCCTATTTGCCAACTACATATCTTTGGTAAAATGTCTATTGAAATCTTACTATTTTAAAAACTGGTGTCTCAGTGTTTTAGTTTTATTACATTTTAAATGTATTAGGTTCTAAGAGTTCTTTATAGTTTTTATATGTAAGTTTTTTTTTATCAGATATGTACTTTGCAAATATTAACTCCATATCTATGGTTTTTGTTTTTGTTTTCTTAACTGAGTCTTTTGAAGAACAATAGGTCGTAATTTTGAAGTGCTGCTTTTTTTGTTTAACTCAAGGTGACTAAGATTTTCTGTTATATTTTCCCTGGAATTTTTATAGTTTTGGCCATCTTAAATTTAGGTTTATAATCCATCTCAAGTTAATTTTTGCATATGGTGTGAGGTAAGGGTTGAGGTTCATTCTTTGTCTTTTTTATTTGCATGTATGTAAAGATCTTTATTGAACTAGCTGGTGCAAGCCACTGTACTTTGTTCTATAGGGAAAGCAAAGATGATTAAGTTAAGATTCTGTCCTGAAAAAAATTACGGTTCAGGGACACCTGGGTGGCTCAGTCCGTTAAGCATCCAACTTTGGCTCAGGTCATGATCTTGGGGTTTGTGAGTTCAAGCCCTGTGTCAAGCTCTGTGCTGACAGCTCAGAGCCTGGAGCCTGCTTCAGATTCTGTGTGTTCATCTCTCTGCCCCTCCCCTGCTCACGCTCTGTCTCTCTCTGTCTCTCACAAATAAATAAATGTTGAAAAAAATTTTTTAATTACAGTTCAGTAATACAGAAAACAATAAATATTCTAGATGCTACATTTCATAGTTGCCTCTTTACACAATATAAACTATCTACCCATTAACAGATTAGTCATGTTTAATGATCACTACTGCTTACTTGTTCCCAGTAGAAATTATCTTACATACTAATACTGACAATTGAATAGGTATTGCTAAATGTACACATTAAAAATAATATTAGCCTTGAAACAATACAATGTCTTTAAAATGTAATTGCAACTTTGCTTTCTGATTTTGTTCTGGGTCCGGACAAGAGCGTTTAATGACCCTTTTCATCCCGATGTTTCACTTGTCTCCTCCATTTCCCATTTCATTGCTGAAAGAGCAACCTATTACCCTGAGGCAAACAAGCAGTATCTGTCAGGAACTGGCATATTTCTTCACTATTGGTATTATTGTTCCTGCCTTTGATTTCCTGTTATTCTTGTCATGTGGCTGTGGTAAGCTTTGTCTTCCATTGTTTTGTCCACTTACCCTGAGTTTATTTCAAAGGCCTCTGTCTAGTCTTCAATTTCATTTCCATTGCCTCGATTCTGTACTCAAAGACAGATGAATTTTCAGTTTCTCTACTCCTCCATTTTCAATCTACCTATCAGTATCTTGGCCATATTTTCAGAAAGCTTGTCTGTTTGTTTCTCTTACAACTTTTAGCCAGCCTGTGCAATTTCTTGCCTTTTCTGCTTTCAGCTATTCTCTGGAATTGTTTTAAATCCTTGCCTCTTAAATCTTAGGACAATCCACAGGGAATACAATAGCAATACCTTTCTAGCTCCAAAATGAACATCATATCAAATTCTCCTCCTGCAAATAGGATCATAGACTGAATTCTCAACTCAATACAATAGGCATATACTAAGAGACAAGTATGAAACTACTCAAAGATGCAGTGAATAATATACCTTCACATCCAGTATAAACATTTTCTTTCTGTCTCCCACTGAGGTCCATGTTTAAAAATTGATTTTAGAATGTTAAAATAATCTTCAATTTTGGAATAAACCTTGCTTAGGCCCAACCTATTACAGCTTTTAGATATTTTTGGATTCCATTTGATCTATTCTGATGAAAACGTGTATAGCTATGTTCATGAAAAGTATTTGTGGTTTTCTCTTCTGCTAATGTCTTTGTGCTACCAGGTAGTGTATACCGATGAGAATGAACTGAGAAGCATTTCCTCATCTTCTATTTTCTGGAAGAAATGATACAGATTTGGTATTATTTTCTTCTAAAAATTTTAGTTCAATTTGCCAGTGTAGCCATCTATGCCTAGAGTTGTACTTTCTGTTTTATTTTTGTGTGTGGTTTGTTGTTGTTTTTTGAGGAGAGATAAAGTAACAATTTCAATTTCCTAGCAACACATAATGCTATTCTCTGGCACTTTGCTTCACAAATCCTAGCTCTCGTGGACTTTTCCAATTATGAACCCTATGAATCTCTATTTGGGATCCCTTCCCCGCTGCAGCCTGGAAACTCTAACCAGGCTACCGGCTTAGCAGTCGTTGGACTCACAGGGTTCATTCCCCTTCCTTCAGGAAGCACAGTGTCTTATGCTGTCTGTGGTTCAGTGCCTGCAGATGCTTATTTCATATCATTTTCTATTTTTAAAAGTCATTTAATATGTGGGGATTTATCTAGTTCCTGTTGGTTATAACCAGACATATTATAGTATCTTTTATTCCATTCTAGATGTTGTTAATCATTTTTAGACAATATCAATTATTATCTTTTTAAATATTGTATCTGCTCATTTCCCTTAAAATTTATTAACTCCAATGACACATAAGTTAGATTTTTTCACTATGTTCGATATATCATAGTCATTTCTCTATTTTTCCCTTTTGACTGTTTATGCTTCCATTTGGATATTTTCTACTAAAGTACCTTTAAGTTAATTTGTTTTCTCTTTAAATTTATCTAACTGGCTATTAAACCCATCCATTTATTTCTCTATTTTAATTCTACATTTTATCTTATGTAATATCCATTTGATGTCTTTTTACAGTTTCCAGTTCTTAGCCAAATAAATTCATATTAATATTTAATTTCTGGGATGCCTGGGTGGCTCAGTTAGTTAAGCATCTGACTCGATTTCATCTGAGGTCATGATCTCATGGTTCATGGGATCGAGCCCTAAGTTGGGATCTGCGCTGACAGCATGGAACCTGCTTGGGATTCTCTCTCACCCTCTCTCCCTGCCCTTACCCAGCTCATACTTGTGCTGTCTCTCTCTCAAAATAAATAAACAAAAAAAAATTTAATTTCTTTAACATATCAATCATAATTATTTTAAATATTACCTCTAATAACGCCATGATATGAATTGAGTATGGTTTTGTTACCTTGTTTCTTATTCTCTTGGTAATTTTCTTGTATGCCTGGATATTTATTGGTTAATAACTATGTAGTATACTTGAAAAACTGTAATAAAACCTAGTGTCTGAGTTATGCTTTACTGCTCAAGAAAGCATTTACTTTTGATTCTGACAAGAAGTGAGTCTAAGAAGAAATTATCTTAAAAATAAATGAGATTGGGCCAATTGAAAATTCCATTTCAGGCTGTGCATAGAACTTTATGGATTTCAGAGGTTCCTGTAAGAGACCAGGATATTTCCAGACGTTTCTCCTATCCACTCACTTAACTCCATTTTTTTTCTCCCCTTTCTGGCTCTGTGGGACTGGTGAAACCTGTCCTTAGTCTCTGAGCCTCCAGTCACAAGTAGAGGAGAGATGTGCCATTGAACGCCAGGCTCTTAGTTCGGGGTCCTCCAAGAATTAGACACAAAGACAAGATTAGACAATAAATAAGTAAACAAACAAACAAACAAACTGAACACATTCATTGGCGGGAATGCTTGTGAAAAAAAGAGAGAAGGTGGGAGAGTTTTTTAAGTCTAACTCCTGTGAAGGAGAGGCTGAAATAGGAAGTATTTGTAGAAAAGATCCGACTAGACCAGTTTTAAGAGTATTTCATGCAGCCTTGTGTGGAGTCCTCCAAACAAAGTTGCCCATTAAAGGAGTCCTGGATACTACAATGACTGGCCTGAATTAATATCCGTGTGTGTGTGTGTGTGTGTGTGTGTGTGTGTGTGTGTGTGTGTGTGTGTAAACAAAGAGATTGATTCAGATTTTTAGTTGTTTGTAGGACAAGGATTGGTCTAATGAAACTAGTTCATAATAGGCAACGGAGGAAGTATAATATTACTTTGAAATTTTTCTTACAGTTTCATCTTCAATTTTAACAAATGATGTATACGATTCACAATGTGGCGTTCTTTGTATATGGCAATTCAGAGTTATCTAAGCTGAATTTATAAAGAAACTACTGAAGAAACCATAGAAGATAACCAAGGATATTCAATTTGAAAAGGACAAATATACTTTCAAATATTTTATAGCATGCATGTGAGAACACTTAGTTTTTTGTGGCACAAAATAAAGCCCCATGTGAAAAGTTACATGAAGATATATATTTTAACCAAATTAAGGTTTAATTTCCTAAAAATGTCAGTAGCTAGAATTTTCAGATCTTGTCATAAGTAGCTGAAAAGGCAATTCGTTTAACCAGAAACTGAACAGTCACCTACAAAGCTCATGGGAACGGTTGCTACTTCTATTAGATGTTACTTACGTACAAAATCAGAGATGAGGGAAGTTGGATATGAAGTTAGAAGTTATTTACGGACAAAAGGATCTTCTAGTCATAAGTTTCTTAGATCCAGTCCCCTCTCAATATTCAATATAAGATATTTTGTAGGTCTACTTTAATAAAATATTTGCCAAACATGTATCTGTACAGCTCCTGACGTCATGATGGTTTACTATGTAGGTTACTTAAAAGACCTACCAATGTGCCTGGACACACAAAATTTAAACTTCCCTATCTCAGTTAAATTTTCCTTATAGTCCTTTGTCCTTCTCTCTTCTATACTCCTTAACTCTATTGTCCATTATGTACTGTAAGATACATGATGCGAATTACTGTAATTTCAGCATGGTTCATAGAGTCAGTATGTGCAAATAACATTTTGTACTCTGTACGTACCATTAAGGAGTTTTTGAGAAAATGGATATCTGAAAGTACGAAACAAGGGCAAAACTTCTGACTTTTTCTACCATATTACAAAACAATCTATCAGAATCCTCAAAGCATATGCAAAATTTCCTCTGTTTTTTTAATGTGAATTTGTTAAACCCTGCAAATGGAGTTATTTTTCAATATGCAAATGCTCCTATTTCCCTCTTTGGAAAAAAAGAGATATTTTAAACATGATAGCATTAGGAATTTAAAAGCATTCTGCAGAAAGTACACAGTTCTACTGAGAAGTCAGATATACTGTACTGAAATCATTTAGTTAAGATCATATAGGGGTTCCTGGGTGGCTCAGTCAGGTAAGCGTCCAACTTCGGCTCAGGTAATGGTCTTGTGGTTTGTGAGTTTGAGGCCTGCATTGGGCTCTGTGCTGACAGCTCAGAGCCAGGAGTCTGCTATGGATTCTGTGCCTCCCTCTCTCTCTGCCCTTCCCTTGCTCACACTCTCTCTCTCTCTCAAAAATAAATAAATACTAAATAAAAAGATCATATAGGTGGAACTACTTGGCTAATCTAATTAAATTCATCAAACACTGAACAGGCATTATTAGGTCCTGCAAGGTGCAAATAGGTAAATAAGGCATGGTTTGTGCCATCATGGAGCAAAATGAGATCACTTTATTTACTTGCTTATCTAAAATTTTTACTGAGGTAGAATATACATTTAGTATAATACATTCATTTTAAGTAGATTGATATACTCATGTAATGGCCACCCAAGTCACTATATAGTATCTCTAAATGTTACTCCAAAAGCACCCTTGTGACCCTTACCAGTTTGTACTCCCCAAAAGTAGCCACTAGTCTGACATGTATCTTACTAGAGTGGTTTTGCTGTACTTATACTTGGAAAAATGAAATCCAAAAGTGTGTATCCTTTTGTGTCTGGTCTTTTCAGCTCAGGATTATTTTGGTTTGATTAATCCATGTACCAACATGGATACTTAGCAACAATATGTACAATACGTATCCGTTATGGTTCTTTTTTATAATGCTATGTAGTGGGGTGCCTGAGTGGCTCTGTCCATTAAGCAGCTGACTTTTGATATCGGCTCAGGTCTTAGTCTCACTGTCATGGGATTGGGTACCACATCAGGCTCTCTACACAGAGTGTGGAGCCTGCTTGGGATTCTCTCTCTGTCCCTCCCTCACTCTCTTGCTTTCTCTCTCTTTCACTCTCCCACTCAATAAAATTTTTAAAAATGCTATGCAGTATTCCACCACAGAATATACCAGAGTTTTTCTTTTCTACCTACTATTCATAGGTATTTGGATTATTTTAATTTGAAGCTATAATAAATACTGCTACAATTATTCTCATTCTTATTGGTTGGTCAACATATACACTTACTCATAAGAGGAGAACTGGTAGGTCATAGGATGTATATGTCCAGCTTTGGGAAATATCACCAGTTTTCTACTACTGCTGGCAAAGCATGAGAAATCTAACTGCTGTCCATATCACTCACATTTGGTCTTATCAGTCTTTTTTTTTTTTAATTTTAGCCCTTCTGGTAGATAATATCTCATGATAGCTTTAATTTGCATTGTCCGGCTGACTGATAACATTGAGCACATTTTCATATGTTTATTGGCCAATTACACTCTTTTGTGAAGACTTTGAAGTTTTTTCTCACTAGAAAAAAAAAAAAAAAAAAAAAAAAACAACTTTCCTGAATCTAATTCCCATAACATACAACTCACCCTTTTGCTCACTTAAATAAAATTATTTAAACTAAAAATTAAGAACTAAAAGAAACCATTCACGTATTTTCTCCTAACCCCTACCTCCCACCTCTGGCAACCACCTATCTGTTCTAACTGTAAGCCTTTTTTTTTTTTTTTTTTTTGGTTCTGGATTCTACATATAGGAGAAATCACATGGTATTTGTCTTTCTCTGTCTGACTTATTTCACTCTCTCTGATATAGGCTTTTCAAATGAATATATTTAAGATTTTGTTAATAATAGGGGTCTAGAAAGACTTCAATCTCCTCACTAGTCTTCATGTTCAAATAATTGATGTGTTGTGATTTATGCTTGCATTCTTAATGCTTCCTTTTATCTTCTTCCTTATTTTTAATAAAAATTGGCTGGCAGTCTTTATTGCCTGCTTGAAGTAATTCTCAGACTTTTAGTTTTCAAACAAGAGTGGCTTTTGGTTTCTAATCCCTTTTTTGTGTGTTGAAACAAACTAAATTATCTCTTCTCTTACCATGGCTTTTAATCTTTACAATAAAACACTTCTTCATACATAGTCTTTATCATTGTTCTTTTGATAATCCTCAATTTCAATTTTAATAAAATTTCTCTTGGCAGCAATGAATTATTTATTGATAGAGTCAGTGTCAGTTTTATTTTTAATACTTAACTATGGACTAATAATTCAGTTGTTAAAACACTAAAATCTCTTTCTGTTCTCTTCCCAGGTTAAGTATTTCTAATCCTAATAATTTCTAATGTGATTAATACTGAGTGTGTTTCAGTTCTGTTTCTTTGTTTGTTTTAACATTCTCTCCAAAAGTAACTCTTTTCATGCCTGACATATAGTTGATAACCTGGAAGTCACTTGGTACCACCAGGCAAATGTTACTGGGGCTGTGGAATGCTGAAATGTTTCTCTAATCTTACTATTAACTTTTGATCAAGATCATTGCAATTTTTTTTTTTTTATATTATGGCTTGGTTAAATGTCAATTTCTAGCCATCAAACATCTTTTTGTTTTAATTCTCATTTTTCATGATTTTGAAAATACTGAAGATATGAATGCACTACGCTCCTAAGTTTTCTCCGAACAACCTTAACTTCTGGGGAAAAAAAAAGCATAAACTTGGGAATCCTACTTGCTGGTAATATGAAAATCATATTTCCAACCCTGCTTCTCTGATTATATGCTAGGCTAGGCATTTTAAAAGATTTCAGAGACGACTTATTAGATTTACCAAGGCTGAGAAGTTATGTTCATACAAAGTTAATTCTGTTTGAGGCGAAATCTGAGGTGAGATCACCCTTCTTTTTTTTTTTTTTTTTTAAATTTTTTTTTTAACGTTTATTTATTTTTGAGACAGAGAGAGACAGAGCATGAACGGGGGAGGGGCAGAGAGAGAGGGAGACACAGAATCGGAAGCAGGCTCCAGCCTCTGAGCCATCAGCCCAGAGCCCGACGCGGGGCTCGAACTCACGGACCGCGAGATCGTGACCTGAGCTGAAGTCGGACGCTTAACCGACTGAGCCACCCAGGCGCCCCGAGATCTCCCTTCTTTACTCTTGATACACCTCTCAGCTCTCATGTGGTACAACACATATTACTTGTTCTGATGCCTGTAGTTACTTTTACTCCTCAAATAGCCCGACTGCCCTCTACAGCATGAATACTATTCTAGTGTGTTTGCAGGCTACATTGTCAGGAGCAAAATGTCTTCTGCAGTGATACAAGAATTTTCTAACTCGTTTCCTTTCTTCTCTGAACTTTCTCTTTCATGATGTTGTTCCAGCCTTCATCATCTAGCCTGCTTTTGGAGTCACTGAAGCTACAAGCAATTTTGCTAGCAACATGATCACAAGGACATCAAGATTCTCCTTGTGCATCCCTGTCTTTATCACTTGACAGATCTCAGGATCATATAAATCCCCTTTCACAGAAGTGCTTGGGAGGGTTAACGATATATCAACTTCCAGGATTTTAAATAATTGTTTCTCCCTATATATTTTCATCTTTTTATTTCTTCCATTGTGATTCATTAATTTATTGTGGAACAACAGATTCTAAGTTAAAAAACATACACACAACACATAAAATCACAGATTGCTAACATATGCCTTAGGTTCAATGTCCACTCAGTACTAGATTATAACTTAAACAACACATTCTGAATCAGTATGTTCTTTTACTATTGTATTTATGATATTTTGATACCTAGAGTGCAGGCATGGTGTCATCACAAAGACTGATTATGTGGCCTTTCACCAGACAGTCACTTTAAATCTCCATGAGGACAAGAATATGAAAAAGACAGCCTTTGTGAAATGGAAGGAAGGCCACTCACAATGTGACAGGTAGGTAGCTCGTGAAAACAGGATGACAGAGTCAGATGCACTTACCAAGCGTAAGCTGCCAACAAACTGTCAACTGCCAAAATGAATTAGACTCTCATACCAAGGAGGTCTCAAATCTTAAATGTTTAAACATTCAGAAACTTCACTAAGACATCTAGTCATGCTATGTTTCCATGGGTGTCCCTGCCACACCTTCAGTTCTGTTCAAAAGCAAGAAGAAATAAAGACATTCTTTCTCTTGCATGAATAATTTCTCAATATGCTTCCTATTCTGAAACAGAGATATGAGGGGGGGAGATAAAGATTCCTTGGAAAACGGTCAGTGTATCATACAGCTGTATCCACTTTCATTTTGATTGCATACTTATACCTTTTCCAACACTTTTTTTCAACGCTGTATGCATCTTTGAAATCTGTCTTATTTTGTTTTTAATACCATGAGCATAATGCATCAATTATATACATTCAAACTCAAGACCCCTTTGGGTTATTTCTAAATAAGTTCATTGAGGAAATGTAATTGGCTCCCAAGATATTTCCCCTTCCTTTTCTCCCTCTGTGCCACAGTCATATCCTTGTCACTTAAAAATAGTATCAGGGGTGCCTGGGTGGTTCATTCAGTTAAACGTCCAACTCTTGACTTTGGCTCAGATCATGATCTCATGGTCTGTCAAACTGAGCCCCATGTAGGGCTCTGCACTGACAGCACAGAGCCTGCTTGGGATTCTCTCTCCCCTTCTCTCTCTGCCCTCCCATCCCACTCTCCCAAAATAAATAAGTAAACATTAAAAAAAATAATAATGTCATAGAAAAGCAAATGCCGTATGACCTCACCCATATGTGGAGTGTAAAAAAAAAAAAGCTCATTGAAACAGAGAACAGACTGATGGTTGTTGGAGGTGGGGAGTTGGAGGCGAGGAAAACAGATGAAGATGTTCAAAAGGTACAACCTTTAAGTTATAGGATAAATACATTCTGGGGATGTAATGTACAACATGGTGACTACAGTTAACAATACTGTGTTGTTTATTTGAGAGATGGTAAGAGAATAATCTTTGAAGTTCTCATCACAAGGAAAACATATAACTCTGTGAGATGATGGATGTTATCTAAAGTCATTGTGGTAATAATTTTGCAATATATACATACATCAAATTATTAGGTTGTATACCTTAAACTAACATAGTGTTGTATGTCAACTATATATCAATACAACTAGAAAAAAATGCCTTAGCCAAATATGCTAATTGGGAAGTTAGTATCATCATATTCTTTTTCACTAAGCAGCCAGAAATGTCACTTTTGGGCCCTTGGCAAATATTTGGTAAAGAAAAGATATCCATAAGCTTAATATGGTTTTTCTGCCATCGTTGAAGTGATAAATAGAAATAATATATACTCTTCCACCTGCCACTTAAATCTTGTGGCATTCATTGATTCCCTTTTCGAATGGTGTTACAGGGACATTCCATCACCTAAAGTATTGGAAGGGGCTAGCTCCTTCCCTCTGCCACACATTTGGGTTATTTATGGAGCTCTTTTATTTCTCCTCAGTGCTGTCTTTTAAAGTCATAAAGAATATGTTGTGCTATTGTTCAGTACTTGAATTTGTTACAATATTTTGAATTACATCAGCATTACAACTACTCAGAGGAGTTACAGTATAAAGAAACCATGAGATAAAACTCTGTTTCTAAGCACCAAATTCATTTAACCAGGTTTAGCTAAATATTTTAACATACTATGATGAAGTTTCTTTTTTATTATTTTTGGTGATGAGCTTGATTGAGGGATATTTTTCATGACTCAATCTTTCTCTCTGGTTGTCACTGAAAGTCTTGGCTTTCTTGCCTTTAATCAACATAGTAGGACTATACTGACATAGCTTCATCTTTTTTTTAATCTATTTATTTTGACAGAGAGAGAGAGAGCTCATGTGTGCATGAGTTGGGGAGGGGCAAGGAGGGAGAGATAGAATCCCAAGCAGGCTCCACACTGTCAGCACAGAGCATGATGTGAGGCTTGATCTCCTGATCCATGAGATCATGATCTGAGCCAAAATCAAGAGTCAGGAGCTTAACCAACTGAGCCACCCAGATGTTGCCTGACAGAGTTTCATCTTGAATGAGGTCTTTCTACCACTGTCATTAGAAAGAACTGAAAGCCCACACTTCCTTCCTTCAGGGTATTTATGACAATTTATAATTATGCACTTATTTGTGTGTTTATGTTTCATTAACTCTTTTTAGACTATAAACTACTTGAAGATATGTCTATTTATTCTCTAATATACATAAATCTCACATGTGTCATAATTTCTTCATCTATTACATTTCCATTATAACATGGCTCTTGTTAAGTCTCATGTGTGCCCTGTAAGAGATGCTCAATAAACATTTGATTATTGAAAGAATGGATAGTTGGATGAATTTTCTCTCAACTTTCATTGGTGTAGTTATACTGTTTATCGGCATTAAAAGAAATTTGGGCTTGGCTAGAAATCCTAGAAAATCCTAGACAAGGCTTGGCTCAGCCAAATCTACATCTTTCAATCAGCCTACTTCATAATATATTATCAAGTTTTTTCCATAAAGAAATGATAAAATGTGTCTTTGGTATAATATCTGGCACCAAATAAGCACTCAAAAAATATTTTCATTTGAAGTACAAATTTAAGTTATTTCATGCAATTCTCCTACACATTTCTGAAATGATAAGTTTTTCTCTCACTCTCTCGTTTCCTACTTCTCTTATTTACATCTGTGTTGGATCCTGCAGATACCTCAAGTGCCAATCATGCCATGTTAATTTCTTCATCTATCACATTTCCATTATAACATGGCTCTTGTTAGGAATGTAACAGAGAGAGCAAAGGGATTTAGAGATAAGAGTAGAAACCTAAATCTCATCTCATTACCACTGAAGAGTAGGGGATTTGCACTAGATAATTTGTGTTTTATTTTTAGAAAGCTATAAATCATCATGCACTGAACAGAACCAGAGATCTCTGAGATTTCTGTAGATTCCAGGAAGGAGTAAAATGAAGACAAGCTAACACATAGGACCAGATTGTTAAATTAGATTTTCTCAGCCAGTGATCCTACATCATATCAGGTTTACCAAGTAATTCCCAGGGGAGAAAGGGGAACCCTCCTGGACTGTTGGTGGGAATGCAAACTGGTGCCATCAGTCTGGAAAACAGTATGGAGGTGCCTCAAAAAGTTAAAAAGAGGACTACCCTCTGATCCAGCCATTGCACTTATAGGTATTTACCCAAACAATACAAAAATAATAATTCAAAGGGATACATGCACCTCAATGTTTATAGCAGCATTATCTACAGTAGCCCAATCATGGAACCAGTACAAGTGTCCAAGTGTCCACAGACTGATGAATGGATAAAAAAGATGTGGTGTGTGTGTGTATATATTATATATATGTGTGTATTATATTTGTGTGTGTGTGTGTGTGTGTATAATTGAGTATTACTCAGCCATAAAAAAGAATGAAATCTTGCCATTTGCAATGATGGATGGAGCTAGAGTGTATTATGCTAAGCAAAATAAATCAGTCAGAGAAAGACAAATATCCTATGATTTCATTCATATGTGGAATTTAAGAAACAAAACAAATGAGCATAGTGAAAAAAGAGAGAGAGAGGCCAATCAAGAAACAGACTCTTAATGATAGAGAACTGATGGTTACAAGAGGGTAGGTGAGTAGGGGGATGTGTTAAATAGGTGATGGGGATTAAGGAGATCACTTGTTGTGATGAGCATTGGGTGTTGTACAGAAGTGTTGAATCACTGTATTGTATGCCTGAAACTAATATTACATCCTATGTTAACCAACTGGAATTTAAATAAAAACTTAAAAAAATATTCCCAGTATATAAAGAGACCCAATTGACCAGTAGATTAAATTAGGTCATCTACCTTTTTTCTTCCTCCAGAGGGGGCATACCCACCCTTTTTGTTTCTGCTCCTCCTCTCCTCTCACGCACTGCCACCATGACTAGCTACCTAAATAAGCATTTTAGAAGCTTGTCAAAGCAGATGGGACAAAGAGAGAAGTGCATCTTTGCCTCCATTTTGCAGAGACAAATACCAGACTCACATAAACAGCAAATAACCAAGCAAAAGATTGATGTGAAATAGGTGTTCTATTCAAGCTTCAGTACTTGTCTCGAATCAAGAAGAACTATCAAACACTGAGGGAGGTATAAAGAATTCATTGTATTTTTCAGACAAGTGTCTTGAGACAACACATCTGAATTGAGACTTTTGGGTATTCCAGTTCATTTCTTCTCATTCCTTAACACCTCCAAGCAAAAGATATTTTGAAGAGATCAAAATACAGTTTTTCAATCTGAGTCGAATGGGAACACTGCATAGCCAGATGGAGAGCTGAGTGAAAGAGAGAATTCTAAAGGAAATAGAAAGAATGGACTTCCATTGAAGAAGGGGTAACAGAAAGAAAGCATAATTGTTTGCCTGGTTACTACCAAAAAGAAAGGAAAGATGAAGAGACATGCATGAATAATAAGGACTCTACATCCTAAGCACTTTTGATTAATACAGTTTGGAATGTCTCCAAAACTCCAGAGAAGGAATACATTACATATGAATGTCCCTACATATTATCAACCACAGAATCAAGAAAGAAGAATAGATATGTCTATCCAGCAATGATATGAAAAGCAAGTTTCCTTTAAAAGAGTGCAAACTATGCCAATTTTTGGAGATCTATGAATAGAATGCATTAAATTAGGTCAGAGGAACAAATGGTCATAGGTTTGATGCTGATAAAATCAAGCATCTATGCCTTACTACTATCTTAGTAACATATGGGTAAATGTACATTTTATCTTTACAAGAAAGGATACTAGAAAGTAGAATATAATGTTATCATAACTTATAGGAGATTTGACTGTTTATTTGGAAACCTTAAGAGAGAAAACTATAAGCAGTGTAAAAAAATAATATGGTGGCTGGTTGTGAAAGTTACATAAAACAGTATTTTTCCTAACGACAGACGGTAGTAAATTTATTGCCATAATTTTAAAATATTATATTAATTTTGTTGACAAGCAAAAAACAGTGAAAAACTTGGGAGGAAATGTACAAGTAATATTTATTACATATATAAAGAGGATATTAAATACTGCTGAGGTGCCTAAATGAAAACCTAATAAAAAGAGAGAGGTAAAACCTTTTCTCAGATCAGATAACTCAATAGCATAACTATATTATTTATCTCAAATCTATAAACTTATTTCAGCTTCAAATGAAATTTTAAAATACTTTCTGGAGGTTGAGGAAATTATTTAAACATCTCTCTCGGAAAAAAATATGCATGATAATAGTAAAATTCTAAAATAAAGAGCAAAGTGGAAATAGTTGTATCAGATATTTTTAAATATGCATATGTCTTATTGACATATGCATTAAAGATATATTGTTTATGGGTACAAGAAGAGCAAAACAAAATTAAAAAGTGAGAAAATTCAGGGGCAACTGGGTGGTTCAATCAGTTAAGCATCCCACTCTTGATCTCAGCTCAGGTCATGGTCTCACAGTTTGTGAGTTCAAGCCCCTCAGAGCTGTCAGTGCAGTACCTGCTTCGAATTCTCTCTCCCTGTCTTTCTTCCCCTATCCCGCTGGTGCTCGCTCTCTCTCTCTCTCTCTCTCTCTCTCTCTCAAAATAAATACATAAAAAAAATTTTAAAGAAAATTCAGACTTTGGACAATTATGAAAACTAAACATCTAACTTTGCCCTTATACACACGTTTACACACATGCACATCATATAAAAAATAAAGTCCATGTATATCAAATACATAAACATAAAACATAAAAAATAAATTATTAGAATAAAACTAAAATACCAAACATAGAAACACAAGCAAAATTAGAAACAGTTACAGCAATAAGAGATTCCTTTATCCTCTCTAACAGAATGGAAAAATGAAAAGCATATCAAATTCTAGTTTGCCTTTGGAAGCAGTCACTCTAATTTATTTTTAGACATGTTAGACAGGTATCTAACAATACCTGATGTTTATTGTTAGATAAATACTGGAGTGTAAATCACTACAAAGTTTTAAAGGGCAGCGTGTCACTATGTTTTACATTTTTAAATATGATTAATGTTCTTATACAATTTAATTTCTGGAAATGCTCTTTTCTGAAATATACTCACAGTACACACAGATGTAGGTGTGCTTCATTTTTTATATAAGAAGAAAAAAATGGAAGTAGTCTAAATGTCTATCAAAAGAGAATTACATAAAATTTTCATGGTATATTAATACGAAGGAGTTTTATGAAGCTTTTCAAAAAGAATCTTATAAATCTACATATGCTGACAGATAAAGGTATCTAATATCTGTTAAGTGAGAAAGGAGTCAAAGTAAATTATTTATAGTATGATCTCTTTTCTAGAAAACATGATAGTTATTTCATTTCCTGGATTCAATAAAGCATTTATTCCAAATCCCTCTGTCCCAATTTAATGAAATTGGAATGTTTTTTAAAACAAAGATATCAGGCCTGGTCCAGGAGAGAAGCTGTGAATTATTTGTCATTTAATTATACACACGCACACAGATTTTGCAGTATTATATATTGTATTTGCATTGTTACAAGCAGCCGTGATTATTTTAATTTAGATTTGGATCCCCATTTGCTACTTAAGTGTTTAAAACGTTCAGCTATGTTCACTATGAGCACTGCCATGAAATTTTCTACCTAAAATACATCAGACAATAAAATTTAAATCAATAGAAATTGCCACATATCTTAGAAAACGTTACAGGATTTCCAACGTTCAGATATGTTGGGATGACTATCATTTAAAATACTCATCAAAAGTTTCTGACTTCCAGTTATGATGAAGTAACTGATAATGGATGAGTCCTCTAGTTGCAAATAGTCATAATCTTAGGTAAAATATATGAGGCTAAGACGTTTTCCAACATTGAACAAGAGGCATTAGAACAGAATAATTCCTGAGAGGAAGGAAAGTTCAAGTGATCTCTATAATTACCTTTATTCTCTGCCTATGGACAATTTTCCAACTATGGTACAGAGAGCTGGAATCTAAGCAGAACACAGCATTCCTGCTAAACTGGGGAAGAGTTCAGAATCTGAAGCAGCTGAAGGGACGAGACAGAACTCAAAGATATGTGCATGGGGAGGTCCTAAAAGGCTAGGTGGGGTCCCCTGAAATTCATGAGATTATAGCTAGGCTGAGCACATGCAGGATGAGATTACACAAAATTTTCCAAAAATTAGCTGCTACAGGGTTGAAAACGGAACAGAAATACAAGGTTTCAAGCAGTCAAGGACCATATCAGAGGTTCAGACTAATTAAAGTGGAAAAATTTACTTAGACCTTTGTAATGCTTTGAGTACTTATCTGAGAAAGCAAAAAGGCCGACCTTTAGGAATAAAAACTATATTGCAGAAAAAGGCGCATTCTGGATCTTACCAAATGAAACCTAAAATCAACACTAAGTACCAAATAGGAACCAAAGTTTAGGGATTTAGTCTCTCCAAGTTAGAGAGTCCTAAAGCTTTTTGGGCATCTCAGAAACAACCTTATTAAAGCAAAAGATCCAGTCTACACAAGTGAAAAGTGACCAACCAGTAAAAGGATGAGTTAAAATTAAAATCTTCACAGGAAGATGACAGAACCAGGAGTCTCCATAATGTATTATCAGCAGGATTAGTGCACAATCAAAACTTAGGAAAAATACAAACAGAAAAATGTGATCTATACTCCAGAAAAAAAAAAAAAAAAAGGTCAATAATAACCAGTGATCCAAGATGGCAAAATGGTGGGTTGGAAAGACAAAGATTTTAAAGAAATTATAATAAATACATTCAAGTAACTAAAGGAAAAATATGTTCAAAGAACTATAGGATACATAGGAGTTAATTTTTATGGATCTGTGTTACCCAATGGTTTCTTAAATAGAACGTTACAAGAGTAAGTCACACACACACACACACACACACACACACAATCAAAGAAGTTGGATTTGTTCAAAATTTAAAAAAAAATAGTGCTGCACACAATACTATCAAGTGAGAATATAAACTGCATAATGGGAGATATATTTGCAAATAAGATCTCCGATAAGGGTCTTATATCGAAATATATCAATCAGTCTTACAATTTAAAATATAAAGACAACATAATTAAAATGTAAACAGAGGATATGAACAGACATTTCTCTATAAAATAAATAAAAGCCAATAAGCACATTAATGGAGTATCAACAACATTAGTCGCTAGGACAATGTAAATCAAAATCACAAAAAGATAATACTTCACACTCACTAGGATAGCTACCATCTAAAAGATGGATAATAAACAAGTGTTGGCAAGAATGTGGAGAAATTAAAACCCTTATATTGCAGGTACGAGCAGAAAATGGACCAACCACTTTGGAAAACAGGTGGTTCCTAAAAAGTTAAACAGAGAGTTACCATATGACACAGTGTGGTAGGCAGAATAACACGCAATCCTCCAAACATATATGTGCCCTAGTCTCCAGAACCTGTGAATGTGTTGTTTTACATGGCAAAAGGGACTTTACAGATGTGATGAAGTGAAGGATTTGAGATGGGAAGGTTATTCCGTGGGTCCAATGTCATCATAAGGACCCTTGTAAGTGAAGCAGGGACGCAGAAGATTCAAAGGGAGACTTACCCATGCTACCTTGCTGGATTTGAAGATGGGAAAAGGGCACAGGAACTAAGGAATACAAATGGTCTACAAAACCTGGAAACAGTAAGATTCTCTCTTAGAGCCTCTAAAAGGAACACAGCCCTGTTGACACCTTGAATTTTTTCTAGTGAAACCCAAGACTTCCAGAATTGCAAATAATACATTTGCACTGATTTCAGCCAATGTGTTTGTGGTAACTTATTACTGCAGCAGTAGGGGACTGTGACACCCAGTATGTAGTTCCACCCCTAGGTGTGTACATAAGGAAAAAGAAAAACATCTATATCCACACAAAAACTTGCACACCGATGTTCATAGCAGCATTATTTAGAATAGCCACCCAAAAAGAAACAACTCAAATGCCTATTAACTGAGAAATGGATATATATGAACCATAATACAGTGGAATATTACTGGCAATAAAAATAAATGAGGGGCGCCTGGGGGGCTTAGTGGGTTAAGCGTCAGTCTTCGGCTCAGGTCATGATCTCACAGTTCATGAGTTCGAACTCCACATCAGGCTCTGTGCTGACAGCTCGGAGCCTGGGGCCTGTTGTGGATTCTGTGTCTCCCTCTCTCTCTGCCCCTCCCCTGCTTGTGCTGTCTGTCTCTCTCTCTTTCTCTCTCTCAAAATAATAAACATTAAAAAAAATTTTTAAGTAAAAAAATAAAATACCAATAATATAGATGAAACTTGAAAACACTATACTAAGTGAAGGCACACAGTCACAAGAGATCACATATTGTATGATTCCATTTATATTAAGTATCCAGAACAGGCAAATCCATAGACAGAAAAAAAACTAAATGTGTGGTGCCTGGGGGATAGTGTTCAGAAATGGGGAGGGAATAACAATGGATATGGAGCTCCTTTCATAGAGTTTGAAATGTTTTAAACTTAAATTGTGTTGATGATTACATAACTCTGAATTTACTAAAAACAAAATAAATAAACTGTATACTTTAAATGGCATATGAAGTTTGTCTCAATAAGGGCGTTAAAAAAGGAAACACCAAACATATTTTTTAAAAATAAAGTAAATACAGTCTTATTGAGTATTCAGGTAAGGAAGTTCAGCAGAGGAAAGATAATTATAACAAGATGGAAACTTTAAAATAAAATGGAAAGAGAAATTCACCAAACAGGTTTAATGGCATATATGAGAGGTTTCAGTGAACATAAAAACAGACCAATACAATTTGAAAAACACAGAGAAATGGGACGCCTGAGTGGCTCAGTTGGTTAAGCGTCTGGCTCTGATCTTAATGGTTTGTGAGTTCAAGCCATACTTCGGGCTCTGTGCTCATAGTGCTGAGTATGCTTGAGATCCTCTCTCTCCCTCTCCTCCTTCCCCTCCATCACTCATGCTCTCTTCCTCAAAAAATAAATAAACTTTAAAAAAGAAAAACAGGAAAAAAAAGAATGAAGATATTAGAATACATGTGAGACAATGTCAAATAATCTGATATATATACATAATAGGAGTCCCAGGAAGAGAAAATAAGTAAGAATGCAGCAGAAAATTGTCTGCTGAAATAATGCCTGGAAGCTTTCTCCATTTGCTGAGAAGAACCTACTTGCAAATTCACAATGCTTAGCAAACCTCAGGTAAGATAAATACAAGAAAAACAGATGTAGCCACATTATGGCCAAACTCCCCAATAGCAAATACAAAGAGAAAACTTTGAAAGTGGCCAGAGACAAAAGACCTATCACGTACCCGGAAACTTAACGGAGAGTAGCTACTAAAGTTTTATCAGAAAACACTAGAAGAACATCTTTTAAGTGCTTATGGTTAAACAAAAACCAAAACTGTCATCCTTGAATTCTTTATTGAGTGAAAAAAACCTTGAACACAACACGAAATAAAACAATGGGCATTAGTTTGCGTGGGCTGCCGTAACATAGAACCACAAACCAGGGGACTAAAACATCAGTTATTTATGGTCTCACAGTTCTAGAGGCTTGAAGTTTGAGATCAAGGTGTCAGCAGGGCTACTTCCTTCTGAGAGTCACAAAAGCAATTTTGTTCTATGCCTGCCCCCCGCCCCTTACTTTTGGTGGTTTGCTGGCAATCGTCAATGTTCCTTGCCTTCTAGAAAAATCCCCTGAATTTCTGCCTTCATCGTTCCATGATGTTCTTCCTCGTGTGTATGTATATGTCTCTCACGTGGCATTCTTTCATAAGGACACAAGTCACATACTGGATGAGAGGCTCACCCAATTCCTGTATGACTTCATCTCAACAAATTATATCTACAGCAGCCCTATTTCCAAGTAAGATCACATTTTGAGGTATTGGGGGTTAGGAGTTCAGCATATGAACTGTGGGGGAATGTAATTCACCGTATTACAACATTATAGATAAACAAAAGCTGAGTGCATATGCCACTAGCAGAGCTGAACCATATATCATAAATGTTGAAGGATGTTCTTTTGGCTAAAGTAAAATAATAACATATGGAAGGAAAGGAAAAATGAAAAAAAACCAAAAGGAATGATTTAAAAAAATAGATATGTATACAATGCTATTTTTCCTTATTATAATTTTCTTAAAACACAACTGGCTGTTTAAAGAAAAAAATTGAGATTTAAAACATATTCATACATGAAATCTATAATAACAAAAGGGTGGGGTGTGGTAAGTGGAATTGTCAGGTTTTGGTATTGGTGAAATATACAATGGGATAGTGAAGTAGGAACTTGGAAGTATGAGGTACTATGTCCATCCCAGTTGTCTTAGCCAAGTCTTTTATACATTAATTTTATTTTTAATTTTTTCTACAGCCAGGTTATTATATTTCTAAATACAGTATCCATATAAGATTATGGACTGTAGCATCAGATGACTAAAATTAAATACTCAAACTCACTCCACCACATAAATTGTATGCCCTTGGATAATTTATGAAATCTTTCTCCTTTGTTTTCTCTTCGGTAAGGTGGGGACAAAAATAGCACTTACCTCATAAGATTGTGATAAAGATCACATGAGAAATCCCCACTAAATTTTTTTCTCAGTGTAAAAATTGTTAATAATTGTTTACTGTTATTACCACTTACTACCTAATATTAGCACATACATGTTTATGCAGAAAATCATGTAAGTATTATCTTTCTAATTATGAGGAAAATATAAATAAACATTTACTGATCACTTACTATATGCCAGGGAGTTTAAATACTTTACAGAGCTTATTTGTCATCATAAACTTTAATAATTATAGTACCCTTGTTTAGAACAAGATATGGAAATATTAAAAGATTTCCTGACCCATTTAGTAAATAGAATAGGATTATGATCTAAGTCTAGACTTCACAGACATTATACCATTTTACTTCCAAGAATAAATCACTGCAGCCTCTATTCAAAAGCAAAACTGTGAGGTGCCTGGGTGGCTCAGTTGATTAAGTGTCCAACTTCCCCTCAGGTCACGATCTCACTGTTCAGGAGTTTGAGCCACGTGTAGAGCTCTGTGCTGACAGCCCAGAACCTGGAGCCCGCCTCAGATTCTGTGTCTCCCTCTCTCTCTGCCCCTCCCCCGCTCACACTCTGTCTCTCTCAAAAATAAACATTAAAAAATTTTTAAAAATTTGCAACATTATACAATTACCCATCTGCTGAACTGTAGGAAAGTGAGTCAACTTAAATCCAATCACATCCACCTAAAGAATTCGGTATCTGCTGAGCAATACCTATATTAAAATTATTTCCTATTCAACAGAGATTCTGAATTTGGGGGACAGTTTTGATATAAAACATTCCTTTCGATTGGCCTTACAAATCATGAATGCCAGAAAATTCATCTATTTGAGTTTAGCAAAATGATGTCAAAGATTTGTATACAACCTGATCATTCCCAAATGCTCCTTTTGCCCCAACACTGGGCATGCCAACTTGATTTCACTTAGTAAATAATGCTTTGAGAGTAAATGAGAGACACCTGCAATGGACTTTAAGGATTTATGTAGACGTGAAGAATGACACTAACGATATCCTAAAACTTTTCATTTCATTTACTTAAAAAGTTTTAACACTCATCAGATAAGTGAAGGATGAAGTTCCCTTCCAGTACAATGTGACTGCTCCCCTCACTTTACCCTGACCTGGAAACCTAACCATGACTTCAGCTTCTCTCAAAGATGGCTTGAAAAATACAAGCTAATTAGAAGGGTGTCACATAAATAGCACTTTAAACAAAATACAGGACTCGTTTTAAAAAGGAAACTACATAAAAAAATTCACTAAGTTGAATATCGTCTGTAATAATGTCATTATCATGCACCTCAGGGATGACTGTGAAGCATCTGTGTGCTTTCTATCCTACAGTTCAGCGCCATGTTTTATTCCATACCACCATCTTATTTCCCTATCTCTTAAACCCGTCTATATCTTTCCTTCCAAAATACAACAACAACAACAACAAAGTTTGAACAGAAAACAGGGGAGATACTCCTTTTGGCCATATTAGAGTGTCTGCATTATTTAATCTGGGGGAAGGGAGCACATGCTTTCCTTGTCTTAAGGAAACAATAGGATTTCTGTGAAAGACAACAGATTGCATGAAGGTGGAGTGAACAGCTGTTGATTAGCTTTAAATCAATGAAGCCCTCTGGAAACTAAAACTGAAATTGAGCTTATTGCCCTATTTTTGATATCCAGGGCTTGTGGTAGGTCCAGCATGGACAATCTTGAGCCTGCTTCTAGAGTGTTGCTCATTTCAAAGTTTTGATAATCATATTCTCATGTTTTACGGACACATCCTCCTGTCTGTAGTTCAGACATAAACACGCAGCTGTATGTACAGCTCAGTCTGCTGCATTACCTCAGCAAATCAGAGCCTTCAAATGAGGCATTCTGGAACAAACGTAAGCAGAAAGAAGAGAAGAAATTTGTTTTGCAAATGTAAACTTCCAAACAGCCTCCTTTAATGGCCACATTTTGTTCTTTGAGTCCACAAAAGTTGGTTACTGTTCAGACATCAAACTTTTTTACAATTGACATTACTGTTGGAACTCTGGAGTCAGTTTCTTGGCAGAAGAAAATCATCAAGACTGCTCCCTCTTCATTCCTATTAAGAGTTTACTTACCCTTAAACAAATTCTCAATGTTTTCTCCTGAATGCTTCCCTTATAACACCCAATGCCACCATCACACCACTTGGGTAGAGTTTCTGCATGTCAGGATTATTTACTCATGTATCAGGTCAACATTAATTGGAAGTTTTCCTTATATCAAGCCCGACTAAATACTGGGAATGAAACATGAAATAAGTTTCATTTGCTTCCAAGAACCTCACCTTCTACTAAACCAGATATTATTCTGTGGCTAATCTGAGGGAGGTAGGACATTATGATAAAACTTTATTTAAATTCAGAAGAACAAAATCAATGCAGTATAAATTTTAAAGATAAATTTGCATGTATAGATCAAATTTCCAAACCTCAGAAAAGTATTGAAACAACTATATATATTTTAAGGTGACAGTTTGGGGTCTGTTTGCATGATTTTGCAAATAATAGAAGATGGAGAAGCCACATTAAACTAACATGATACATCTATGGGTAAGAGAAGAAGTATAGCTTGGCTTCACATGGAGTTAGAAGAAGAAAAAGAAAGTTATAAACAAAGGAAGCTACTTTTCTCTGGCTCTCAAGGTAACATGGTCTCATCTTTATCTCTCATTTTTTTTTAAGAGATACAGAGTGAGAGCTTGCACGTGCCAGGGACAGGGGCAGAGTAAGAGAGAATCTTAAACAGGCTTCATGCTCAGCGTGGAGCCAACTTGGGGATCAATCCATCCCCTCAACCATGGGACCATGACCTGAGCCAAAATCAGAGGTCAGTTGCTCAACCAACTGAGCCACCCAGGCATCCCTCTCTGATTCATTTTTAACTCTATATGCTTAGTAGCCTGTCTATTCCACTCTGCGCCTGGCAGAACAAAGTTGTATTATCTTAGAAAATATATGTTTTCTCATCATCAGAAAAAAACAAACAAACCAAGAAAAAACCAGACAACTGATTTCTAGCCCTGAACCCATTTCACAAAATTCTGAGAGAGAGATCTGATTGGCTTTAGGTCCACACCTTGCCCAATCTTCATGATGGTAGGAGTGGGTCAGTGTGACGGCAGAGACATGGAGTATAGACCTGCTCGCTGGTGTGGGCTCAGTGATAACTGCTCAGCACCATGATGTCAGGGCTTGGCAGAGAGGTTCTTCGACACACCACAGAAAAGATGGGGCTTGCCTGGAAGCTGCCGATTGCTAAAGAGTACAGCAAAGAAAATTAACAGTCCTGTATTTGCAATACTTCTTTCCTTTACTGAAAGAAGTATCCAGGCTAATCAAAGTGACAAAAGATGTAGGAGACGAATAACAATACAGTGGACTAAGCACTATTAAGGGAGGTGGATATAAAGAACAGCCTTCACAGCAGCTGTGAGAAACTGCATTACACAGTAAAGATGCACACACTTTTGAGGCTTTATTCTCTATGTTTTAGTCTGCTTTATTAACAAACTTGACTTATTCTATATAGGAAGTCCCCCTAATTTTGACATTTTGAAGAGCCCATATGGAATTACCAAATAATAATTGTGGAGCGAGATGAAGTTCCCTAATAGGTACAGCCATGAGCCAAGCACTGCAGGTGCCCTGGAAACCTCCCCACGTTTCCTCAATTAGTCCTTCCCCATCACCCGCTAATGGTAACTACTTACTCTGCCTTCTCTCACCATCGATTAATGATGCCTAATGCTGAACTTCATATAAATGGAGTCATGTAGGATGGTCCTTTTGTAGGTCTTTTTTAACCTTCTGTGTGTGAAGGTGACCCACATTGTTTTGTGTAGCGAGAGTCTGTGAAATCTTACTGCCCTAGTGAGTTTCATGGAATGAATAAACCACAACACATTTATCCATTACACTGTTGATGGACATTTGCATGTTTCTATCCTGCAGCTAGGATGGTAAGTGCTGCTATTAATATTCTTGTATATACTTCTTTTAATAAATGCATGTGTGCCTTTCCATTTGTTTGAGTCATGATGGGCGTGCAGTTATATCTGATAGTTTTTGTAATTTGTATTTCCTGATGGCTGATGATATTAAGAATATATTGACAGATTTATGGGCCACTTGGTCACCATTTTTGATAAGGTAACAATTTTCATTTTTTTTTAATGAGTTTTTTCCCCCTCTGCTTCCTTTCTGTGGACTTCGTTAAAATTGAGAACTTCTGTTTATCACAGGACTCAACTGTGAGGATACAAATAAAAACATGTTATTATTTAAAATATAGACTCTCTTTTACCAAAATTTGATTCTCACTCAAATCTTTAAAATTATGTCTGTTATGTGAAATAAGAATGCCTCCATTAAGATATATGCCATTTCAGAATATGGTAATAATATTCTACAGAGGAAAACTTGACTCACAGACTTATATTTTCTTTTAATTTGCATAAGAGATCCATATGAGAAAAAGAAGCCACATATTAAGAGTCCCATATTTTGTGGGTAATCTCAGTGGTCAAAATCTGTAAAAAAAAAAAAAAAAACAAAAAAACAAAAAACAAAAAAACTTATTCCCTCCCTCTACTTCATCATTTATCTTTTTTTAATGTTAATTTATTTATTTTGAGAGAATGGGAGAGAACATAAGGGGCAGAGAGAGTGGGGAAGATAGAATCCAAGCAGGCTCCATGCTGTTACCATAGAGCCCGATGAAGGGCTCCATCTGATAAATCGTGAGATCACAACTTGAGCTGAAATCAAGAGTCAGACGCTTAACGGACTGAGACACCCAGGCACCCCCATCACATATCTTTTTTAATACTTCACAGAAAAAGCTTCCCTCAAGTCTCAGAATCAGAAAAAGCTGTGTTGGGCAATTTACTTGGTTTTCTCCCATGAGCATTGTGGCTTCTGTGACAGACTGTGTCCTCCTCTCTGCTTTGTTTCCTAACAAATGTTTAGCTCACAATTTATACGCTACAAAGAACTCTATGTATACATTTTTCTATACTAATCCTATCCTTGCCTTGATTTTGCAATTTCCTTCAGGTATTTCTATTAACATATCATATAAGATATGTGATCAATATAAAAGTAAAAAAAAGAAACACAAGAAGAATATATATGCATATATATATATATGTTATATAAATATAACACTAAGTTAAATATATATGCACACTTAACTAAATACATATATAGGTAATAAAATTATATGATGAGGCAAATGTATACTATCCATAGTCATATATAATACAATACACATATTTTATACATATATTATATATGTATATAATACATATATATAATACATATACACAAACAGGACAAATATGTTTATATTTATGATTGGACTTAAATTTTATAAGAGAAACAAACAATAATTTTAGAGTCAGTGACCTTAATAAATATTTCTGTTCTTACCTCTTGTGGCACAATATTATTTTTGCTACAGTCTTTGGCCACATGCTTGCTTAACTTTCGTTTCATGCTACAAAGTGCAGATTAGTACTGGGATCCAAGCTGCCTAAAGTATTCCATGCAGCATCCTATTTGTTTGCAAAGTTCTTGAACTATGAATAAGGATAAAATTTCAAAGCTAAAGCATGGGAAAAAAAAGACTGGAGGAAAGCATTTTTATGCTAATGGCCATAGCAATGATTCTAAAGCAGAGTGCATGCAGAATGCACCATGGAGATGCTAAATAATATTTATGGAGCACGTGGGCCTTGCATAGCAGAAGCAAAAATGTTCTTTTTCCAAATTCTGTTTGCCAAATTACTTTGGACATTAGGGAAAATGCTGAAGTTTCATTTGAACTGTGGACCGAAAGCCCTGACTGAAAACAGTGCTAGGATTTGTGAGCTGTCATTTTATTCACCACAACACTAAATAGGACTGTGACATGCTGGAATGATTCTGGATAAATTGTCTTTTACTTACTTGATATAAGGTGCTCTGGAGGGGGGAAATATTGGAACAAGGAATAAGTTTCAGAAAAGTTTAAATATAACAGTTTATGAAATTCTTAAGGAAAACAGTTTGAGTCCATGGGATAAACAGATGTTCCTTTATTTATTTATTTTGCAAATCTATCATCCTAAATTTTATTACAATGATCCAAAGCATCAATGGATATTTTAGGGATCTGGAAAACATTTTTTTAAATATGAAAATTACATAGACATCTCATCAGTCCTCCCTTCTGCCTCAAAATAGCATATCTTGATGGATTCTTGTCAGTGTTGGTCTTCATTTTGTTTACTCAGATAATAACAATAAAGCACTGGCTAAGTGTTAGGTATTATGCTGAGTTTTTTAACTTTTTAAAAAATATTTATTCACTTATTTTGACAGAGATACAGAGACAGAGACAGAGTGCGAGCAGGGGAGGGGCAGAGACAGAAGGAGACACAGAATCCGAAGCAGGCTCCAGGCTCTGAGGGGTCAGCATAGAGCCCGATGTGGGGTTCAAACTCACGGACCTGGAGATCATGACCCAAATCCAAATCAAGAGTCAGATGCTTCACTGACTGAGCCACCTAGGCGCCCCTTGACTTTTACCTCTAGCATTGCAAGATGGATTTTATTACCCTGGTTTTATAAATGAGAATGTTGATATTTAGAAAGTCTAGAAAGCTTGTTCAAAATCACAAGTTGTAGAATAACTGGGACTCAGTTCTACCTGACAAAAAAGGCCCTGACCTTTTCAATACGCCACTGCTTTGTTACATAACAAACAAAACTATGAGGGAAAAAAAAAAGAAAGAGAAAAAGAAAAAAAATAAACCAAAAAAAAAAAAAACATAACAAAACAAATCTCTAAACAAATACAGATCAATCTCAGTATAAACCACCAACTGTTACAACAAAGATGTAAAAAACTACCTTTGAAATAGCATCAGGGAGATAGAAAATCACCACCAGTTCATTCTGTTTATAGGAGAAAATTACCAGCATGATATCTGGGTGAAATGTCCTAAATATCCCTGACTATTTTTGCAGAAGCCCTTGTTTGTTTTAAACTGTGGATACTGGGGAATTGGAAGCTTATTCCCCTTGGCTAAGGTTTAAAATTCCTGATGATTTTGAGTGATTTTTGGTGAGAAAGCCAGTTCTTCCAGCCTAAACAAATCAGTCTGTGTATAAATGGGCTCTCAATATGAGGATCTGGAGAGTTGAAAATATAAAATTGGACACTCAGCTGAAGTTTTACACTTCTGCAGTGTGCTTTCCAAATTTTCAGGATGAAACTTCTTTATTCCTACTCCTAAAGCCAAGGCAGAATGTTTCTTGCTGGCCAGAAAATAGGTAGCTATTTTCTCCTTGGGGGTAAACAAAAGCTACCTTTGTTCCTTTAAGCTGCACACTCCAGCTGATAATCATTTTTTTTAAGTTTACAAAAATAATGTACAGAAGGACATATTCACCAAACTATTATTTTAATCTGTGATGATGTTTTATTTACTTTCATTAAATTGATGACAGGAAAATTCACTCTTACTCCCTGGAAAAGTTAAGTCCACTATTTTGGCTAATATCAAGTATTGGGGTAAAACTTGTTTGTAGCTTTCTCTCTTTGATGATGTATATAAAAAATAACTAGGTACTATGCCTTTTATTTGAAGTCAATAGTCCTTTTATTAACAATTTTTTAAAATGCACTCCTAAATAAAACATAATTCATCACAGCCTGTTCTCTGTCCTATTTATTGAAAACTTCATAATAATAAATATGCTTTGTCGAATATAGTTCTTCTGTCTCTTTGTCACTATCAGGTGAATGTAAACATGATTTATTTGGGGGAAAATGCGTACATTGCTCTTGTTCTAAGGAGTGTTCTATTAGAGTTATTGGCCTAACTTCACACCAAAGTTGCATCCTTTCTGTGTGTGTATTTCTAGTAAAGAAAAACAAACACAAGCCGTTCACCATTGTAGTAAAAGTTTCAAATGGAATCAAAATAATGTGTGCATGGAGAGGAAGCAGATGTTTATGAAGAAAAAGAGTTGAAACAGCAGGGCCTTAAGAAGCTTGAACAAGAAGAGAAATGCATCAATTTCCCCGATGCTAGCAGAAATATTCACCTTCTGTAGACAATGGCAACAGGGAACTTAATCCCAACTAGGACTAAACAGGGGAGAAGAGAGACTTTCTTTGGCTATAGAGTGACCTCCATTGCCACTTAACAATGGAACTGTTCAGAAAGATGAGAACAGATCTGAACGGGATGCAGATGGCGATTACTAGAGCAATATTCCTTAGCACTTTCCAGCATTTTAACTCCCTGGGAAAACTTAGGTATTTATTCAACTTTATTAAGTTTTTTTTTTCTTAGTAGTATTTCTAACAAAAGTAGAGCCCTTTCTCAAAATTTGTTTCTGAAGACTCAAAATATAAGAGCCACTCAACAGTGATAGATAACTAAATAATTAAAAGGGGGATGACTAACAGTGGTAAGTGCAAATAGTTAATTATAGTTTTCATGGCATATGAACCTATATAAATTCACTTTTACCTTCATGACGCACTGTGGATTAAGTTGGGGAGTTATATTGACCCCATTTTAAAGAGGATGAAACAAAGAATAAAAGAAAGAAAGAGAAAGGCAATTAAAACTTGCTTAACATAAGCTGAGGACCAGGAACTAAAATGTCAAGTACGTATTTTAGATAATTATTGCATTTCACCCTCATTGAATCTATTGAAGTTGGCATAACTTTCTCCACTTTAGAGAAAAGTAAACTGGGGTTTTCAGCATAAGGTATAAAAGTTTATAAAGTTAATCAGGAAGATACTCTATTTCCCCCTCCCCCCAGTCTAAAAGCAAAGATATTTAACTTATTTATTCTTGGAGTATATAGGTTTTGGAATGGCCATTAGGTAATACAAACACCAGAGCACTCATTTCCCAAGGACATACAGAGACATACATGTTCAACATATTTAACCCTAGGATGATACATATAAGAAAACCCACACCAGGTTCTAAGCATCAAAAGGAGGTCAACTGGGGGTTTATTACAGATCTAATAACAAAAATACCTAGGAAGATCCAGACAAAGAGAGTATTTCATTATCCTTAAACATTGGTGGCGATATCATTCAGAAGACTGTAAAACATTTTTATTTGATTAAAACTTCTGACTTGAGGTTTTAAGAAGCTCCACCTCAGCTGGTCTTTCAATCATTCAGTGTAAAGATCAAGCATATCTCTTCAACATCTTCATCCAACAAAACAGAGTTTCATCCTTTGCTGTTTCAAACATGTGGTTACAATGGCTCCGTTTCTCAGAGAAGAAATGAATTTTATCTCTTCTTCTCTAATAACTTTACTCTTGTATCTGAAAGCATGTAGATTAAATTTATGCATGTCTATAAAGGGTAACAGTGGTATTCAGTTGTTTGCTAAATACTGACAATCTGTGTGGATGACTGGAACCCAATGACCTGGAATTCAGGCTTCAAGGATAGACTGCTTGAATTTGAATCCCTGTTTCAATAATTTCTGGGTAATTACTTTGTGCAGGTTTACTAATATCTCTGGGTCTGTGTTTTCTCCCTATTAAAATGGAGCTATTAAGTATACCAGCATCATCAGATTGTTGCTTGGCTTATCAGAGGTAATACAATAATATAAATTGTTTAACATAGTGCTGGGCCCACGATAATCTTTCAAAATATATTCACTATTATTATTTTTAGTATTGTTATCACTGAAATTTTTTAAATAAAACCTACGTATATTCCAATTCACACAAAATCACCGAGTCTCATGCAGCGGGGTTCTAACTAACCTAATTCGGCATTTATACTTTATCAACCCACCTAACAAGATGTATCAAAACATCTCCAAGAATGTATTCTAAATCATCTCCAAATTTGGTCCAATATATTTTTAGTGTTCAAGTTCTAAAAAGTTATTTCCTCATATTGAGCCTCAAACTGCCTTCCTGAAACTCGCACACATGTGACTAGGTCCTGTCTCCTGAGAATACAAAGAGAAAGTATAATCCCACTTATAAAAGAAACCTTTCAAATAGTTAAAGACAGGTAGCAAGTTCCTTTTGAGATTTCATTACTTGAGACTAAACAATTTTCTTTCTTTTCTTTTTTTTTCTTTTTTTTAAGTTTAGTTATTTTGAGAAAGAGAGAGCAGAGGCGGGGCAGAGACAGAGGAAGAGAGAAAATCCCAAACAGGTTCCACACGCTGTCAGCACAGAGCCCAATGCAGGGCTCGATCTCATGAATTGTGAGATCATGACCTGAGCAGAGATCAAGAGTTAGACGCTTAACTGCTTACCTGACTGAGCCACCCGGCAGGTGGCCCGAGAGACTAAATATTTTTCATTACGGGTGTTTCCCTACCAATTTACAAGATTATTTTGACTTCCATAATGAATGTTCTTTATTATACTAGAAGATTTTGTATCATTATATTATTAGACAAGAATGCAAAGAAAAGGATGTGGCTCTCAACCCTAGTAGCACTTAGAATATTTGGAGGACCTCAACGATACCAATGCAAGGATTCCATACTCAGAGATTCTCATTTAATTGGTTTTGGGATGCAGCCAGCTTGGGAAGAACACTAGTGTAGAAGAAGAAGCACAGAATTTGTAGTTAGAAACATTTCATGTCTGGGTGACATTGTGAGCAATTACTTAACCTCTTTGAGTCTCGTATTCCTTTGTTCATTTAATCAGCAAATACTATTAAATCCTTCTTGTGGGTCAGGCATTGTGCTAAGCAGAAGGAATATGGAGAAATGATACACACTTGCTGCTTTCTCATAGCAAGATAGTAATAATCAGTGTCACAAGTGAGGGTGTATTATACATTTAGATGAGTGCTATAAAAAGGATCATGGTTCTCTGAGATTCGACAAAAACAGTGAAAATGAATCTGGTTTAGTTTGTAGTATAAAGAGAAAATAATTTGTCTTGAGTCCAGAAATAAAAAGGCATTTTGGCCAGGGAAAGAGAAAGCTTCTGTGATTGAATTACAGATGTTGACAAGAAGTAAAGCACTTTTTTTTTTCATCAAGAGAGAAACAGACACACACACACACACACACACACACACACACACACACACTGCCCCAAGTTTCACTGACCTCTTCATAGAAAATAACCTCTTTTTATTTCCTTAAAATTTTGAAATTTTCGAATGGAGGAGGGTCCATTTAGAGTGGTGGAGGGTCCGCTTGTCAATAGGATTTCACGTCAAAGTTCTTGGGGTGAAGAATAATAAAGTTGGTAGCAAAGGAAACTCCCAAATGCAAACATCACAGTATGAAACAGGCCCAATATGGGGGCAGAGCAGAAGCTCTTGGTGGCAACGTCAATTTGCCTGCTGGCCTCTGACCTCCAGGGGAAAATGAGATAGAGGAAATACCTCTTCTGGAGAAAGGTGTCCTCCATGCTGAAGAAATTTGCAGCATCCCCCCAAAATGAATGTTAATTATTAGCTATTTTGGCCTGACTTTGGAGAACACAATTTTTAAAGTTAGAAAGTTTCCAAGCAAGTGCCTCACAAACTTTAAGCTGTATATACATTTTTGTTAAAAGCAGAATCTCAGGGTGCCTGGGCGGCTCAGTTGTTGAGTGTCTGACTTTGTCTCAGGTCATGATTTGCAGTTTGTGAGTTTGAGCCCCACATCGGGCTCGCTGCTGTCAGTGCACAGAGCCCACCTCGGATCTTCTGTCTCCTTCTTTTTCTGTCCTTCCCCACTCAAGCATGCACGTGCTCTTCTCAAAAATAAAATATTTTTAAAAATGTAAAAAGCAGAATCTCCTTTAGTATTTTTGACAAAGGGGTGCCTGAGATTCTGCATTTCTAACAAATATTCATGAGTTGCCAGGTAGCCCATCAGTGGATCACACTTTTAGTAGAAAGAATGCAGCCACTGAATACTCTGTCTCATGTGGCCCATCCCAAAGGGGTTGTTTGACATAACTGTCATATGTGTCACCTACAGGAATAAACTAGTTTCTGAATGTGCTTCCTGGAAATCTCTGAAGTTTCACATATGCATCTGTCATCCCTAAAGTAGAAATGCTTGAACATTCACCTGTATGCCATTTTCACCTAGGTCATTTCTTCATTGGTTCAATGGAAATATAGTATCTTAGGGATATCAAACCACTTTAAGATTTCTAGACACCCTTTCTGCCTACCATCTTGCTGAATGTCTTGACCATTGACTGAATATGCTTGCCATATCACTGATCACCAGTTGTTCAATGCGCTCTGAAAACTGCATTGATTAATGTGTCTAAATGATCAAATTACTTAGCCAAAAATCAATATTGCATTTTTAATATTCCACAGAAAGACTGCTTACTCCTCAACTCTGGAGAGGAAACTAGAGGAATTATATTTCTATGCCTGAAATGTGTATCATCTGCAGTGCAAACACATAAGTTAGAATACTATTTTTTATCTGAAAGCTCATATGGTAACTGTTCTCCATTAATGGAAAAGAATCCCCAATTCCAAGTACAGAACTAGTCCTTCTGAGGCGGGAGGTGAGAGCGCTTTAAAAAATTTTTTTTTAATATTTATTTTTGAAAGAGGGGGACAGAGAGAGAGGTTGACAAAGAATCTGAAGCAGGCTCCAAGCTCTGAGCTGTCAGCACAGAGTCCGACACAGGGCTCAAACCCATGAACTGTGAGACTATGACCTGAGCCAAAGTCTGACGCTTAACCCACTGAGCCACCCAGGTGTCCCTGGAGGGTGAGAGCTCTTAATTGTAATCTGCATATCTGAACTAAGAAGGCAAGTTGGCTTGGTAGAACAGGTATTAATGCAATCACAGAACACTAGGACCAAAATATTAGGACCAGTATTACTTTAGAAAGTATCTAGCTGGCCTCCATACTTTGTAATTCAGATATGGCAATAGAAGGTAGAAAATTTTCTAGGACTTGTTAGCGACAGAGACTGTTGTCAGTTCCTAGATTTATAATTCGGTGACTAGAAATTCAGAAATCAGGGTTTTTGTCATAGGTCTGTACAAGGTCATTGAACTTTTGGAGTTTCATTTTCTTATGTGTAATTGGAACATTAATTTCTCTAAGGTCCAATTTAAGTTGAATAGGCTGGATCCATGGAAATCAATATTAAAACAATACATAGAACTTTTGTGCCTACTTAGTTTCGCTTTTGAACACATACCATGCAAGCTGAATAAATAATTTTGATGACTAACAGAAAGCTAACTTATTAGGATGAATGAACTGGTACCTGCATATCACTGGATTAATTTTCAATTTCATAATTTAACAGCTCAATTAACAATAATACTTAATTTGATATTATCATAAATGAATAGCAGACCTCACCGAAGATAATGAGTACTAAATTCATGACAAACAAAAAAATGTTACTTGAAATATTTAAATTCTGATTAACAAAATCAGGAGCTCTGTTTCCATACATGTTAAATATTTTAAAGTTGTATAAAAAATCATGAGGTATATAGCAGCTACAATAATAATGATGATGAAACAATATCTATAGATTTTGTTACTTTTATAGTGTGGTATGAATAGGTCTACATTCACACAGAATTTGTGTGAGTGTGTGTGTGTGTGTGTGTGTGTGTGTGTAGGAGGCAGAGTTTAGAGAAACACCTGTTTTTGTTGTTACAAATTCTATTTTGTTTTAAATAAAAACATTGAACAATTTTCCAAGATACCAATAGCACATTTCACCCCACAGAAAACATTTAGGTAACAGATGTGGAACACAAAGAAGCTACTTGATTCTCTGGGTAGGTAAGAAATATTCAAAGGGTTTTTCAGTGAGGTGTAGAGGCTTAAGAAAATGAGTATTACCCAGTGTAAATCCCCAGACATGGAAACTGCCCAAATGAGAAAAATAGACATTTATATTTCTCCCTTGGATTGCCTCCTCAGTCTACACTGGGGAAGAATTGGTCTTCTTGGAGCCATAAAAACAATATGGTGTCTAGTTACCATCCCAGAAGGGAGTCAGGGACTGTTAACCAAGGAGCATGTCTGGAACATTTTTTAACATCCCCAAGTTTGTAATTTCCTATATATCTGTCTGTTTCCCTGCAAAAGCAATGGCCTGACAGTTTGGTTCCCATGGGTACCAAGAGAGGGACTGGAGAGATGTTCTCCATACACAGCTAAATATGGAGACGAACCTATAAGGAATATGTTGGAGGGTGGGATGTTAGAGCTTACAGGAAAGGTTAGGAAACTTACTACATGGCTCCATAGCAATTGCATCCCATATTTTATCCCAAAGTGTGTAACTGAGATAAATCCATATTCATTTCAGGTTGGAGAGACTTTACATTAGTGTTAGGAGCTACTTACCTGTCCAGACTCACTAGAGAATTTCCACATTTCACAATGCACCAATAGAACATCCTTAAAAAAAACTATGTCCTGTCTAATCTCTCTGGAGCAAACAGTTCCAACTTACCAGTTGGAGAATAATGATAAAAGTGCGTTGCCAGGAGAGGGGTAAAGGAACCCCCACTACTGTCTGATTTTGATGGCATCATTTGTTAGATAAAAGTTCCTGTTTGAAAAGAAGCCCAGTAGTCCACCTCTGCACATTTACAAAGTGGAGACAATTTACAAAACCATGCAAGTTGCAGAGATGAAAAGCAACGTCAATGCCCAGAAGGCTTTGTTGTTATCATTGCTTTATTGTTGTTTCTGTGTTGTTGTGACACTAAGAATTATGATCATCAAGGGAGGTGACCTAATCAGGAGGAGAGACCTTAGCACACTCAATCAGAGGACACTTTTTATCAAAACACTTGAAGACTCTGGATGAAGGCTGTAGGGTGTGTTTTGCATACTGATTCAACAGAGATTGCCATTTTAATCAGCAGAAGATCTTCAGTAAGTATGATCCCCACAGGATTCCAAGTGAAGAGGAAGTCACACTCCATGGATTGTATTTTCTTCCCAGTGCCTTCCATCCTGACACTTAGATGGCTGCCTTGAGTCCATGTGAGTATGTATGTGTGTTGTGCCTGCAGAACAACTCACAGCCTCCCAAACTTTTATTATTACTTATGGAATTCTTGGTAGAATAGTTATAAACCAACAGACTTTTGTGAAGAGCCATGCAAACTGGATGAAAAATTTGCCTAGAATAACATTATACAGTAGAAGCCACTGGTCTTCACCTGTTTAAGCTTCTAGAACAAAATACCAGAGACCGAATGGCTTATAAACAATGAACATGTACTTCTCACAGTCCTGGAGGCTGGAAATTACAAGATCAAGGTGCCAGCAGATTGGGTAACCTGGTGATAGCCCAGTTGCTGGTTCATGGATGGCTGCTTTCTCTATGTCCTCAACTGGTAGATGGGCAAGTTTGCTATCTGGGGTCTCATTTATAAGAATACCAATCCTCTCATGATGGCTTCACCATCATGGTCTAATCACCTACCAAAGGCCTTACATTCTAACAAAGTCACCTTAGGGTTTAGGATTTCGACATATGACTTCTGGGGAGACACAAACATTCAGTCTATAGCAGCACTTTATATCAGACTTTTACTTCAAACCTTTTTCATACATATATTTCTTTTAAAGTTTATTTATTCAATTTGAAAGAGAGGGGGCAGGGAGGGGCAGTTTATTCAACTTGAAAGAGAAAAGAGAGAGAGAATCCCAAGCAGGCTCCACGCTGCCAGCACAGAGCCCGACATAGGGCTCAATCCCACGAGCTGGCAAAATCATGACCTGAGCCAAAACCAAGAGCCAGATGTGCAACCAACTGAGCCACCAGTCACCCCCATATTTTCAATATAAATAACATCATATTAGATATAAATGGTGCATTTTGTTTTAATTCACTTTACCATAAGTTAAATGTTTATTAGACAAAATTCCAATATCCTAAATTATTAAAAATATATTGGTGATTATATTAAAATGTTAAAGTTGTGGGTATTAGATCACTAAAAACAAAGAAAACATAAGTGTTTGTCTAAGATATTTGAAACATATAAACAACAAATGACTGGTATATGGAATATTCTACAAAATCAAGAACAGGACAACATGGAATGTGGGCGAATAAACATTCACAAAAGAAAATTTGCATAGTCAGTGGGGCGCCTGGGTGACTCGGTTAAGCTTCTGACTTCAGCTCAGGTCATGATCTTGAAGTTCATGAGTTCGAGCCCCTTGTCAGGCTCTTTGCTGACAACTCAGAGCTTGGAACCTTGTTCGGATTCTGTGTCTCCCTCTCTCTCTGCCCCTCAACCCCTTCATGCTTGCTCTCCCTCTCTCTCAAAAATGAGTACACATTAAAAGGTTTTTTTTTTTTTAATGAATAGTCAGTAAACATAGCAAACATACTGAAATGGACAAGAATAAGAATATTTCATAACATACACAATGATGAATCATTGTGTATATCGCACTAGGATATTCACAAAAATACTGAACTCTAAAAATGCTAAGTAGTGGTTTTGGTGAATATGTGACACAACGGAAAGTCTTAAACATAGGTATCCAAAGAACAAATGACTTTAACAACCCTGAAAAAACAATTTGCTACTGTCTAAGAAAGTAGAAGCCACATATTCTAAGACCTAGCATTTCTACCCCTATGAGTACGTGCAGTACAGAAAACATGAGACACAGGAATACAGGGCCATCTAAACAATGTTCATAGTGGCTGTGTTTTCATAGCACAAATTAAAAGTCACATGAATGTTTATTAAAAAGAGACAAGATAATAAAATTGTGGTATATTTCACATACTAGAACTCTTGAATGAATTAATTAGAAATGAATTCACTGGAGCCACCAGTCTCAATATGAATAAATCTCATAGTATAATACTGAGGGTAACAGTGAGTTATCAAAGAATACACATAGTATGGTAACACTTGAAGATTTAAAACATATGCAATATTGTATACTAAATTTATATATATATAAGTATATGTAAATTTATGTGTGTATATTTATATATATGTAAAACATACCATTCCTTTGTGTGTGTGTGTGTGTGTATGTGTGTGTATGGTGTGTATTTTATTTACGTATCCCTAGATAAATATAGATAGAGGAAGCATTGGGTGATTTAACTGCATTCAACCAGTTTTATTTTTTAAATAAGGATAGAAAATACCTACACTGTGCTTTACTAAATACCAGGCACACGTCCAAGGGTTTTACATATATTAATACATTCATTACTCCCAGCAAAGCTAGAATTTTGTTTCTAATATTATTTTGCAGTATTCTGCAGATGAGAGTTTAGAGGCACAGAAAGTTTTAATAATTTGCCAAGGCCACTTAGCCAGTATGTGGCAGAGTCAGGATTCAAACCCAGAGGGTCCAATTCTAGACCCTGTGTTTTCCTCACTGCATATTCTGCCTCAGTCTGTGCTCCTTGGGGCCACAGGTGATATACAAATATGCTCACTGGATCCTCCTTACCTTTTACGTGTCTGAGCTGTGTCTCAATGTGAAATCTCAATAAAGAAGACGTGGGCACTCCCATAGAAGTTTGAATGATACATTAAGGCCTTCAAACAGGTCTGTCCAGATCTATGAAGAAGACAGTGTTCCAGAAAGGCAAGACTATGGGGCAGAAGTGAATTTGGGATTTTTGTGGCCAATTTGAGAACATGAGATTAAGATAAGTTAGAAAGGTTAATGGTTCTGCACCAAGTGTGATGATGAGAATAGCTTTCTGACTGTCCTAGGGAATCCAGTTCAATTTTACAGTGAAAGGGAGAATTAAATCTTGCCTTTTGTGAATTAAAAGAATTAAAACCATATAGGGGTAAGATCTGAAATCTATTAAGGTTTCTCCCATTCGGCTCAGAGGGAGAAGTGGCATCTGGTGAAGCAGTTTCAGTAAGCGGGAAGAGAAAGATTACACAGGTGTGGCTCACGGGAATGGCTGGAGCCCCTCCATGCCCGCCCTCCCAGTCTCTGTCAACTGAGGTCCATAAGTATCTGGGGAGCACTCTCCAAGTTGTCAGAAGAAGAGCATTACGAGAGACAATGAATTGTTCTCTTTCCTTGGGCAGACATAGAAAAGGAGGAGATGGAAGAAATACTCCATCATCTACTGTGAACATTTGGGGACAATAAGAAAGATAAACTCAGCACCACAGGGTTCAAGCAGCATTTTTCCTTGTCATCTGTCCCCTATGCTTCTACTGAGAATCACCCCATTACACCACCATCATTGTAGCACACGTTTTACTTAAATGTTTACTTGGTTGCTTATTATAATTTCCTGGTTTGGCTTTCAAGTCTGCACTGTTCGACAGGAACCTTTACTTTCACATAAATGTGATTCTGTATGAATCCTTCGCTGCTATGTATAATGTCAATTAAGTTTTCAAGAAAATTAAAACATTTTTGAGATTTGCATAAGAAGGGAAAGCATGTGCTTGCATACAAATGCTTTTTTTTTCTTTTAGGAAACATTTTCTAAACAGTAGAAATGCATTTTGCTGATTTATTCCAGAAATTAGAATTAGTTCTTTACAACCACTGGCATGATCTTTCATTTAAAACATTATTAAAGATTTTTAATGCTAAAAATGATTTCATTTTTTTCTAATTAAAAAATGGAGTAGAATCAAATAGCTACATATCATATTTAAAGTTTATGACTATTCAAGCAAATGAATTATTAGTAATATTTTAATTGCATGCATAATTTATTCTTTTAAAAAAGGTTAAAATGTTTCTAGATATCACCTGATCGCTTCCAAACTTTTAAATTGTTCTGCTAACTTCCATTGTCTGGTTGAACCTATTGTTGTAAAATATGAAACTGCATTATCTAAACAGAACATATACATTAGAATTAGGGACAAGCCTGAAAGTATTCCCATCAGAATCTCAAATTACTAAGAATTATGACAGGGGCATGCCATTTATAACGAGATTATTCCCAGAGAGATTATTTGGGTATATTTTCCTTATAAGACCAGAATGCTTTCCCAAACTCATGACATAGGGTAGGACCTAAACTTTCTACTCATGTACTCATCCTCATGGGCTGGTACTAATAGCCTGAAACACTCTTGTGAAGGTTTCCACATGCCTGGCCACAGTGCTGTGACGTTTGACATAGCCACAGGAATAAGGAGTGGAGATATCCATGATATATATTTGTTATTTTTTAAAAACATATCCATGGACTCTCATTTCACTAAGGAGGTTTTTGTCTGTTTATTTCAGGTGATAACCTTTTTCACAACAGGTAGGCAAACGCCTACCCCCTGGAGTCTAGTCAATGGAAGATAAAAAAAAAAGTCTGAATATGGGGGCGCCTGGGTGGCTCAGTCGGTCGAGTGTCCGACTTTGGCTCAGTTCACGATCTCACAGTTTGTGAGTTCAAGCCCTGCGTCAGGCTCTGTGCTGACAGCTCGGAGCCTGGAGCCTGCTTCGCATTCTGTGTCTCCCTCTCTCTCTGTTCCTCCCCTGCTCACACATTTTTGAGAGACATCTCAAAAATAGATAAAGATTAAATTTTTTTTTAAAAAAGTCTGAATATGCCAACACCAAGAAGAGTTAATAGATGATATGAACATCCATTCTGTTTGGCAGATACACTCCTTGACAGGGCAAGAGGAAAATGTGTATGATCAGGACTGGGACACTTCCTTAGGATTTCCCCTTGCTCTTTTTTAAGGAATTCAGTAAGAGATGCATGGCTTCCTTTTGGGGAGTGAACACCCTTAAAAGCCAATCTAAGTATTCTGTTCTGCACAGCAGTCTTATGTAGTAATTGGAAATGCTTTAGGAATTGGTGATTTTGGTTAGCCTTCCAGGGACTGTGTATCTCAGAAATATCTACATAATGGTGTTTTTCAACCAGAAGATCTGGACATGACTATTTCTGTGATTACCTGATTAGACAAATGTATTAAATCTTAGTCTGCTGTCTTCTCTCTTTACCTTCTCCTAACTGCAGAAGATTAATTTATTTTTCAGGCCAAAAGATTACTTCATTGGGGTAATCAATGTAATCATAAACAAAATTACCAGGGTTCAATGCCTCCTATTGACCAAATTCAGTTAATAGGCCATCAGCGATTATATAAATTGAAACTGGTCAGAAAATTGTCAATGTGTTATGATACCACATAGATAAGATTCATATACTGGGATATATTAAAACAAATCTTTCCATAAAAGCGCCCATCACCATTTCATATAATAAAGAACCCCTAAATGTCATATTTGTCTTGAACACATTATATGTTTCTCACGAATGTTTGATTATGCATGTGTTTATCTGAACTTTTGTTCTTTTGTTTGGTACTGAATCTTGATATTCACAAGAATCAATTTGCACCCTTGGAGGTTTGTAATAATTCTGTTAAGGACCCTCCTTTGTCTAGCCTAACACTCTGGAGGCATTTGAGAAGCGAAATTCCGTGACTAGAAGCTGCTATGCTTTAATTTGTACCAACACATGGTATCAAAGATCATGAAAGCAATGTTTTCATCCAATTAAACTTGCTAGAAGCTAATGAAAACTGCCCAGAGAATTTCCCTTTGTAAATTAAAGATACACAACAAGGATTGTCACTCGACTTGTTTTCAATTGGCTTTGTATGGCTCTAATAATCTCGGTCAGCAATAGCTGTAAGGAGTTTGCATCTGTGAAGGGCAAACCACAGAGGACATAGAGATTAGCCAGAATTCGGCTAAGCTGCAACCAAAGTTTCAATGTTTATTCCAGTCATCTCCAAACTCATTAGGTCTACAAAATTGAGTTGCAAATCTCTAGAGTACATGCTTTATTAAGAGATGGCTAGAATTTCCCTTTTCCAGTTGGGCAGAAGCCCTGTGAGGACTCCATTTTTTCCCCGGGAGGATGTTGGCACATCTGTCAGGAGCCCAAGCCAGAACCAAGAAGTGCATCTCAGTGTGAAAGAATGTATTATTAACAATATTATTTTTGGACTCATGGTCTTGGACGTTTTCTAAAATTTCAATCTAGCTATCTGTTAACTTTAGCCATCTCTCATCTAGAAGAACTCTTGAAGTAAAATACTGAATCATCTGGCTGAGGCTTTTTTTTTTTTTTTTTTTTTTTTTTGGTATACAATACCAGAGATTCCCAAATATCTTGCATTTTCCAGTTTTGCTCATGGTTTTCCCTCAATGAGCATACCTTCCAGCACTGGTACCTTTACTGGGGGGCACGAGGGTCACTAGGAAGAGGTATGTGGTATTTTGCTTTAACACAACTGATCCTTCATAGGGTTCAGGCTGGCAAAGAGGTCCAGAAAATGCTAGCTTCTCATATCTCGGCTTCCATAGGGTTAAGACAGATGGAGAGGTCCAGAAAATACTAGATTGGGAAGACAAAGTCCCTGAAGCAGCTAGGCTTAGAGCCATGGAGTCCAAGCCTGAGGTAGGTCAGATGCCAGGATTTCAAAGGTCATGTAAAGATCAGCCAAAAACAAATTCCAATAGAAGCCAGTTCAGGTGTCAGCAGATTTCTCACAGAGAGAATTGGGAGTGCTTTGTTCCCATACTCATCTGTCTCGGAGTTATTCACATTAAAGGAAGAAAAAGGCCAAAAAGCTGGTTGTACATTACAATTCATGTATAAGAAAAAATATAAAGGCATTTTTTAAAGCGCCATTTCATAACTGTGAGAATAAAAAACAAGACTCAGAAATAATGTCCCCAAACAACAATAAATTATCTTGAAGATAAAAATAATTCATGATTAAATAGCATACATTGTTCCATCTATACAGTACCTATGAGCATATGTTTTAGCTGAGCATCATCTATATGCATTTGTTTTTACAATTAAGCAGTTTGAATTTGTATAAATCCATATTCATTTGAAAGAAAATCTACTTCAATAAAAAGAGGTATACAGCCCTTTGGAATTTGCTAAAAATATTTTCATCTACATTCCCCAAACCTCCATATCCTGAGGCCTGCGTGTCTACAAACTATTCATGCTCTTAGTGGGGCCAAACAGTAGCATGCCCCAAGCAGGGGGAGAAAAGAAACTAAAACAGAGAGAAAAAACAAAAATAGGAACAAAAATTTCACAGCAACGTTGGCTAGAATGAGAACAGAATGGAGAAAACCCAATCAGGACATGACCTTGTGCAAAGGACATAAACTTTGTAGACTTCAGTTTTGTTATCTCAAGGAAAACTTCTTGTAGTTCTAAATTAGTTTTATATGTTTTTCATTATTGCTGTTTTCATAGAAAGGAGCTAGAAAAAATGTCTATTTGTTTGCCCCATTTTCCTAAAATTCTCCATTTGAAACACTGGTCACCAGTCTAATGTCATTTCAATGAATAATACAGAGCCTGATAACTATGTGTTACAATTGCTGTTAGTAAAACTGGTTATTCCTCGACCTGATTAAGCTTGCCCCTGAGTGAAATACATTACATAACTTTGTAGCTTGGAATCTTTAAATTTCCTTTAATATTCTGTGACCTCAGGATTTATTTGGTACAACCCTGTCATAACAGTTTGGTGATATTTTTTGTTAGTAAAGACCAATGGCATCTTAATTATACAATTAAAAATGTGACAAGTACAAATAATAAATAATGGCAGAAAATGAAACCATTTACCAAAGGCATAGACAGAGACATGTGCCTCAGGACAAGAAAACAAAAGCTGTTGATGACCATTCCATATAAAGCAAATCATAATTTGTAGAAGGTATGTAGAAAGCTCTCATTCTTTATCTCCTGACACAGGACCGGAGCAGAAAGAGTTCTGCTGGGCTGGTCTGTGGTCACCTTGATGTTTTGTAAAATATTTTACATTTAATATATATACATGTTTCTTTAACAAAACTGGTGGGTTGTTTTCATGTCCTTTTCAAAGTACTCAGTGCTCTCAAACTATGAAGAGCCACTATCCCAAGCTTTATGGAAGGTGGAAAAGGGAATAGAATTTGCATTTCAGGTTTATTCTGTGATAGGGATTTTATGTATGTTATGTCTACTAATCATACCAATAGTTATAGAAGATAGGTATTTACTCTCATACTAGAGATCATAAAATTAAAGCTTCTAAGTTAAGGGATCAGCCCGATGTTACACAGCTAGAAAGTCATAGACATAGAGATTAGGTTCAGGTCGGAAATGAAATCCCATGTCTTTCTTTTTTTTTATTTTTTTATTTATTTATTTTTTTTTTTAAATTTTTTTTCAACGTTTTTTATTTTTATTTTTGGGACAGAGAGAGTCAGAGCATGAACAGGGGAGGGGCAGAGAGAGAGGGAGACACAGAATCGGAAACAGGCTCCAGGCTCCGAGCCATCAGCCCAGAGCCTGACGCGGGGCTCGAACTCACGGACCGCGAGATCGTGACCTGGCTGAAGTCGGACGCTCAACCGACTGCGCCACCCAGGCGCCCCGATCCCATGTCTTTCTAGTATTATATACTTAAAAGCCACAGAGTAATTCCCTAGGCACTGTGAGTGTTGTCACAATGACAACATGAAACTTCCTTTTTGGCAACCTTGGGTAAAGACTTTTAAACAAACCCTAAACTTTCAACAAGTTAGGAGATGGCCTTTAGTGTTCAAACACAATGAAATGTAGAATCCTAATCATTAGAATACAGTCAGATGGAGAAGGAAGACATAAACAGCCATTCTTAAGAGGATTCATTAAGTATCTCGGAGCAAGCAAGTCTCTCTTGACTCATTCTCTCTCTGTCTCTCTCTCTCTGTCTCTCTCTCTCTCTCTCTCTCTCTCTTTCAAATTTTCCTCAAGTCCTATAAGAGAACATATAGGATGTTCATCATGAAGTGCTTGTGTGAACAGAGAGAGTAGTTATGTAAACTTGAATTCCATCACAGAAAGCAGTTAAAAAACAAACCACATAGAAACACAACAACATAGATTTCAAAAACATAGCACAGAGTAAATTACGTAAAATAAACATAGCATGTATGTAAATCAAACAATACAGATCCTGAACCTCCCTACATATGTACAAAAGTATATACCAATTCAAGGACATATATCCACATACCTCAACCACTGTTGACAGGAATATAAAAAGGAGTCAGGATGTGGTTAAAGGAAAATACGTGGATCATGAAAGGACTCCACAGAGACCAATGTGTGGGCATACCGGGAATTGAGGAGTTTGATTAATTTAACCCTCTTAAGTTGAATTATATGGTAAATATAATTTGTGTATACTGTCTTTGTCCCTGATATTTGAACATTGATGAGCTTGGCAGTTCTGATTTTTAAATAGTATTTTCCTATTGACTCATGATGACTTATTTTTCTTATGGTTTTAGTAATTTTTGAATCTGAGCCATACTCTCTCTCTCAAAAAAAAAAAAAAAAAAACCAAAATATTTAGAAACGCTTTTAAATATATTCAGGTCCTAATCAACTGAAGTTATCACCAAATGCCTTTAGGGCAAACCCCAACTAAAATGCTTACTTATTTCTGTTCTTGTCACCAAAAATTTTCCTTTGCATTCAATAGATCAACCATATGTTATGATAAATGCTTTTATATTTATCCAGCATTTTGGATGTTTCTCTCAAATAAATGAAAACAAATGTAGCCACAGTGAATATCATTCCTTATTTAAAAAAATAGCTTATCTTTTTGTTAATAGTGTTCTCACTTTAAGGTTAAAGAAGGGACATTTTTTCAGGTTGAATTGACATAGAAAAAGTATCTTTTTTGAAATAGATTCAATATTTATAACATTTTACCAAAGGATTGTAAAATAACTAATACTAGCTGTGATTATGTGCCATATGAATGGTTTGTCTCTGACATGGGCAATTTATGTTTAATGTGAGCATTTACAATGCATCAGCATTTTAGAATATGACCTGAAACAACCAACTATATATTTCCGATGAATTTAAACTAAGAATCATTTATTTTAGTCTTAGAAATAGATTATGGCATTTTTTAAATCCTCAAATATATTGAGAGGTTTAAAAATACCTTCTGCAAACTTTTTGCAAAAGATCAGTGCTTTCAATTTTTTCTTGTATTACTCTTGGTGTACTTCATTATATATAAAACAATTACAAACTACATTAGAAACATTTTGATTGACATAAGCATCAGGCAAAAAAAAATGTGGTATGATCCACTGGAATCTAAATACCAGAATCTCAGCACATGCTATATTACATTGTCATTAATGACTACTAATAGTAGCTAATGTGTATTGAGTGTTCCGAATATTCCAGACTTTGTACTAGGCCCTTTACAACCATTACATTATCACAGCATCTCTCACAATGAAAACATCCCACATTTATATATGAGAAAACTTATGGTCAGTAAATTAAGTAAATGTGTCCTGCCATGCACAAATTACAGAAACACCGGTGTAAAATAATTTGCTGGACCAATTAATACATAGCTATAGTAAATATGCTAATAGATAAAACATTTATATTTCTATTTGTTCCATAATTAATGATCATTTTTATTTCCTATGTCATCTGTATTTTTAGGCTACTTATTATCACACTTTTCCACTGTCAGAACAGTGATAAAATGTCATAGCTTCAAGTATGCGTTCTATACTAAAATTGCCTGAGATTAAATCCTGGCAATATCATTTATAGCTGTGTGACTTGGGGTAAGTTACATAATCTTTCAGAGCCTCAGGTTCATCATCTATGAAATGGAAATAAGTAATAATTCATGGTAATAATTTATTAAATAATTCCATTTCATGATAGTGATATAGCACTTAGGACAACAGATGCCAAATAGTAAGTGTTTACATACTGATGTTATAAAACAATGTGTCCAGCAGTCATCTCTACTCTATTATTTTTAATGTTGGCTGAACTAAAAATCCATGTTTTGTTTATTAGACTGGGTATTAATGTATGCATTATCTCTCTGTGGCTCAGAAAACATTGTGTTTATTACGTTTTTTTTATTTCCACAGTGTTTGAGTAACTGAAAATGACAGATTTCTGAGCTCTGAGTCTATAAAGTAATTGCCTATGGTGAACTTTGTCTTTAAAAATACCACTTGATGGTTTTAAACTAAAGAATTTACAAAACCAAAAGGAAGAATGGTTTCCACGCCTTCTGGTGCTTAACTTTCTACCATTAACTGTACAAAGTAGAAATTTCCTGCCAAGGCTGTGGAAAGAGAAGGCAGTTATTAAGTTAGTTATTAAGTTAGACTGCTCCACTGTCCCACACAAATACTGCAAGTGGATTGTTCTCGTATTGGTTGAGTCTCACAAGATACCAACATTCACAGACTTAGTGACTGAGTAGAGTACTTGATTTGTTTTGTACAGAAGGCCAGGTTTTCTGAATCTTGCAAAAACTCCAGAGAACCTCCTTTCTAGTGTTTAATACAGCATCCTCCTTGAATTCTAGGTAGCAGGCATCAACCTAAGTCTACGTATCATTCGATGGCTTGCTCTCTCCATTTTTCTGGATTTGTGTTTTCAATACATGTTTGAGATCAAGTGTACCAACTACTCTTTGATTAGAGTGTAAAATATCAATGTTATACTGAAAGGAGAAAACCAAAAATAAATGACTTGTTCTTCCCTGTGTCAAAATATTCTGGAGACATCAACACTGACTCATTCCACTTTGTTTGAGTCTTATGAAAAATTAGTTTCTTTCTTTTGGTTCCCTAGTACCATGTAATACTTTAAATTAATGGATATTAAAGAAAATGGAATTCAATCCTCTTAATTTTACAGATGAGGAAGCTGAAGCTCAGAGCCACCCACACTAAGTGTGCAGCTCAGTAAAGACTAAACCACACGGTTCAACTCAATTCATTACCATCCCATTATATCATTGATGAAAACATTTTCAATTGTTTCATTCTTATTTCCCTCATGGTTTATTTACTTTTATTTCCTAAAGGCCAGCAATTTAGTTAGTCTCGTGCATCATATAAATGACAAAAATATATAGTATGAATTTGGTGACAGCAAATATAATGCATTAGAAAACATTGGGGTGCCTGTGTGGCTCGGTCGGTTCAGAGTCTGACTTCGGCTTAGGTCATGATCTCACAGTTTGTGAGTTCGAACCCCACGTCGGGCTCTGTGCTGGCAGCTCAGAGCCTGGAGCCTGTTTCAGATTCTGTGTCTCCCTCTCTCTCTGCCCCTTTCCTGCACATGCTCTGTCTCTCTCTGCCTCTCAAAAATGAATAAACGTTAAAAAAATTAAACAAGAAAAAAGAAAACAAAAGCACTTCCATTCGAGAATTTTACCCATGTTTCAAGTCCTTATGACACCACCAGTGAGGCACAATGATTAAAATACAATGTACAGTTAATACTGTGGACTAATTTGCCCTCAGTTTTACAGTTACAAAATGATTTGCAGTCAAGGATGTAAGCTAGAGGATGATCAGAGACAGAGTGAGGGATCCTAGATCTTTTCTTCTTATTCATTTTCAAGAATGATAAAAGTGAAGTTACAGAACTTACTTTACATGGCAATGTCTACTGATCGTCAGGGAAATAATGTAGGCTAAGTACCAGCATTGTACCTGAGACATAGTACACACTCAGAAATGTTCATCATTCATACCTGCATCATGATGACTAAAGGAATTAGGAATCTAAACCGAACAATTTGCAAAGTCCCAAAATGTATTTCCTTTTAGATTCCACTGGACTTGGATTTTATCTGTTCCTGCTAAGTAGGAATAAGATTGTGGATCTCAAGGCCAGGGAAATGTGTCCCCTTTGGAATAAAGCTACTCAAACAGGGAGGTCCCAGCAGCATGCTCCTCTCCTTTAAATTAAGAGACCACAAATTTTCAGGGTGTAGAGAAAAAAATTAAACTAGGTACTGCCTCGGATAGAAAAATAACCGGTACACACTGAATTACAGAATATTTGTGTATAGCAAGGTCAGTTCCAGCAAATGCTTACGGAAACTTGGTGGTATTTTGCATTCTAATCCTTGCAATGTCTGTGCTCATTTTTAGGAAATTAAATTCCTTCATGATATTTCTGAATTACATTTAAACTCATCCATGGAGCTGTGAACAATTCTTAGGTGAAATTCCAGCGTGTTAATCTTGCAAACTCATCCAGACTGCCTTAAGATCTATGCTGGGAGAGAAGATAAGAATGCTAATTTCATTTACTTTTCTACCTGTTTGCTTCCCATGGGGGAAATGAATTGTTAAAAAAAAAAAGTTAATTTTTGTATCTCATGTTTATGGCTGATACTACTTTCAGGACTGAATTGTTCTTGCAAGCAAAAGCTAAACGTTAATTGGATCCAAAGGGGTAACTACTCTCAGAGACACCTGCAATGTGAATATTTCCAGTTAAGGAGCTGAGAGAAAGAGGGAGTCTCAGGGAGAAATTTGTTTATTTCTAAATTAGAATTCTAACATCATTGCTATCTAATATCAATACTTATTAGACACTTACCATGTACCAGATACCGTCCAAACAATGATGAATGAAAAACCTCCCTGTTTTTCAGGGATCTCACTGGATACATGGTACTCTTTGACTTTACATAGTGCAAACTCAGCGCAAAATAGAAAGCAAAATATCAGAGTGGGCATAAGAAAGGTATGAAAAAGATGTGCTGAAAAATTTGGGAAAAGAAAAAGCAGTTTTATTGGTGGAGGTAAGAAAAGGCTTCATTTTCGAGAAGACACTGAACAAACAGGGCAGGGTACAGAGGTGAGAGAAAGCATTGGCAGGGAACCCAAGTCATGGATCTAGAAACAAAGCATCTGGAAACAAAGCAAGAGCCAGAGAAATGGAAACAGCTTCCATGGGTCAAGGAAAATAGAAGCCTGCTCCAAGACAAAATGGCACCCTAACTAAGTTTTCATCGTTCATACTGAATTGAGCTGAAGGCAATAGTCTCATTTTGTGATCCTGCTTCTGGTTTTTTTAATCAATTAGCAAGAGGAAATATGAGAACAGTATTATGGTATCCCTCGATTCCCCTGTTGAAGTTAGGATAGTTTTGACTTTGACATAATTTAAAGTGAGTTACGCAACTTGGCCATGCTATCTTACTTATTGTGATGCCCAATGATGGACTCTTCCACAGGGCAAGTTACTTCAGGAACTCAACTATTTTTCATGGCATGGATGCTGGTCCTTTTCAATCAGCTATTCTGACATCTGTAATGTGCTGGTTTCTTCCTCACCCCTGGGGCTCCTGATGGTAAGTTCCACTGAAATCTCCAGAAATCACATTTTCAAACAAATACCTGGTTGAGAAGACCTAGCAAAGCCGAATGAAATATGAAAGATAAACATCTACTTCTAAACATTAATGTGTTTCAAAGGCAGTCAAATTAAAGAGGACAAAATCCTGGGAAGAAGTCACCCAAATGCAATACTGCATTTGCCACTCTTCCCCTCAGGGCATTTGCAAATTTTTATGCTAGGTGCCATGGGAGTCAAAGCATAGGGGATTGCCAAGAGGGAAGTAATCAGATATTTAGGTAATTTTATGGAGCCAAGGAGAGAGAGAGAGAGAGAGAGAGAGAGAGAGAGAGAGAGAAAGAAAGAAAGAAAGAAAGATCTAGCCTGCTAAAGGAAGCAGGAAGTGGGTGTCCTAAATCCCAAAGAGAAGGGAGGCTTGAATAAATAAATCTGATCCTATGCCAGTTTTCTCCTGAAATTGTTTGTAATTCATAAAATATATCAAACAGAAGACTAGGAAGCCTATATATAATGCTGAGAAGTTGAGCGGGCCTCTCAGTAAATACACAGTGCCAAGAGAAGGAAAAAAAAGGAGTGTAGTACTTACAAAAAAATGTAGAGGCAGCTTTTAGGCAACAGGCTTTGAGCAACGAAAACCTAAGCAAGGCAAAACAGCCCATGTTGACCACAGAGCTGAATTCAAACAGGCTGTTTAAGCCACTCACCTGGAAAAGGCCATAAGACCTAACTGACCAATGGGGTTACTCATAACCAGGCACAGTTACCAAAAAAAAGAAAATTCCATACATTCTCATACTTCCTCACTCCACCCTGTAACTTCAGCCCCTCACCACCTCCTCCTGGCAGTCTCTCCTTTGCTGCCCTTCCCAATGCTCTCTTGTAGTGTATTCAGTAAACTTCTATCTCCTTTGTTCTGTCTCCAGTGAATTCTTTCACTGCCTGCCCCACCAGCCCCCCCCCCCCCCCACCCACAGTTGGAACACACCACAAAAAAAGGAGGAGGGTCTTAATGAATACCATGGATAATACAGACATAGGTTGGTTCTTCCAACAATTTCCAAAACACCATCTGAGATCAGCTCAGTCTCTGGTTGGATTGAGTAGAAGGAAAAATAATTTTCCCTTTACCCTTCTAGGTTTTTGGCTGAGAACTCCCCATTCTTGATCTGTACCACTGCTGATAATTAAACATTAACAGGAGAAAAATAAAGAACAATCTAATTAACAAATATGGCTCCAGAAAAACTTAATAACACTCTGTGCCATGGCCCAGGCCAACACCTTGAGACAGAGCTCAAAAGCTAAAGACAAAGGGGTGGGGCAAGGATAGTTATGGGAAGTTACTAGGAAAAGCACAGTAAACAAAGGTGTGTTTGTTATTCAGATTTAAGTTGGTGCCTTCTCCACTGATGAGTGTTTCTACAGATTTAGTCATCTTCTTCCTGACACAGAGAAGTTATCCTTACAAATGGAATTTTCCCTTATAAATACAAGTTTCCCTTACAAAGAGTAACTTTTCTTTTTTTGAGCTTCTGTATCTGCCGTTTCTTGAAAATAATAAACTTAAAATAATCCTATGCCAAAGAGGCATATTTTGGGCTGACCAATTCTGCTCTGCTTCAATTCCATTGGAATGATTCTCCCTATTTTTGGAGCTTAGCTGAAAAAAGGCAAATGTTTGGGGGAAGAATATAACATGTTTTGTGTCTTTGAGATGTCTTTAAGAAATAATATAGAATTTTGTGTAGCTTCAATTTTTTTTTTACCTTTTTTTGTTTTTTTTTTTTAAGCTTTCAAGACTGTAGCCAGTAATCAATTTGGAACAATATTTTACGACTTCACTATAAATCTTAAATTATTCATGTTCATGTAGAAGAAAGATGGGAGATGAACAAAACGTATAACTGTATATGTATTTTGCTGAATTGAATATATACCTTATTAATATATATGTAAATACATACATAAATATATATGGCTATTTATAGCACAGTAAAAATTTAAGGGAATGAAAATGACTGACCTTTCTTTGTTGCATTGCTTTAAGACTTGAAAGATACTTTGGAACCTGTATGTTCCCTGTTGACAACCATAGAAAATTAAACACTGGACAATGACAAAACAGACTTTTCCCCCCTCCCCCGCCGAAATCTTCATTTAGTTTGAATACAACACAGAAGTGTTTCACTTTAAAGTTTCACTTTAGTGAGTGACTGCTATGTGCCTGGTCACAGAATTTCACAGAGAAGCATTATATAAGGTACAAAGAGTATAGAGCCAAAAGTATCAATGGAATCCTTGAAATAACAACAGTGAAAGTAAAGAGGAGTTTCCAGCAAGAAGAGATCCTGAACAAATAGTCTTCAAGCAGCAGATCTGGGACAGCAGAGTAACATAAAAGATAAAGGGTAACATTATCAATGGAGATCAAATTTTAAATCAAATTAATCTAAAATAAGACATTATGACATTTCTAACTTTTCCAAATATTGGTATGACTCTAAAATATAAGTAATATGACTAGAAAACAACAGAGTGACACAGATTCAGTTCAAATTCATTAAATACTGTGTGAAATCCTAGGGAGTCTTAACATCCTCCTTGGACCACTTTACAAAGTATATTTGGTTTTTCTTCTGTACTGTACATAATGAGCTATGCAACTCTCTTGTTCTTTGACTAATACTACGGTGGGATTTTATTCTGTGATGAGATGACAAATTTGAAGTGTGAAAGGAGGAGGCAGCTGGTTCACAATCTTGAACACAATATTTTATAGAAGCGATTCTTTTACTTTCTAGTCAAAATAAATATTATAAAGTCTCCTTTTGTAGGAATTCAATCAAGAGATTCACAACTGTTCTTCTAATTTTTTTTTTCAATTACTACTTTTAGAAGTAAGTGTACTATAAAAGATGACACATTTTGATAATGAGAGGAAGAGGCTGGGTCCAGAAATTGTACAGGAGTCAACTGGCCTCATTTGATAGTGCCTTTGAAGAACAGTGAAAGGGAAAGATAAATTAAAAGTGACTCAGCCTGAATTACAAAGTGGGACAGAAGGTATAGCCTTTCATAAAGTCTGAGGCTTGACATCGAACAAAATAGGAGTTTTCTGGTTGAGAGAGAAGTCTCAAGAATCTTCCATTTTGCCACATAAATTGCCCACACCTGACACTATTATGGAAAGCACAAACAATTCACAAGTCATGAAATTTTAATCAAAGTCAACTTTACATTTTGACAACATACCATTCCACTTTTATTGCAAAAGTAATGAAGCTACAGAAAAAAAAAATGTTTTTTTTCACCTGTCATTTTGGGATCAGTTCAATTTCAGGCATGTTTGGTTGTTTGTTTTTTTGCTTGGCATTTGTTCTCTTCTTCTGATAGTTGCACCACCAATACCCCGCCATGACCCACCGGGGAACACCTTTTCTCCCACATGTAGGCACTTCTACCCACCGGTGGGAAATAGAACCGATGTCCTAGGCCCAGGCCCATCTGAGCATCCCATTCACTGTTCATCATGACAGGTGCTTATGAGTTAATCAGAACCAATGAAACAAAAGAATACTAATAATGATGGAATTTCTGGGCAAGAAACCTGCATTCTACCACCTGATTCAGGCTGAGGTATATCAGATCCAAAGCTGTTATTCATGTCTTGGAAAGACAGAAAATACCCCTGAAAATGGAGTGAATCAGGACAAAGGAGAGCCTGGAGAGAGAGAAGGGGAAATATATATATGTACACATATGTATGTATATGTATGTATGTATGTGTGTGTGTGTGTGTGTGTGTATATATATATATATATATATATCGTGGTAATGAGACATTGTTGGAGTGCTTCCATCTAATTGCTATTTACGTGAAACCTGAACTTGATATTACAGTTACATCAACCAATGATTCCCCCTTTAAGCCTGTTTGGTTTGAATTTTATGCCACTTGCAAACCAAGAATCCTAACTAATATACCAACTGACTTTATTGATGCCCCAAGTTCAGCATTAGCATTTAATTTTTATGGAGAATTGCAGTGGCTTCTTCCTGCTCTTCTTCCAAGGTACTGATTTGCATGCTAAGTCACCAATTTATCAATTTCAATTTATCAATTTCAATCTCACTTTTTATGACTGGGTTTTCCTCTTTTCTTTCTTCTTTCTTTCTTTCTTTCTTTCTTTCTTTCTTTCTTTCTTTCTTCTTCTCCCGTTGGTTGGATATAACAAATCTTTTTACAATAGCTATTTAAAAGATTATGGAATAAAATTTGACACAAGATTGGTGTTCTCTGGGGTCAACTTAATCCAAGATTTTTTTCTGAAAGAAACATTTTGGGGTTCATTCTTTTCCCTGCCAAAGTATATTTAAGATTTGTTAAACAAATGATATATGAGTTACACAACATCCAGGGAAACACCTGGGGTATTATATACAATGTGTTCTTTAAAAAATTATAATCAAGGAGCACCATCAGTTATGTGTCCGACTTTGGCTAAGGTCATGATCTTGAGGTTCATGAGTTTGAGCCCCACATCTGGCTCTGTGCTGACAGCTCAGAGCCTGGAGCCTGCTTCAGATTTTGTGTCTCCCTTTCTCTGCCCCTCACCTGCTCACACTGTCTCTCTCTCTCTCTCTCAAAAATAAATAAACATTAAAAAATTATAATCAAAACATTCATTTTAATAAGCCTTGTCAATATCTGAACTCCTTAGCTAGACATTCATTTCATTCATTGTGCCAGTCAATGTTGACAATTGCTAACTACCTCTTGCACTATTTCCCTTCTTACATAGTCTGTTTCTGTCAGACTTAGAGCTGACTTAGAGCTCACTATTTCCTGGACTTATAAAAAAGTGTTTCCATTCCCATATCTTAGTTCTTTTGGAATATTTCCAGGTCTTTATTTGCCGATTACTGTATTTTCCAAATTTTACCAGTTTTTCAAGGGTATGTTCACCTGCCACTCCTATCACAAAACACTTCATTCTTTCCTTTAGAGATAATTTCCTGTCCCCCTGAACACTGAAATATTTTCACCTATATACTTTTCTTCTTGCATTTAGCACAATATATTTGTGCTTTTTAATGGTTTCATTTGCATATATATTATCCCTCTAGAATGAAAAAATTCTACACACTTTTAATCTTCAAATATGATTCAGCATCCAGAAGAATGGTGTTTACATAATGAAAAATAAATATTATATGTTAAATTAACTAAACAAGGAAGCCATTATAGTACAGTGGCTTTAATGCTTTGGTGACCTAAATAAGCAAACCAAAACCTAAGCCTGCAAATGCCTCAAGGTTAAGAAATCGAAACCTAAGGATAACTAATCACAGTCAACCAGGCTTTAAGCTATAGCCAATCAAATAAATTCCTTTCTTTGCTTCCAAACCTTCTGTATAGGAGTCTTGAATTGGTTTTACATTAACAACACTTTAGAAAATTGCAGTGTAGTAATATTTTGTAAAACCTGTAATAAAAATCTATACAATATTACACTTCATAAAAACTGATGCTATGTAGATATCATTTAGTTTTTCTAATTCAGGTAGAGTAGTTTTTATTAAGAATTTATTGTTGCATGACCTCTAAACATCCTCATTGATCCAATTAGTCTATGTCATTGTGAAGGATAGAGAAGCAAAACAAAGATTATGATCTTGAAGAGCTTTTGCTATAGTTTTAATGGCACATAATTCATTCTTTGAAAACAAAAATGTCCAAGAATTATAGAGAATAAATTTGTCCTAGCTAATGGAGATATTAAAATTTACTTTTGGCTGAAATTATTCAGATAACTATTTTGTTTCCTTAATTCACTTTATCTATATGGGCATAGCTTGAATGATTTGCCCTAAACATACTTAACTAGGCATTAAATTGAAATTTAATAGGATCATTATTGAGGTTAAATAGATACTTTAATGATTTCTTAAAAGACACTTATGAGTATATAAAGCAATATATTCAGTATGTAGTTATAAATCCTCAACAAATATTTTACATTAATAATATATTATTTAATACATATAATTAAATTTTATGAGGATCTAGTTATAATAGACATGGGTTCTCATTAGGTGATTGTTAATAAAACAGATTTCGGGGGTCTGGGCTGTGCAAGAACTAAATATGGACATGCTTACTGGTCAACTGTCTCTCACAAGCATTATGTGGACTTACACTACTAAGTGTTATATGAGTTTAAATTAATTCCTTTTAAATTAATATTGTGGAATTTGATCAAACTATTATTTCATTCTCTGTATCCAGTTATGCCATCTATTATATATACTTTACTTGGATTTATGATTTTCAAATGTTCTGCTGTATCATTACATAGTGGTTAGGATATAGTGTCAAGGGTGGAATTTTTTGAAAATTGTATAACAAATAAATGAAGAGCACTAACAAATGTGTGAATAAATATACGAGATATAAGATATCAATAACAAAAAGATCTTTGGAAAATTCCAAAATACTCAGAAACTGAATAACATACTTGTTAAATAATTGGTTTATCAAAGAAGAAATCAAAAGTAAAATTGGAAAGTATACTGAACTAAATGAAAATAAAAATGCAACATATAATCTGTGGGATGTAGGTTCAGCTATAAAATAATGATGAAACATTATTAACAACTGATAAGCATTTTTAAAATATCATTAAATGGATATATATTAGAAAAAAAGAAAGACCTCAAATCAAAGATCTTGTCTTTCATCTTACAACATAAGGAAACAAATTGAACTACATTTAAATAGAATATGTAATAAAAATCAGACCAGGAATCAATGAAATAGAAAAAAAAAAAAAAGAGGAAACAGTTGAAACTGAAACCTGGTTCTTTGAGATCAATAAAATTGATCAACCTCTAGTCAGACTGATCAGTAAAAGCTGAGAGAATCCACAAATTACCAAATTCAGGAATGAGAGAGGCAGTATGACGGATTCTAGAGTTATTAAGAAGATAATGGGTAAATCTTATGGCAACAGAAAGCTGATCTGCGGTTGCTTGCAGATGAGCCGCAAAGGTGGGAGGGACAGGAACGCGTCAGGACAATGAAGCATGCACAGACTTTGGGGCTGATGATTATGTTCATTATCTTGATTGCCATGATTTTCCAGTTGTATTCATAGGTCAAAACTTATTAAATTCTACACTTTAAATATGTACAGTTTATTTTATGTCAATTATTCCTCAATAGTTCTGTTTTAAAAAATAAGAGATGATGAAGTCATGAAAAAAATCTAGGGGCACCTGAGGGGCTCAGTCGTTTAAGCGTCTGAGTTTTGATTTCCATTCAGGTCAAGATCCCAGGGTTGTGGGATCCAGCCCCTGCATCAGGCTCTTCGCTGAGTGTGGAGCTTGCTTAAGATTCTCTCTCTCTCCCTTCACCTACTCTGCCTTCTCTCCAGCTCACTCTCTCTTGCTCTTACTCTCTCTTAAAAAAACACGGCAGAGCAACAAACCAAAAAACCAAAAAACCAAGAAGGTAAAGGGGATGAGGTTATACACAGAAAGGAAAAGCTGTCTTAAGTTAGGAGACTACAAAGGATAAACAAAATGAAAGAACAGAGTGAGGATGTAGGTAGCAAATGCAGTGATCACAGTAATTGTGTTGGTGAAAAGTGATGGATGAAATTAAAAAAGAATTCTTCATATTAACAATGTCTAGAAAATTTAACTGTACTTATCAATCATGATTGTGGAAATTTATCTTTATAGCACAGAGTTGGATAATTCATTTTCCATTTGACCTATGTAATAGCAGGATATAAGATTTTAAAGGGTATGCCAATTATCTTGCCTCGCTACTCCAAATTTGCCTTGCTGTATACGCTCACCCATAAGAGACAGAACTCTAAGCATCCTCCCTGCATGGTAAGCGGCCTATTATACTTCTCAGTAGAGGTTAGTGGAGAGATACGGGTGGGGAGGGGGGGGGTTGGGGAAACAGCTTTCTAGCTGTTGTTCAGGGCTGCTTGGTGGGTTACTTGTATGCAGATAAGAACATCTGGTTGATCGCTGCCCCAACATTGTGGCCTAGACTAGGCCTGGCAATAACCTTCAGTAGGCCCTGTATAGGAAAATCAGCTCTGGAGAGACCTCCCACCTGCATCTGCACCATGATTTCTCAGGCGGGACATTGTGCTGCTTTCCAGGGCATTCCCAGAAAGGTGCTTCACCCTCAGCACAGTGACGTTGCTTCCTGCTTATACCATGACTGCAGACCAACTCTGGCCTGGGCAAGTCATTAAGCTTCTCTGTCATCCACTAGACCAAATGAAACCTTCTCCAACAAAATCAGAAACCCTTCCAAGTTTTCCTTCCCTGGGTACTCTCTCTTATCCTTCAGGCACCATGTGGAGTTTCCTTATAGTTTTCATAGTTCTTTATATCATGCTTTCCCTGGTTAACCTACTGTGTGATTTCTAATTCCTGATTTGATTCAGACTTAGATAGTAAAACACTAGCATAGAGGATTGTGAAAGATACTTGAAACTGAATCCCAGTAAGGAAATGGCTCTTCCTGACTGACAGAGGAAACAATCCTCCTCTTTTCATCTCATTTTAGGCATGCCAGAAAAATATCAGCCAATGGGAAAAACAGTAATTATGGTGGAGAGAATTAAAAGACATTGTGGGGGTGCCTGGGTGGCTCAATCAGTTAAGCGTCTGACTCTTAATTTAGGCTCAGGTCACAATCTCACAGTGAGATCGAGTCCCGTGTGGCATTCCTCACTGTCAACATGGAGCCTGTTTGGGATTCTCTCTCTCCCCTTCTCTGCCCCCCGCCCCTTGTGCTCATGTTCTCTCTCTCTCTCTCTCTCTCTCTCTCTCTCTCTCAAAATAAATAAAGTTAAAATAAAAGATAGTGTGATTTGTTTAATGATTAAAGAAACTATTGAATGATTTTTTATATTAAAAAAATGTTAGTTCCCAATTGTCCATTGCTAGTAAATACATACAATTGATTTTTCGTGTGTTGACTTTTTATTCTGTGACTTTACCAAACTTACCTTTGTGATATGTGATATGTTTTGTGGACTGCCTGGGACTTTCTACATAATCACGTTACCTGAAATTAGGGACTATTATTTCTTTCTTTCCAACCTCTATGACTTTCATATCCTTTCTTTCCCTTATTTCACTGACTAGGACTTCTGGTACAATGATAGGTAGGAGTGGTAAGACGAGATATTTTTGTTACCAATCTTAGAAAAAATTTAGTTTCTCACCATTAAGAATGATATTATTTGTAATTTTTTCTGTAGATGCTTTTTATCAGAATTCTGAAAAAGTCCCCGGCTATTCTTAGTGTGAGATATTTTCATCTGGGTAAATATTGAATTTTTTCAATTTTTTTTTTGTCTATTTATATAATCCCATGTTTTTTTTTTCTTTGAAAAACAGTTATACATATTTTGAATTACACTTTGATTGATATTTGCATATTAAACCAATTTTTTATTCCTATGAGAAATCCTGTATTTTCATGGATAATTCATACATTTTGTATATTAATACTTATTTTTGTAAATTTTGTTTAGAATTTTCATGCCTATGTTCAAGAAGAGTAGTTTAGTTGTATTTCCTTTTATTTTTCTGGTAATACTGGCTTCAAAGAATTAATTGGAAATTTCCTTCCCTTCTCTTTTCTACAAGAGTTTTTCATAGTTGCTATTATGTTTTCCTGAAATATTTCGTGGAGTTCCCCAGTGAAGCCATTTTGATCTGGAGTTGTTTTTTTTGTTGTTGTTTGTTTTTTTTTTTTTTTTTTTTGGAAAGGTTTTTAGATGCAAATTCAATTTTGTCCATAGGTATAGACAGAATTAGGTTATCATTTCTTTTTGGATGTGCCATAGCAGTTTGTGGCTTTCAACAAACATTCCATTTTATCCAAGTTTTAAAATTATTGTTACTATGCTGTTCATAATATTTATTGTGTATACTTTCATGATTTGCAGAATGTATAATGATATCGCCTCTCTTATTTTGGAAATGTTAATATTCTCTCATTTTATTTTTTGATTAATCTAGTTGGAAGGTTTTTTTAATTGATATTCTAAAATAAATATATTTTAGTTGCATTGGTTTTCTTTTCTTTCCCATTTAATTGATTTCCTATTTTCATTCTGATAGTTTTTTTTCCTTGCTAATCTACATTTAATTGTATTTGATCATTACAGTGTCTTAGCATGGAGATTGAGGTTTTTAGTTTTAGACATATTTTTTGTAGTGTAAGCCCACATTGATATTAATTTCCTGCTTAACAGCACCCTGTATATTTTGTTACATGTTGTTTTAATTATCATTCATTTCAGAATATTTTTAAAATTTTCATTTTGATGCTTATGTTTGGATTGTCCAGAGATCTTTCTGTCAATGATTTCCCCTTTATTTCCATTATGGTCAGAAAATGCACTCTGTGTGCCTTGAATCCTTTTAAACAACTGAGACTCGTTTGTGCCCCAGAATATAGTCTATCTCGGCAAATGTGTCATGTGTCCTAGGAAAGAATGTGTATTCTGTTGATGATTAAGAATCTCTGTCAATTAGGTTAATTTTGCTGACAGTATTGATCAAATCTTCCATATCCTTACTGATTTTCTCTCTCCTGGGTCTATCTCTTATTGAGAGAAGAGTATTAAAATGTGCTTTGAATTGTGGATCTGACTTTTCCTTCTTTCAATCCTATCATTTTTGCTTCATGTATTGAAATGTGATGTGCGTAAATGCTTAGGACTATTATAAACTCTTGAATGACTCACCTCTTACTCTCATAAAATAGCCATTTTATTTCTGGTGATATTCTTGCTCAATCATGTACGTTGTCTGATAGTAATATGGCTATACCAAACCTTTTATGATTATTTTTACCATAGTATATCTTTTTCCCACACAAATGTTTAAATTATACGTGTGTTTATATTTAAAGTGCATTTCTTGTAGGTAGCATATACATACATCCTGGTGTTTTGTTCAATATGACAATCTCTCACTTTTAATTGGCATATATTTACATTTAACGTGATCATCAGCATCTTTACCCTTAAATCAATCTTATTATATGTTTACTATTGAGCTCATCTGTTTTGTTCCCTTTTTCTCTTTTTCTAACTTTTTTGGGTTATTTTATATGTTTTTATGATTCCACTTGATTTGTTGGCTTATTATCTGTAACTCTTTGCTTTGCCTTGTTAGTATTTTCATTTCTTCCCCCTCAACCTTTGTGTTATACTTGTCATATATTTTATCTTTCTTATTTATTTATTTATTTATTTATTTATTTATTTATTGAGTTTATTTATTTAGTTTAAGAGAAAGAGTACAAATGGGGGAAGGCCAGAGAGAGAGACAGAGACAGACAGAATTCTAAGCAAGCTCTGCACTGACAGCATGGAGCCTGATAAACCATAAGATCATGACCTGAGCTAAAATTAAGAGTTCGACGGTTAACCCACTGAGCCACCCAGGTGCTCCATCATATATTTATCTTTGCACGTAACACCTCTGATGCATTTTTATTGTGTTATTTTCCTCTGCTGCTATAACAAATTACCACAAATTGAGTGGCTTAAAAAAATAAAGTTATTACCTATGCTACTGTAAGTCAGAAGTCTGACATACGTCTCATTGGTCTGAGCAATTCTCCATCATATGTGAATTACACCTATGGAGTGAATAGACTCTTCTGGAAAAGAAAATAGATGTTTTTCGTTGTGCTTAAATCTATTTTTCTGTATGTTGTTATTGTTTGATTATGTGTTGGTTTTAAAATTAGAAAAAAAATACATGCTACAAACATGTATATATTAATATATAGAAGAAATAATGATTTAAGATATATATTTCATTGTCCGTCACCCTAAATATTTTTTGGATTAAGGTAGGATGTCAAAATATTATAGATTAATTTGAGAATATTTTCAATTCAAACAGTTATACGAAAAGAAAAAGCACTGTTTTGTGGGAAGATATAGATTCACACATAATAATCTAATAATTAAAAAATGAAAACTAATCTTCAATCTTATTCAGGATGTGCCCTTATTTTACTATATACCTGTAGGTAGCCAAAGTTGTCAATGTTTGTCCCTTGAATTTAATTAAAGGAATTTTAAAGGTTATTCTATCTTAACTTAAAAGAGCTACCATGTAAATTCACCTTTGGAAGCACTCCATATATAACTCTCACTTGAGAGTTTCCAATATTTATCTCAATTTTCATAGCCTACTTCAAAACTAAAGCATTTTTCATTCATCTGAGTTCCAGAACTGGTACAATTTAGCAACTAAACTTTGCAAAGAAGACATACTCTTAGTAATATATGATATAGCCATGCCCTCTCCATTAGATAGTCTTTAAAAGTGGTGTTGAAATATACTGACTAAATAGAAGTCATGAACTATATATTATGGATTAGGAGTGTGTATGCCCCATGGTGACTACCCCTATACCATCCTCTGTTTATTAGAACTAGTTGGGAATATTAAAAACTTTCAGGAAAATAAGGTGGAGGAGAAAATGGTGGGGGTGGGGGTGGGGCAAGGACAAGGAGGAGGAGGCTTGAGAACCCTGTCATTTCCCATCTTTGAACACATCACTCCCCATTGCTGTTGAGGACTAGCTGATCACTTTAGGCGTCGATGCATTTGTTTCCTCTCCATAAGTATAGTCTATGTGGTGTCATTTGTATTCACCTCGGGCAGACACAGAGCCTCTGCTCATTTCATCAAAGAACTATTTATGAGGCTGTAAAAAAGATGAGTTTCTCTGAATAGTCTCCAAATTAAACTTTTTAAAGTTTAATGTTGGCACACAAGAATAATTACAGTTATAAACCATTAAACATTTAGAAGAAATTTATAGGATTGGAGGGAGAAAATTTACAGCTGTGGCCTAATATAATAAATTTCCTCTGTAAAAGCAGAACCACAGAAACATTTCTATTCTGGACTTCAGAAAAAGAAAATGCTTTATTAACATTACCCAAACATGGAGGCACTATATTCGGACATTATTTATATAGAAAGATGAATACCTTTTTAAGAAATAGTTAATTAACCTTACAAGCAAAAGTCAACATATATATTTTTAACATCAGTAAATAGAGTGCACTAAACTCATTTGTAAGATTAGGCTATATATATTCTCTTATCCTAGAAGAGAATCCAGTGCCTTATTTTTATTTCTTCTAGGAGTTATTACGCATCAATTAGGGTGGGTTGGTGCTGGTGGTAAGGAATCTATGAAATGCAGTAATGATGTTTAAAAAAAAATTACCCACTCCCACAACTACAGTTCAGTTAGAGTTGTCTTTCTACAAAATTCTAGTATGTCTTCATAGTACAGAATATGCTTGTTCTTTACTGTGTCTGCTCTAACAAGGGCTGCATTCTAATGGTGCATTAGTGTGATAAAGATGTCAGGCAACCACTCAGTCCTTGTGAGAGAGTATCTGGTCACTAAACAGACTGGCTATTCCATTAACTATAATCATCTACTGCTTAGAATTCAGTTCTATCAGCCATGCAACTTTAAACAGAACGTAAAATATACAAGTATTATTTTGTGACTTTTAGTAGCAATTAAAATTGTTCTTCCAATAGATCTTGTACATGTCTTACTGGTTCTTCAGTATTTTCTTTATTTTGGTCTTGTTTATATAAATAACGTGTTTCATTAATTTTATTACCTCCCTGGTTGTGGTTGCCCACCTCCTTATCGAATTACCATATCACTTGTAGTTTTAATTAATTCTCTTGGGCATTCAAAATAAGAAGTAATATCATCTACATGTAGGGATAATTTTACTTTCTCCTGCTTAATGTTTATCCCTTGTTTCTTTTACAACATTTAGAAGACTTTTAAATGATTGTGATGATAAAGGAGGTCTCTATGCGGTTCCCTGGTTGAAATAATAGGTAAATACATAGGTAAGTAAAATTATGCTTGCAAACTATTTTTATAAGAAAGATCTTTAATGAGTGTTTTTTGAAGTGTGTGTCTCATCACTGAGTTTTCAGAATCTAAGGAGATTATCACATACTTTTTAAAAAAGTTTTGGTCTACTGCTGTAGTGAATTATGCTAATAGACACATTAATAAAAAGAAATGCTTACATTCCTCTAATAAGCCCCACTTGTCCATGTTGCATTATTGATGATGATGAAGGTGATGATGATGATAACAACTGAACTCTCTGAAAATTGTCCTAAGGATATGTAGTAAAGAGAAACATTCATTCAAGGAAATCTTCTAAACCTTAGTAAGAATACCAAGAGTTTGTGGCATTTGAAGGACAACCTAATCCCTTGGTGCTCCCCAGGTCTGCCTTAGGCAACCTGACCCTGGGTGGGTGTGGAAACAAGGAGGCACCCTCTCCCTGTAGTTCCCTGTCTAGGACTATGATTTCATAACAAAGGGAGAAGGTCACCAGGGTACCTTGTCCTCCCTAGCCCCAGGTTGCAGAAACACTCCTTTAGGTGAGTGCTGGCAACCAGAACAGAGGCTCCCTTCAATGTCAAAAACAATGTGGATCTTGGGAGAAAGCAATTAAGAGAGTCTGGTTGCTCCATAATACTGACTGCCAACAGCTAAACAGTGGAGTAATCAGAGATTTAACAGAGAGCAAACTGGGAGAAGGATAAGAGGAGCCCCCTGAGATCACATTCAACTCTGGGAACCAGAAAGATTGTGCACATTCACAGGGCTGTACCCAATGTCAGATTGGGAAATACTTGAAAACCATCCGTAAATCTCACACACATCCATTAACAGAGGGAAGAAAACCACTGGCACAGGGGAGTTAACTAAAATCTTTGATTAAATGTTGGCTAGACATTAAGTTACTCTAACTAAGGAACAACCTCTCGGAAGTTTATTAATGTCAAAATGAAACAACATGCACCTCTGGCCATCTGGAAGACTCTATGCGTACCCAAGGCCATGCTCTCTCAGAAGAAATCAGAGTGAGAACTTCCAAGCTACCAGCTCTTGGCTTAATGTTTGCTAAAAATTGACTGCCATGACAGCTGACAAGCCACATACACATCCAACAATAAAGAGTGGAAATCAAACTGGTGAGGGGATGTAAACACACTCTTTGATCAGTAAGTGACGTATGGGGAAGCCCTTCATAGACAGGCTAAAAGATAAAACAAGAAAAAGAGACATCTAAGCAGGGACATCAGAGGATTCAAACTGCATGGAACATAAACTTCAGAGTCATTTCAACAAAGTCATTCAACAAAAGAGAAAATGACCAATCACAAAAACAAAAACTCTCTATATGAGTTTGTGGGTGAAACTCAGTCTCCATAGTTTTGACAATATATTATCTTAAGGTAACAGTTTTCAATCAAAAAAACTATGAGACGTGCAAAGCTCTACAATGTGTACTTGAAACAGATGAATGTAACATACAACACAAACTGTTTCTGTGAGACCCAGATTTTGGATTTAGCAGATTTCCAAGCAGCTAATATTAATTTATTTCAAGAACTAAGCAAATCACAGGTAAAGAATGAAAGGAAATCATAATAGTGATATCTCTCCAAAAAGAGAATATTATCAATAATGAGATAGAAACTAGAAGAAAGAACTAAGTGGAAATTCTACAGTTAATAAGAACAAAAAATCACCAGATGCTCAACAGTAGATTTAATGAGGCAAATCAAAGATTGAGCAAACTTGAAAAGAGACTATAGAGATGATCAGTCTGAAGAACAGAGATAAAAATAAATGAAGAAATATAAACAGAGCCTTAGAAAAATGTGGGGCATCATTAAGAACACCAGCATACTCACAATACCAAAGGAGAGAAGAGAGACAAAATAATAGGAAAAGTTTTTGAAAAATATGGCTTAAACTATTCCAAATCTGATGAAAAATATTAATATATACATCCAAAAAAATATAATGAATTCCAGGTAGGATAAATATAAAGAGCTCCACACTCAGTAATATCACAGTTAAATGTTGAAAGCCCAAGATAAAGAAAATATTTTGAAAGCAGATATAGAAAAACAACTTATCACAGTTGAGGAAAACCTAATAAAATTAATCACTGACTTCTTATCAGAAACAACAGAGACCAGAGAGTAGCAGACAACTTATCAATGTTGTGAAAGTAAAAAAAAAAAAAAAATCTTTCAAAAATGAAAATAAAATATGAATAATATGTTACCACATCTGTGTTATCAGAAGTAATGAAAGAAGATCCTACAGGTTGAAGGAAAGTACCAGCAGATAATTCAAAGCCACATGACAAAAACCAGAGTGCTGGTAATAAAAAAAATAATAATAAAAATAAATTAAAATAATAGAGTGTTGGTAAAAAAAATATCTTTATCTATATCTTTATCTATGTCTATCTATCTATTGGTAGTAATAGAAGACAGTGTGATTACATATTTCTTCTCCCTCTTCTTAACTGACTAAAAATTGAATACAATATATATATACAATTGCATTATTTAGGGTTTACACACACACACACACACACACATATGTGTGTGTGTGTGTGTAAATACATATATATATAAACATGTAATTTGTATTATATTATACAAGTGTATTATACAACAGCAGCACAAAGGAGGCAGGTGGGAATAAAGATGGAATAGAGTGAAAAACAAACAAACAACCAGTAACACAAATCTACAGGAAGAATTAAGAGAATCAAAACTGGGGTGATGGAAATGTTCTATATTAGATTTTGGTCATAGTTACCCAGTTCTGCAATTTTATTAAAAAATTGAATTGTATGCTTTAATAGGTTTCTAGAGAAAGTGTCTTTGAGATATGCTATTAGTGAACAGAATTCTCACAAAGAAAATATGCAGAAGGCATGAAATAGTACATTTAAAATCTGCAGATATTCAGGTATAATATGTGGTGTGGTAAATGATGGAGTTTGTAACAGGGATAATAGACAAGCAAAGGTTAGCCAATGAAAGATTTTTTACTACATGCTACAAGACTAGGACATTTTTATTTGTCTAAATGAATCTTAATTTGAGAAGACAAAATAAACTTTTGTAATAGGTCCTCAGAATATTTGTATATTCATTCGTTCATTCTACAATATGTATTTAACGTATGTTAAGTAAAAGCACTTTGCTCGGTGTTAGACTTTATAAAGTTGCTTTGCTTGTCTGAGAGATTAAACAAAGACCAATACAACTAAGTAAGGTTATAACAGAGACTTTAAAAAATGTTATAGATTGAATTGTCTATAGTGATTTCATAGACATCAATTATCAGAATAGCCTGTAACAGGAAACTGTTGAGCCATAGTATACGGATTAAGAGACAAAAGAACAGCATTTTCAAAGAAATCCCATCTACCCTGGACATGGAGTATATTTAGTTGTCCAGTAAGAAGAGAAACAAAGAGGGGGAATAAGAAGAGAAAAATAGCCAGATAAATAAGTTTGCACTATAAATAAAATCATATTCAGAATAACATTTAGTAACCTCACAGTCTGTGAGACACAGTTTTTTTTAGAAGCGTGTTTATTCAGTTCTGAAGAAGTAGCACACTTAATGGACATTTTGAAAAATCCTGTTTCTTTTTCTTATTCTATTTGTGTATTGGATACTGTTTGAAATGGAAGAAGGGAGATGGCAGAAATTTGGAATGGTGAGAATCAGAGGGAAAAAAAAATAAAGATTTCTTTAATAGATGAGGCTGGTGCAGCTCCTTATTTCACTGTCTTCCTGCCCAGGATTTGTTGACTGGTGCAATCAAGTGAAGGAGCAGTGGTGATGGATGTCAGATGATTATAATTTCTGTGTTGTTGTTCCAGCCATCACAAGTCTGAAATATTTTCAGAATGCTGCAGCTGCAACTGATGCCATTTCTGAGCAATGATCATAACAATTTGCAAATATACATGGATTAGCGTCGTACTAATGTGAGCGTTGGAAACCAGTACAGCGCGCAGCTGTGTATTTACAGTGCGTAAATGTCCAGTCCTATGGGAACGGTGCCTTTGTAGCAGGACACGACTACCCGACGGCCTTCAGAATGGCACAAGCAGAAATTAAAAATTAAATGCATACCTGGAAACTATATTATCTCTCTCTACACACCCAAAGTCAAGAAATTAAAAATTAAAGTTTATATCTGTGAACCAACTTCCTCTGTAAAGAATGTTCATGAAACTCTGGTTTGATTAGCTGCTGGTTGAATTAAACCAAAAGTAACGATTAGGGCTTTTGAAAAAAAAAAATCATTTTTAAGCTGAAAAGCTTCAGAGAAATTGGTTTCCCATAAAATTTAATTCTTACTCCAGAATGGAGCTTCACCTAAGCAGTCTTTTAAGACACATTTTATTTTCCCTAATACAATTCACAAAATGAATTATGGCTCTTACCCATAGAAAAGCAAAACAAAACAAACTAGCAGGATAATTCAATTTTTTTTTCTCAATTATATTTTGTTTAAGTTCTTCCTCTCTTAAAAAGGATATATATCTTTAGGGAGAACAAAGTGATATACACTGAATTTTCTTTAATAATCTCCTTTTGTTGGAACTGGTCTATTTTTAATGTTTTAAAATTTGTTGTTTAGCACATTGTTTCGCTATACAAACTAGATTTCAAAGCACATCAACTGTTCAGATCATCAAAATATTTTTCATTGGTGTTTCATAGTTTCTTGTTGTGATATTCTAAATGTTATCTATAAAGAAGGCATATGTGGAAACAGAAGTGTATCTACTTATCCTAATAGTATCTAGTTCATCTAAAGATTCAAAAAATGTTTGACAAATTTCAGTATCCTTTTTCCTTCGATGTTCATCAACACTAAACAAAGGTGAAAAGTAAGTAAGGTTTATACGTTAGTAATCTAGATACAAACTCAGTTGCCCCAGTCTATAGTGTACGTAAGAATTAGTGAGGCTCCTTTTAAAAAGTATTGGGCCTTATTCCATAATTCTCAGATCTAGGACAGGCCTGAGGACTCTCTATTTCTACAAGCTTCTAGGTAATTTGTTGTCTTTCACCAAAGAATCACAGAATTTAAAAATGCTGCCCTGGTACAAGATTTAAATAAGAATTAAACAATGCCTATTGCGTGCTGTATGCATAATACATTGCCTGGGGCTGTTGGACATAAAACAGAAACTGAAGTCCTAGTCATTCATTTGAAAAAGCTAATGATACAGTTTGGGAAAAATTAAAAATGCACGTGAAGAAGTAACAGTGTAAAAGTGGTGATCAATCAAATGAACAGTATTTACTGAGGAACATTACTGTTAAAGGAGACGAGTGAAGGCTAGATTGTTTGATAATATGTCATAAAGATGATAAAATATAAGACTTCATTGGTTCTTTCAAAATGAGAACAATGTGAATACTCAGAAGTGAGTGGATACAGTCTTTTTGGTCACAGCTGTAGACTAGCCAGCTATGGAGGTAGTAGGAGATAAGAATAATACTTATATGTTGTGAGAACTGAGAAAATGCATCAAGTAGTGTGACATCAAATTATGAAGAAAATTGGATCCCAGGCTGAGTAGCAGATTTCATACTGATTCCTGTAAAACTTTGTCTCTTGCATGTTCTGAATATGTAGGCTATTTAATACAAGAATAATTCTAATAAAATTTGCGTAATGATGAATAAAATACTGTTTTATAAAATCAAGAATGAGAATACAGAAGTGATTGTTGCTTACTAAACAATGTATTCTAATCTCAATAAACTATGTCCAGCGGAGTTTTTTTATTTTAAATCTAGAATTAGAAATGACCACAAAAACTTTTTCATCTATTTCCCTCATTTTCAAGTGCACAATTTTAACAGTAGATGTCATAATATCCAATTCCACTCTTTTCCTAATACATCAAGGTGCAATATGTTGAAAAAAGACTAATATTATATATTTCAGTTATGGTTATTTTATTTTAGGACATGCAATTAAAATTTTAAAAAATCAAGTTTGTCTATAAAATACTTCTGTAAATAAAATATAAATGAATTTTCTCCTCTATTCAGTGATTTTGACATTTAAATTATTCTGTGTTGAAATAATGGTATATGCTTTTCATTTGTACTTTTTATGAAATCAGTGATGGCCTATAAACACTAGATAAAAATAGAGATGATCAAGAACATAAATGGAGGAGTTGCCCTAAAAAAAAATCACTGTTTCTGCAATAAGGAAAAAATAAGCAGAGAATGGGTTGAAATATGAGAATGGGCAGATACAAGGAAGTGGTTGAAGAGGGTCTCTCTCTACCTGAAAATATTGTCACACTGGTACGAAAGTAGCAAGCTTAAAATCTGAGGATTGATATTGATGCTCCATATGACCATCGAGAGAAGTAGGAAATGGACCTACCTTGATTGAAAGTTTTACATTTTTTAAAGCTTATTTATTTATTTTGAAAGACACAGAGGAAGCAAGTGGGGGAGGGGAAGAGATAATCCACTATCAGTGCAGAGCCCCATGTGGGGCCTGAACTCACAAATCGTGAGATCATGTCTTGAACCAAAACCAAGAGTTGGACACTTAACCAACTGAGCCACCTAGATGACCCTAAAAGTTTTGAATTCACTTATATATCTGTGTCAAATACCGAATGTTCTATCATAGACCCTCAGCTAGGAATCCAAAGGTGAATAAAGCATGGGCTTCTTCATCACCAGGCTTCTTCATCACCAGGCTTTACCACAGTAGTAAAAATTTGAGTTAGAAACATGGGTTTGTTGAAGAACCAATCACTAAACTTATGCTTTTCTTCTTTGTATGTTTAGTCATCAACCAAAATTAGAGATAGAAAGCATAGTGACAATTTACCTACATTGGAAGTTGACAGTTGGGGGTGTGTGTGTGTGTGGGGGGGGGTTGTCTAAATAGAAGGGAATGGAGAGTGACAAAGGTCAATGTGTGGGTTAAGAAATAATAATATGGGATTATATTAGGAAAGTCACTTAATCTTTAAATCAGTTTCCTTATTGGCCAAATGGAGATCATTGGATTTTATAAAGTTCCTCTATGTATAAAATGGGATGATACACATAAAAGCACCTAGAAAGAAAATACTCTTCATTTACATCATCTTAGAAAAGTCTGTGAAAGAAATAATTCCTCCGTTTTGTCCTAAATTGACAAAGACCTTCTAAGGTAAAAGATAATAATAGATTAATAAAAGGAATAATGGCAGATTTCCATTATCTCATTTTTCCTAGTTTGATCAGTGATGTTCACTGTGTTGGATGGAAATGTATATTTATTCTTAAACAGCTTTTGATGTTCTATGACTGAAAGCAGTTAACAGGCAATCAAGTTTATTGACCTGTGGAGAAAAATGGATAGTCTTGAGCTCTCTATAAAGGGTATAGTAAATCTAGTAGCTGTGTAATTAACTCATAATTATGTAAGCAATAAAGACATAATTATAAGATTATTAATATGTGAAAATTATAAGAAATTTTCTGGCATTTAATTAACATTTACCAAGGCAGGCTAGAGCAAATTAAATATCAATTAATAAAAATAGTGACATTTATATAGATACTCTATTAGTTGTCATAATTATTAACTTGTTATCGCTGGCTTTTAAAATTCCGATTAAGTGCCTAAATATTCCTTACAATTTTTATGTGTTAAAAATCTAATTATATTAGTGTCCTGTAATTTAAAATTGATTACACAGCATCTCTCAAAATAAATCTCAATACTCTCTTAACTGTCAATTGATGCATAATTGACGTGTACTAGTTTATAAAGCCAAATAAACTCTTCCACAGAAACTAAGCACTCTTAAAAATTCTCTCTTCATTTAAAGTATCCAATCCTATAAACCTCTAAATTAAAAAAAAAAATTTTTAAATGAAGGAAACTTGTCCATTGCAAAACACTGAATGTGGCTCTATGCCTTTGGCTCAGACCCACAACACAGAAGAAGTGCTCTCACACATATAGCTGACTGCCTAAACTGTATTTATGTAAAGCTAGTTTATGTGTTTTAATCTTAATCTTACTGGTGGTCTTGGGAAGTTTACAGGTATAATATCATTTCCCAATCAACCAGTGACTCTTGTGATCAAAAGATATAAAAATATGCCTACATAGTACTGCTAAGGTGAAAGATAACTTTACTGGGAAATATTCACCACAGCACTATTAATCCCAAACTCTCACAAGTCAATTATTTTACCCATAACCTCCCATTACCAAGATGAAATAGTAGGTAAGATATCCTTTGTTTCTTTACATCCATCACATAGTAGTAGAAATGAATGCTGTGGCTTTTACCTAGAATTAAGCTCAATTTTACCAAAGTATAGTCTGCAAATCGTGGCTAATAAGAACCAAGTTGAAAAGATTTTATAGTCTTATACACTTATTTTTTTTTTTCTTCAAGAGTCAAGGTATGCATTAGCAAATAGAGAAGGATGAGAAATACTGCTGTAAAGAAATCTATTTAAGTTTGTCAAATAACATTTAAACACACAACTTTTATTTTATATAATGCATATTAACCTATCAACAAACTAGAACACAGAAAGACTCTAGAAGAAAGTTTTATTAAAAAAATAAAAATAATCCATGTAATGTTTCCTAGACTATCTTAATCCTGAGAGCTTTAGTTATGGAATGTGGTGTATGTGAAATAAAGTGCTAAAGATTTCAGTTTCTGCTTAATTTATAAAGTTAAGGAGGAATGTGTTCCTTTTAGCTAAATCTGTGCCATCTTAAGGGTGTGTGTGTCAAAAGTGTCATTTTAAAAAAAAAGAATGTTTCATTTTTCATTCTGAATTCCACTTCATTCCTTGTTTTATAATAGCATAACCTGGCTTAACAAAAAAGGTAGGCTTAAATGTTTGACTCTCATCAGGTAATCAAATATTACAGACATATGAACAGTTTGATACCACATTAAGAGAAAATATAAACTTTTCAACTAGAAAAAAAGTAAAATATTAAACTCGTTTTTAAACATTTTTAATTAAAATTAAATTAAATTAAAATTTAAAATTTTTAAATATATTTTTTAACATTTATTTTTGAGAGAGAGAGAGAGAGATTATAAGCAGGGGAGGGGCAGAGAGAGAGAGGGAGAGACAGAATCTGAAGTGGGCTCCAGGCTCCAAGCTGTCAGCACAGAGCCCGATGTAGGGCTCAAACCTATGAACCACGAGATCATGACCTGAGCCGAAGTTGGGTGCTCAACCAACCGAGCCATGCCGGCACCCCAAGATTAAACAGTTTTAAGTAAATAAATCAGGTAAGTTGTGATACAGTCAATGTATGAGAAATATATGGAAAACCTTTATGGAGTGCAAATAATAACAAGCCGATGATAATAAAGCAGAGCATATTATTTCTGTATCTGAGATGTCCTCTTCAGGAAATATGTCTTTGACTCCCATTTTAAATATTATCTTAACTATCATAACTGCCACTTAGATTTTGTGGTTCTAATTCAAACTAAACTGTTATTTTTGCTAATATCCCCTTAAATGATCTTGGAAATCAGCTTTTTTTCAAAATTAAAATTGGCATCATTTACATATTATAGCACCTGTCAATCTTAAAGAATCAGACTGTCCACTTAACCTGAAACCTCCCTTAGGTTTCAAGAAGTAAAACGTTGCCAGCATTTCAGGTGGCCCTGGCGCAGCTCGTTGCAATTAAAATTCCTTTCTTGGGGTGCCCAAGTGGCTCAGGTTGAGCACCTGACTTCCATTCTGGTCATGCTCTCATGGTTTGTGAATTCTAGCCCCGCATCAGGCTCTGTGCTGACACCTCAGAGCTGCAGCCTGCTTCACATTCTGTGTCTCCCTCCCTCTCTGCCCCTCCCCTGCTCGCAGTGTCTCTCTCTCTCTCTCTCTCAAAAATAAATAAACATTAAAAAATATTAAAAAAATAAAAATAAATGAAATTCCTTTCTTTCCCCACTGGATACAACCACTCTTTTGATGGCAATGATAAATAAACATTTTCTTCCCTTTTGGTATAGTTTTACCAACTGAGTATGTATTTTCACACATTATATTTTGCATTGCCTACTTTTAAAACTTCATATATAAAATCATGCATACTCTTTTCTCTCTAGCTTTATTTATTCAAATTATACCTGGAATTTCATTCATTTTGTTGTATGTCATGAAGTTTGTTCAATGCTCTTCGCCTATTTCACAATTTATTTATGCATTCTACTATTGTGGATGTTTTTTATTTTTTCAGTGTTTGGTTATTATAAATAATGCTTCTAGGAACATCCCTATACATGTGTACATGCATGCATTTCTGGAGTAAAGAGGAATTACTTTATGGACTTTGGTTCAGTAAATATATGTTCCATGTTGGTAGATATCACAGCACAGTGATTTTTATCAATTTGTACTTCAGACCAAAGTTCATGGAAATTTCCATCTATCTACACCCTCATTAAACTTCACTATTGTGTGTCATTTTTATTTTGACCATTCTTTTGGCTGTGTAGTTGTATCTAATTTTCATTTCTGATGAATAAAAAGTAACACCTTTTAATATGCATACTGACCCCTGGAAAATCCTCATTTGAAGAGCCTGTACAGGCCTTGTACACATTTCTTATTAGTCTGCTTTTTTCTTAGTTATTTGTGGGACGCTGTATATTATCTGGGTACAGGTCTTGACTTATGCATCGCATACATCTTCTCACACTGGTTAATTTTCACCTTCTTCATGGTGTATTTTAATTCATCTTAATGGAACTTAATTCACTGAATATCCTTTTACATTACATTCTGCTAAAAACTTTGCCTGCTCCAAGGAAATAAATAAGAATGTTTTCAACTAAAAGCTTTATTGTTTAATTTTTCTCCTTTAAATCTATGATGTATCTGTAATTGACTTTTGCATATGATAAGTATAAATCAAGGGTTATCATTCCCTTTTTGAAAAACATGTATGTCTAATTGAACTTAAACCATTTAAGAGGTAATTTTGACCTTTTCTTGCTGTAGTCATTTATCAAAAAAAAAATGATACATATCCTATTGTTTATTATCTGTCCTTGTAGTAAATACCACAACTTTTAAAATACTCCATATTTATAATGGATTTTGGTATCTGAATCTTTCATTTCTCCAGCTTTGTGTTTCTTCTTCCAGTTTTCCTTGGCTGTTCAAGGCTTAAATTACCATGTACACTTTAGAAAGAAGTTATGGATTTACACAAATGTACAAACTTTTACAGGATTCTCATATGATTTCATTGAATTCATAGGATAGTTTTAAAATTCATAGGATAGTTTAAAATACAGGATAGTTTTAAAATACTATATGTTTCAAATAGTTGAACATTTTCCAATCCAAGAAAATTTATTCATATTTTTAAAAAAACTTCCTGTGTTTTGTATTTATAAGGGTAGATATTTGTGCATACATTTTGTTATATATATTCACAGGCATTTGATGTTTTCTAATGCTGTAATGAATGCCACCATTTAAAAGCTTCTCTTCTGTTTGTTTTCTAGAAAACCAAAACAACCTAGTTTCACTGTTTTTACTCCATAATGGTTTTACATGTGTATCTATTCGGTATCTATGTAACAGCCTTGGAATAATTTTTATTATAATTGTATTGTTGATGTTAACACCACAGGTCTTCTAAATTTGGTATACATAGCCATGTCAGTTAAGACTTAGAAAAAGATACTTCAGGAAAAATACTCTCCATCCAGATCCCAGATCCACGTACAGGCAGATGTTAATATGTTGTCCCTCATTAGTGGTATATCTTTTTTCTTTCTGGTCTAAAGTACTGCTCAAAAGCTGTCACTTTAGATATTCTAGTTTTACTAAGCTACCGTTTTCTGTCTCCTTAAGTCCAAGCCTTGTCTCCAATCCTCACCTGAAGATGAATATGACAAATCTTCACTTACTAGGAATGAAACTGCTCTTGAAACAAGAGGCTACCTGTTATTTCTCGTGTGTTCAATGCAGAAAATGCAGGAGGATTTGTACTAAATGAGATTGGATTTTTTCAAATTTAAATCTATGACTCAGAAACTGCTATATTAAGATAGGTATGGTTTGGCATAAGATATTTTGAAGCTTCCATTATGTCTTTGTATTTACCCGTGAATGGGCGTGGCAAATAATGAACTGCTTTTTACTTAGATGCTCCAAAATAAATAATGAAGAATTGTTACTTAGTGTCAGTAAATTGACCTACTTCTCTAACTGCTAACTTAGTTGACACTTCTGTAGAGAGTTTTCACTTTAGCATTGAAAACATAAGGGTTAACAGTGCTCAGGTTTCAAGGGACTTCTGTGCATACAAAGTAAACTGATACAGGTGCAGTTAAAAATAAGTTAAGTGTTGGATTAGCTATCAGTAAGGTTGCTGAAGGAGACATCAGATATGCACAGCAGTGACATTGTCAATAATTTGGGAAGTAATTTTTCTAGAGTAATCAGGGGTTGATGCAATCAATAATAAACTAGACCTATGTTACTTTCTGGATTATTCTAATATTTAAAAATTAATATTTACACAACAATCAGACAGCTAAGATATTCATAATTCTGAGCTATTTATTAAAATCTGAATCCTAGTAATGTACTATGATATTATATAGGCCAGGCAAAGTATGAACTTAAGATAACTGAATGCATATGATTTCTAAAAAAAAAAAAAAAAATTCTGACTGAATTTGAAAAAAACGAAGAGTAAAAAATCTCCATGTTTCCAGCAATGGAGGAGTTGATGTGTGAGGAGTAGGAGTGGTAGTTATTCATTGGCTGCACCCATTTAAAATTCTACATTGTTGGGGCGCCTGGATGTCTCAGTCAGTTAGGCATCCACCTTCAGCTTAGGTCTCGATCTCATGGTTTATGGGTTCTAGCACCGTGTTGGGTTCTGTGCTGACAGCTTGGAGCTTGGAACCTCTTTGGATTCTGCGTCTCCCTCTCTCTATGCCCCTCCCCCACTTGCACTCTGTCTCTCAAAAATGACTAAACATTAAAAAAAATGTTTTTAATTTTACATTGTATTGACTGTCATGGTAACAATGGAGGTGGCTTACTGATGTACAATAATTTATTATAGATACGTAACCAATGAATATTTATGTTTTATTTTATGACTAAAGCTATTTTACATTATCTATATCAATCATTCATTAAGATTTGGATATGATAGGTAATCAGTAAGAAGTCATTGCTTTCTAGAATAATCCTATAAATCACAAACATCTACCTGTTATTCTACTCATGCTTCATTAAAGTTTTAAAAAATTCTTCTTACAGTATATCAAAATCCTCAGACCTGTACTAGGTAAACACATCTTCTTTGTTTCATAATCCAAATTCAAACCAAACAGAAACACTGATATTTTTAGAATGGTTTTATAACCAACTGACTTGGATATGGTATAAAAATCAATTTGTGTTTATTTAGCATACGATATGCAAGCCATGATGCCATCCCTTGAATATTTAAACATCCTTTTAAAGAGTTGGCCCAGGAAAAAAAACTTTTCTCATATTTTTGGAGATTAGCATTTCATCACAGAAGTTGATTCCCAAAGAAATTATCAACAAGGAAATATTGTTTTGGAAACCTTGCCTAGACTTGTTTTTACTTTATGTACCATGTTTTTACCCTAATACATGGATAAATAATTCAGTTTCTAATATTCTTATTCAGTAACGATTTTTATTTTTGGAAGAGGAGAGGGCTCCTGAGTCCTTTTATTTTCTTGGAGAGCTTTCTTGATAACTTGCATGTTTTCTGCCCAGAATCAGTCCCTTTGCCACAAAATTCTGGTTTCTTCTAATGGGAAAAGATAAATCATGATTGTTATTAGTGCTAGGTAAGCAAATGGCTGTTGTGTTAGTCATTGTTCTATGATGTTTTTAATGGATGGAACTAAGGATATACATTAAGAATACATACTAGCTAGGAACTGTGTGTGTGTGTGTAGATATTGCATATAAGTATCTTAAGGTATAATATCTAATGTTTTCATACTGATATTTCTACTCTATATGTGCCATTACAATGTTTTTTACTTAACCTCTCCTACGTCACATCTGGATCTCCCTACTCCCACTGGGATAGTTCTAGTTTTCTAGAAGACTTGAGATGAAAGAATTAAATTTTCCTAATTACTTATTTTCAGTGTCTTCTTTACATTTACTAGTTTTAGATTAATATTAATATGAGCTATTGGGGTGCCTGGGTGGCTCTGTCGGTTAAGCGACCAACTTTAGCTCAGGTCATGATCTTACGCACGGTTCGTGAGTTTGAGCCCTGCCTGCATTCAGCTCTGTGCTGACAGCAAAGATCCAGCCTGCTTCAGATCTGTCCCCCTTTCTTTCTCTGCCCTCCCCAACTTGTCTTTCTCTCTCTCAAAAATAAATAAACATTGAAAAAATATTAGCTATTACTCCTGTCATCACCAATTATTTTTTACTGAAAACAGTTAACAGTCTTGATACATGCTACCCCATTTTCCTCTCCATTTTTCAATCATCGTACTGCATCTAAATTACCAACTAGGCATTGCATGCTATTTTGCCCCTTTTTAACTTGCATTTAATTATGATACTATAAGAATGATATATTTAATACTCACCACCTCTTCCCTCACTCTCTGTCTCTCTGGTCATTTTGTTTTCTGGAAGCTTGTTCTTGAGTAAAATCTTTAGGACCATGTTGCAGAAACTATATTCTCCGAGTTTTCACTAGCTGTAACATTTTTACTCTGTGTGGGATACATGAATGTCAATTATCCTGGATTTAAAATTCATGGTCCGCATGTTCTCTCCTTGAATAACTGAAGTATCTGACTCTGTATGTTTACATTAAAATGACTATTGAAAAGTGTGATGATATTCTAACTTAATTATCACACGCCCTATCTTTTCTTAATTTTAAGTGCATCAATTTTGCTAGAAGAGGTCTTGATCGTGATTGTCAATATTCTCAGGTCTGCAGTACATCTATTAATGTCAAGTTTAAATGTTTTCTGAAGTTTCCTTGAAATGTGCATTTGTGTTATTTTCTCTGTTGTTTCCTCAAGTTCTTTAGGACCTCTAGTATGTCAATACTCTTTATCAGTCTGCCATACATATCCCTTTCTCTTGAATCCTTTATTTCTTTTGTTTTTTTACATTTAATTTTGTTTCTTATTTTCTACACCTACTTAAGATATTTTTTATTGTGTTATCTTGTCATGTGTTTCTTCTAGTTTAGTCTTCAGTTTTAAAGCTATCTGATATTATTTCTAGGTATGTTTGAAATCCTGCCGCCTTACTCTTGAGTATTTGTAGTTGTTATTTAATTTTTTTGTGTGTATTTTCTTAATGTCTAACTTGTTCTCATATAGTACATTGCAATCTGTGTCCTTTAATTGTTTTCCCCTTGGTACTTCAATACTTTCAATAGCTGTAAGGATGTTACAATGATCTCTATTTCCTTCAAATAATTTTCTATAAAATTTAACCTTGCTATTTTTTCTGATACAGTTCTTTTTGGATTTAGTTTTCTCAAGCATAGAGAAAAAAAGACTTCACTCAAATAGGTTTTTCTAACTTCCCAGAGCTCCCCCTTCTGTTATTTTAGGGTAGTGTTAAAAATTACCGTGAACTGCTTTCTGAGATTTTTCTCCTTCCTGTTCCCCTCCTCCACTTTTCTTGGGACCTTCTCTCACCTGTCTCTGTCCTTGGTCTCTCGCCTGCTTAATTATGACAGCATCCCCTGCATTTTTTCCTCAGTAAGGAGGGAGCCTTCAGTCCAATGGGACCAGGCTTCTTCAGACTTTCTAGACGTTACTACCAGTCATGAGAGTTAAATTCTTTTGGAACAGAAAATAATCCAACTGTTTTGAGTGGGACTGAAGCAGAATACTGTTCACTGGTCTAGACGTTTATTACCATTCTCTGACTAATTTATCAGAGTAAAAATAAAATGTTGCAATATCAACATGTATTCACAGGAAAGAGGTAGGTTTTTGGGTTTTGGCTTCCCCATCCCCCTCTTTATCAAAAGCAGAAAGTGAAAACCCAGATTTATTTTCTTTCACTGCCCATTTTCCCTTACTTCTGCTTTCTCATTTTAGGAAAATTCACTAAAGTAAGTTAGAAATGAAGGCAATCTTGGAGAAGATTCTGAACAAAGATCACGTTTATGTAGATATCCAAACCCATTCAAGGTTGTCAAAATTAGATGAGTTGCTATTGTTGCCTGATGATGGCATAGAAAGTGAAAATGATACCGAAAGTTTCCATAATTATAGGCCACTAATTCTAAATTCCCAAAAGTAGGAGATGAATTTAATATACGTGGTTGGAACATTTAAAAAAATATGTTCTTGTGCTTATGGTTTTGGAAAAGCCATTTCTTTTTTTATTTCTATTTTTTAATGTTTATTTATTTTTGAGACAGAGAGAGAGACAAAGCAGGAGAAGAGGAGGGGCAGAGAGAGGGAGACACAGAATCCAAAGCAGGCTCCAGGCTGTGAGATGTCAGCACAGAGCCTGATGCCGGGCTTGAACTTATGAACCATGAGATCATGACCTGAGCTAAAGTCGGACGTTTAACCAACTGAGCCACCCAGGCACCCCTGGAAAAACAATTTCTAATTTAGCATCAGTGAATGAAAGAAATGGATATGTTTAACACTCATGTTAAAAAAAAATCCTGTAAATACTAATATTGTAAACAAAGGTATTTTCTTACATACATGAACTATTATAATTTCATGATGAACACACTGTCATAATTTTACTTTTCAAGTCGCTGTTTGAATAAGCTATATTTTATCTGAATATTTCATGCCATTTGGTTATGCAGTATGTACATACTGCAAAATGCCAAAATATGTATCGAAATGCAGATGCTTGGAGCAAAGTCTGAATAATATTATGGAAGTAAGATGATCACCACAGTGCTTTAGGACACATATTCAATTAAGCAACCATTTGTTTAAAAACCAGGGGACCAAAATGTTCATGTTTTATTCAAAATTAATATCTCCTTAAGGAAATTCTAAAATATCATGGAATTTTGGTCTTACTTCTTACTGTCCCTCCCCAGGTGTTTGTTAATCTTACTGATAAAAACTCAGTAGTTGGGATTTTCATTGCTAACCATCAGAAGTCTCTTAGAAGGATGTGCATGTTCACTTAACAGGCACTGATTTTACAATAAGTTAAAGTGAATAAATCTTATTCAGTAAAATGAATGCTCATCTATACAAAGGAAAGCAATTTTTTCAGAATTCCAAATACAATTTCAAGAGGTACATAGTGTGCCTTTTACTTTCCTTCACACATAAATATATGCATTTATTCACAATTGCTTATATACATAAATATATAAATTTGTAACTAAGTGTACATAAAATTTAATAATTCACAAAAATTAGTGAAATAGATATTTTATAATAGCTTCATTACTATATAATTTACATACATATAGTTTACCAATTTAAAGTGTACAATTCAAGGGACACCTGGGTGGCTCAGTCAGGTAAGCATCTGACTCTCCTTTTGGCTCAGGTCATGATCTCACAGTTTTGTGAGTTCCACCCTCACTTCTGGCTCTGTGCTGGCAGCACGGAGACTGCTTGGGATTCTCTCTCTCCCTCTCTCTCTCTGTCCCTCCCCTACCTATGCTGTCTCTGTCTCTCCCAAAATAAATACACTTAAAAATAAATTAATTAAAAAAAATAAAGTGTATAATTCATTGATTTTTAATACATTCAAAGAGTTGTGTAATCACTACCATCAATTTTAGCACATGTTTATCACTTCAGAAAGAAACCTTGTATACATTAGCAGTCACTCTCCATTTCTTCTTAAGCCCTTACTTTCTCCCCTTCCCAAAGCACTAGCCAATTATTAATTTGCTTTCTATCAATATAGATTTGCCTATTCTGGACATTTTATACAAACGTAATAATTCAATAGGTGGTATTTGTGACTGGCTTCTTACATGTAGCATGTTTTCAACGATTATCCATTTTACAGCCTCTATCAATACATCATTCTTTTAGTTTATTCCTAAATACTACTCCACTTAATGGATACACCATGCTTTGTTTATTCATTTGTCATATGTTCATGGACAGTTTGGTTGTTTCCACTTTTTGGCTACTAAGAATAAGGCTGCAACACACATTTCTGTACACATTTTTGTGTGAACATATGTTTTCATTTCTCTTGGGTATATTTAATAGAATTGCTGGGTTATAAAATAATTCTGTTTTACATTTTGGGGAACTGCTAGAATATTTTTCAAACTGGTGCATCATTTACAAGCCTACCGGTAATATCTGAGGGTTCTAATTTTCCACACTCTTACCAACACTTGTTAGTATCTGTCATCTTGATCATACTCGTCTAGGTATGGATTAATATCTTGTTGCATTTTGAATTTTAATTTCTCTGCCATGGCAGTTTCTCTGCCTTTTTATTATTGAGTTATAAAAGTTCTGTATATATTCTAGATACAAATTCTTTATCAAATATGTTATTTGCACGTTTTATCTGATTCTTTGGGTTTTTACTTTCTTGATGGTATCATTAGAGCACAGAAGTTTTTAATTTTAATCAAGTCCAATGTATTTACGTTTTTTCTTTTGTTGCTTGCACTTCTGTTATCATTTAGAAAAACCATTTTCAAAGTTTTAGTCTTATTAGTTTCTAAGCTTTCACTCTTATTATTTAGATATTTGATCCATTTTGAGTTTTTGTTTTTTATTTCATTTTATAAATTTATTTTATTTTAATTTACATCCAAATTAATTAGCATATGGTGCAGTCATGATTTCTGGAGTAGGATACAGTGATTCATCCCCTACATATAACACCCAGTGCTCATCCTAACAAGTGCCCTCCTTAATGCCCATCACCCATTTAGCCCATCCCCCCACCCACAACCGCTCCAGCAACCCTGTTAGTTCTCCATATTTAAGTCTCTTATGTTTTGTCCCCCTCCCTGTTTATATGTTGTTTTTCTTTCTTCCCTTCCCTTATGTTCATCTGTTTTATATCTTAAATTCCACATATGAGTGAAGTCATATGATATTTGTCTTTCTCTGACTAATTTTACTTAGCAAAATACCCTCTAGTTCCAACCACATTGTTGCAAATGGCAAGATTTCATTCTTTTTGATTGCTGAGTAATATTCCATTGTACATATATGCCACGCCTTCTTTATCCATTCATCTGTCGATGGACATTTGGGCTCTTTCCATACTTTAGCTATTGTTGATATCACTGCTATAAACATTGGGGTACATGTGCCCCTTCAAAACAGAACATCTGCATCCTTTGGAAAAATACCTAGTAGTGCAATTGCTGCATCATAGGGTAGTAGAATTCTATTTTTCATTTTTTGAGGAACTTCCATACTGTTTTCCAGAGTGGCTGCACAAGTTTGCATTCCCACCAGCAATACAAAAGGGTTCCTCTTTCCCTGCATCCTCACCAACACATGTCATTGTCTCAGTTGTTAATTTTAGCCATTCTGACAGGTGTGAGGTGGTATCTCATTGTTATTTTGATATGTATTTCCCCGATGATGAGTGATGTTGAGCATCTTTTCATGTGTCTGTTAGCCATCTGGATGTCTTCTTTGGAAAAGTGTCTATTCATGTCCTTTACCCATTTCTTCATTGGATTATTGAGTTATTTTTTTATATGGTAGGGGATAGGAGTTCAACTTATTTTTTTTATTTGACTATCTAGTTGCCCCAGCTCCATTTATTGAAAAGACTATTCTTTTATCATTGAATTCGTGTGGCAACCTTGTCAAAAATCAATTGACCATAATTGACAGGGTTTATTTCTGAACACTAAATTTGATTACATTGATTTATATGTCTCTCCTTATGATAGTCCTACACCGTATTGTTTGCAGGATCTTTGTAACAAATTTTGAAAACAGGGAGTGTGCATCTTAAACTTTAGTTTTTTCTTCTTCCAAACTGTTTTGCTTATATGGGCCTTTTTTTTTCTTTTATCTCTTTTTCTCTCTTTCTTGTCTTTTTTTTTCTTCTTCTTTTTTTCTTTGAATTTCTATCTGAAATTTCAGCCTGCCAATTTCTGCAAAAAAACCAGTCAGAATTGGATAAGAATTGTGCATGACATTGAATCTGTAACTCAATTTGGCAATAATACCATTTTATCAATATTAAGTCTTCGAATTTTTGAATATAAATTTTTTTCATTTATTCAGATCTTCTCTTACTTCTTACAACGTTTTGTAGTTTCAGAGTAAAAGTCTTACATTTATTTTATTCAATTTATATCTAAGATTTTATTTTTTTAAATATTTTTTAAAATCTCTCATCCAGCATGGGGCTTGAACTCACAACCCAAGATCAAGAGTCACATGTTCCTCTGACTGAGTTAACCAGGTACCCCAGAGATTTTATTCTTTTTGGTACTATTACAAATGGAATTGTCTCATTAATATTTTCTGGATTGTTTACTACAAGTGTATAGGTATATAATTGACTTTTTAAATATTAATCTTATATCTTGTAGCCAATGTGAACTTGTTTCTTAGTTCTAGTTTATTTGAGTGCATTCCTTAAGATTTCCTACGTACAAGATTATGTATCTACAAATAGAAATACATTTATTTATTCTTTTATAATCTGTAAAACCTCTTATTTCATTTTTTTTGCCAAACTGCCATTACTAGAACTTCCAATATAGTGTTGTAGAAATTGAAAGCAGGTATCTGTGTCTTATGCCTGATCTTAAGGAGAAAGCATTTACTCTTTCCTCATTTAGTATGCTGAGTATGTTTTGTAGATGCCTTTTATAAGGGTGAGAAAGTTCTCTATCATAGTCTTTTTTTAATGTTTTTATGATGAAAGTGTGTTGAATTTTTCCAAATGTTGTTTCTTCATCTATTGGCATGATCATATGGCTTTCATCCTTCATTTTACTGATATAGTGGATTTTTTTTTAATTTTTTTTAACGTTTTTTTATTATTTTGGAGACAGAGAGAGACAGAGCATGAACTGGGGAGGGTCACAGAGAGAGGGAGACACAGAATCTGAAACAGGCTCCAGGCTCCGAGCTGTCAGCACAGAGCCCGACGCGGGGCTCGAACCCACGGACCGTGAGATCATGACCTGAGCCGAAGTCGGACGCCCAACCAACTGAGCCACCCAGGCGCCCCATATAGTGGATTTAATAAACAGATTTTCAGATGTTAAACCAAACTTGCATCCCTTAAATAAATTCCAACTATTCATGGCATATAATCCTTTTTATGTATTGCTTAATCAGTGTTTTCACATTTTGTTCAGGACTTTTACATCTATACATTGGTCTGTTGTTTTCTTAACTTGTTTTATGTCTTGTCTGTTTTTGGAATCAAGGCAAAACAGACCCCATATGGTAAGCTGGGAAGTATTTCTTCCTCTTTATTGTTTGGAAGAACTTGTGAAAAAGTGTTATTAATCATTTTTTAAATATTTGGTAGAGTTCACCAGTGAAGCCATTAGGGCCTGTGCTTTCTTTTGGGTAGACTTTGTTTGTTTGTTTTTAACTAAATCAATCTCTTGTTATAGATGTATTCTGGTTTTCTATTTTTTTCTTGAGTTAGTTTCAGTACCTGGCAGCTTTTTAAGAGTTTGTCTATTTCACCATTGTTTTGCAAGTTTAACTTTATCTCATAAGTGTTAATAAGCTGCCTTAATTTTTAATCACCGTGAAGTATTTCTCACTTTCTTTGTTATTTCTTCTTAACCCATTGGCTATTTAGGAGTGTAGCATATAATTTTCCACATATTTATTAATTTCCTAAATTTCTTTCTTGTTTTGACTTCTAATTTAATTCCATTGTCATTAGAAAACATAGTTTGTATAATTTCAATTCTCTTATATTTACTGAGTCTTGTTTTGTAGCCTAGCATATTGAGAACATTCCATGGGCAGTTGAGAATATTTATCCTGCTGTTGTCGGATGGACTGTTACATGGATGATTGTTAGGTCTAGTTGCTTCAAAGTGTTCAAATCATCTATTTCCTTGTTGATCTGTTGCCTGGTAATTCTATCCATTATTGAAAGTAGAATATTGAATTCTCCAACTATAGTTGAATTATCCATTTCTCTCTTGAATTTTATAATTTTATGTTTCATGTTAATTTAGGGCATTTTTGTTAGATGCATATGTTTTAAATTATGATATCCTCCTGGTGGATTAATTTTTTATTATTATAAAATGCCCCACTTTGTCTCTAATACCATTTTTTGTTGTTGTTGTAAAGTCTATTTGTCTTAAGGTAAATCTGGCATCTGGCTCTCTCCCAAGTAAGTGTTGTCTCCTTTTTAGTTTGTGTTTTGTTTTTGTTTTCTGTGTATTGGTCCCATTGTCTAATGTTTTTATATTTCTCTTTTTTTGTTGTTGAAAAGTGGACATTTTAGATAATATACTGCAACAGCTTTAGTACTGACTCCCATCCCACCACAGAGCTCATTTTTATCATTTTCCTGCTCATTTAGTGATTTGGCTGAACTATTTTTGCAAAATCTATTTCTCCCTCAATGAGAAGTCTGCTATCTTGCTCTTTAGAGGCTCAGCCTTAGACATGTGTGTTACTCTTGGATGAAAGTAAATTTTTTCAGGATTCTCCTGCTCTCTTCCCCCGATTTCTTAGTTAAGCTACCTGCCTCTGTTGGTATCATATATAGCTAATAGGTTTCACTAATAACAGATGATTGCTGTATACAGTTGATCCTTGAACAACATGGGTTTGAACTCTACAGGTACACTTATATGCAAATTCTTTTTTGGTAAATATAGCATAGTGCTATAAATATTTTTTCTCTTATGATTTTCTTAAAAACATTTCATTTCTCTAGTTTACTTTATTGTAAGGATACAGTATACAATACATATACAAAACACGTGTGAATCTATGGTTTAGGTTATTGGTAAGGGTTCCAAGTCAAAAGTAGGCTATTAGTTGTTAAGTTCTTGGGGTGTCACAAATCACACACAGAGTTTTAACTGTGTGTGGGGAGTCAGTCCCACAACCCCCATATTGTTTAAGCGTCAACTATAATTGTTGGCAATGCTTTGGAGCATACGTTACCCCATAGTGTGATTGAATTAAATTGAGCCCCCTTTGCGGGGGTAGTTTTTGAGGCAAGTCTTTGAGGTTTGTTCTGATACCAGGAGGGGCTTTCTTAGCTATAGATTTTCTCAGATAAATGTTTCCTCATTTTCTGTATACCCTTAGGGTAATTGCCATAGACATTCAATGATTTTTCAAATAATTGTCACCAGTTTTGCTTGTTTTGTTAGAGAGAGGGAGTCCATGGTGTTTCTCACACTACCATTTGAAAGTAGAAGTTGTATATTAACTTTTATAATAGAACTTCCTAAAGGGTATAACCAAATTCAGAGTCACAAGTTTATCTGTTTGGGGGCCTTTTATAATCATCATTATGAACACAAGCAAAAATACACATATTAGTGTTCAAAAGTCCAGGATAACTTAACATCTAACACTTGAAGTTCCCTATTCCATGGTGTTAACTTTCTCCAGAACAACCCATTGTCTACTTTATCCATTTTCCACATCTTGTCTTCTCCTATGATCTGTCCTACAACCCAAACCACAGATTTAGTTAGGATGACACTAAGGAATAAAGATGCAGTGAGGCCAAGTTTCCTCTGATCCATATTTCCCAGGTACCAACTTGCTGTTCAAAAAGTATGATTATATAAGAGAATTACTAGATGTAAACCCCGAGAAATAGACTTTTAGGCTAGGGGAATAGAGCAATGCAGAGTAGAGAAAGATAAGTGATGAAAACTTTCAATGCATTTGGTAACACAAAAAGCAACTTGAGGAGTGGTAAGTATAGATACGAGGAGAAAGCCACAGCCCTGATTCAACATAGCTATAAAGGATCCAACATACCTTGAGGATACTAGAAAGGCTGCACATTATATGTATGAAAGAGCAGAAGGGGGAGACAGTGGTCCAAAAATATGGGTTAACTGAAATTCAGGACATGGAAGATCACATCCCAACGAAGTTCTTATTCTTCTGGATCGCCAAATGTTGTAAGTAGGCTTTGTAACAAGGTCTACTTCTTTAGAGAAAAACTCTTGGATTTTTTTCAGGGATAGAAACATGCGATTGTGCCCTCAAAACCTATAAGATCTTGTCCCCTTTTTTTCTTTGCTCAATATTGCTTTAAATTATTTTCACTAGAGATTTTCCTTTAAGCATAGTGTTAAACTCATACATTCAAGTCAAATTCTATCCACAAGCTGTCAGTGACCTCCCAAATCACTTAACTTTTGTGTGCTTTGGTAGCAGTACATGTTAAATGGAGATAGCAATAGGACAACAGAAGATGATTAAATGTCAAATCACACAATCTACAGAAAGCTCACTGTTATTAATTTGATAATTTCCATCATAATCAATTAAAAAAATAAATTTTCATTTATTTTCCATCTTAATCTATTTTGATACTAGAACTGTGAGAAATCAGTAAGTCTTTGCGTTTTGAGTTTAAAGAGAAGTAAAGAGGGGCACCTGGGTGACTCAGTCGGTTGGGTGTCCGACTTCAGCTCAGGTCATGATCTCACAGTCTGTGAGTTTGAGCCCCACGTTGGGCTCTGTGCTGACAGCTCAGAGCCTGGAACCCGCTTCTGATTCTGTGTCTCCCCCTCTCTCTGCCCCTCCCCTGTTCATGCTCTGTCTCTCTCTGTCTCAAAAATAAATTTAAAAAAACATTTAATCAAAAAATAAAAAATAAAAAAATAAAGGCGAGTAAAGACAGGACACAGCAAGGGAAAAGTTGGTGTCAATGGGATGCTTTAGACATAAAGGTGAAAACTAAGAACATATCAATGTGAGAACAATATATATCATTTATTAGTAAATTTTGTTTGTTCTCATACAAGTAGAAAGCCCTTAAATTGAAAAAACTTACCTGTCCCTGTGCTAAATAACAACAGTAAAGACATTGTTTCCTATGCTAAACAATCCTGAGGTCAAGCTAAAATAACAAAGCTGCTTTCTCCAAGAAATATTTGCCACTAGAAGACTGGACTATGAACCACATAACAGTGTACTTCTCAAAACTAAAATCCTGCTCATCACATACTTCAAGATCCCTGATTTGCTGCGTCAACCAGTCCTAAGCTGTTAGATCAAAAATTTTGACCAACCTTCACCAGTGCCCTTCCTTGCAAGATGCACCTAAACTACTTCAGTCCAAGTCCTAAAACCATATTCTTCTCTGATTCCTCCCTCGAAGGCACCATAAAGACTCTTTCAAGTCGGATTCTCCCTAAAGGACTAAATCTGATAAATTTAACTTTTTAAAAAATATTTTTTTACCATTTATTTATTTATTTTATTTTAGTTTCTTTTTTTATTTTTATTTTATTTTTCAATATATGAAAGTTATTGTCAAATTGGTTTCCATACAACACCCAATGCACCATTTATTTATTTTTGAGAGACAGAGAGAGATAGAGCATGAGCGGGGGGGGGGGGGGGGTGCAGAGAAAGAGACAGAATCTGAAGGAGGCTCCAGGCTCTAAGTTGTCAGCACAGAGCCCCACGCAGGGCTGGAATTCACAGACCGCGAGATCATGACCTGAGCTGAAGTCAGACGCTTAACTCACTGAGACACCCAGGTGCCCCATTTTAACTTTTTGATCAAGAGGTTTTTCTGGCAGTCTCTTGGGAAGGCAAAACATGACAATACCTTTCATGGATACAAACATACATATTGTGTGACTCAAGCAGTTAAATAATATAGAAGAAACCTGATTTATTGGATAACTTGACTTTATGAATTAATCTTAACTTTTAAATATTTTTAACCTCTTTGAAATAATTCTTTTGAAGAATTATTATTCACTTACGTAATTTATATATTCTAACATTTATTAATGAAAATGCAAGATATACTCTAGCATTACTCTAGTAAATACAGAGTTTTATTAACTTAATGACTATATAAATTTACAACTAAAATGTGTGATTTGTAATAAAATTTAAGTAACATTTTAAAGACTTTCCAAATGACCACATAGGGAATCTGGCTGAGTTTAATATCCCACCCTCAACATATTTATGCCTACATAATACCCAATGATTAGGACTGCAAAACCATATTTATTATACTTTTACAGGTGAGAGTTAATAAATGTTGTTGAATACCTCACAGGTATCTAAATTATCATTTCTTGGTTTTATATTATACTCAATTTCTTACTGTAACTTTCCTCATAAATATGATGCTGTAATAATTACAATCTCCTTCTGTGCCCTGTACATCTTTTCCAAAAGAGCATGACAGCATCATATGACTTGAAATTCTGGTGCAGATCAATAATATAGGACTGGAGAATGTTTCACTTTTTAAATGTAAGATTCAAGAAAGAACTGTTAATGACGGATTAGAAGAACAAACCACACTGATACAAATTTGGATTGACAGGCTTTTTCAAGTATGGTTTAAATAATACTAAGTTTATAGAACAATTCCAAATAAAATATTTATTGGAAGATATTCTTCATCAATTTTCTATTACTGATGGATCATAATTTGTTCATTAGGTCTCCTACTGCACACGTTATGATATCAATCTGTATAATAAAAAATTTTCCTGGCAAAACTTATACCCATAGGATCAAAGCAATTTTAATACTACTTGCTTTATCATATATTCTAAATTAAATTGAGGTTTGCATTAAAGGGGTTTCTCTATATTAATCATACAAATGAGGCAACTGAATTATAACTAGAACATACAAAATACGCAGAATACTTTTCAAAGGTACAATTCCAAATTAAGCCCAAAGCCTTGAACTTTGGTTCTTTTTTCCTGCTATTAAATAACACCATTAAACAAATAAATGTATAAAAGCAATTGCTTATTCTCTTTGGGGATAGCAATAAACTCCAATCCATGTAAAGAGATAATTTGTTTTCATTCTCTTCAAAAGTGAGATACGTTTCTTTAGATATCAACATTGTCCCTGGTCTCATAAGCTTTTACCAAATAGAGCAGATCGTAAGTTCTGAGGTTTGATATTCAGTGATTACTGTAGCTGCATATATGTGGAAATGCTCTTTCAAGGTTGTTTTATTTCCTATTTGCCACACTTCATACCACAGAGTAGTACCTAAAAGTTAAATGCATTTTCTTGAAATGAGCCACATGATGAAACACTGCATAAGAAGAAGGCAATAGGGTGCAGTGCAAGTGCGCTGTGAAAATGAGTAAACCAGATGTCAGCAATGCTTGAGCTCAGTTGTGGATGTGTTAATTTTCCCCTAGATCTGCTCAGGAAGCTGGCAGCCAGAATCCCTTGTCTCACAGATCAGGGAAATAGCTCAGAGAAGGCTCAGAGGCAGAAAATGCAATTGACAGGGGAAATTCATTGAAGCCCTTCTTTTTTTTTTTTTTTTTTTTTTTTTTTTTTTTTTAAGTGAGATTATTTTTAAGTAGTTTTTTGTTATTGTTGCTTGGTTGCTTAAAAGTAGACTTTACCAATACAAACTTTAACATATAAAAAGTAATGAAACAGAATAGAAGAGGATTTATTAAACTCCATGTTGCCTGATTGAGCTAATCAACCTCTATTTGTTATTGGATTGGATCAAAAAGAATGACAGGGGGCACCTGGGTGGCTCAATCGGTTAAGCACTCAACTTCCACTCAGGTCATAATCTCACAGTTAGTGAGTTCGAGCCCCGAGTTGGGCTCTGTGCAGACAGGTCAGAGCCTGGAGCCTGCTTCGGATTCTGTCTCCCTCTCTGGCCCTCCCCTGTCTCTCTGTCTCTCTCTCTCTCAAAACAAAAACAAAAACAAAAACAAAAATTAAAATTAAACAAGAAGAAGAAGAGAAATGAGGTTAAGTGAGTTAGTGAACATTATTCTCCGGGTCTACGGCAAAATAACCTGTGTGCTTAGATTTTATATACAGTGTTTACTCCTAATCAAAGTGAAATGTTTCAGTGAATATTTCGCATTCATCCTTGCAATAGTTTATTAAGAATGGAAAACAGCTATGTCTGGGTCACCGCCATCATGTCTGCATGTAATTGATAACATTTTGGTTTTGAACGAACTAGTTTTGCAACCCACAGAATCAACACTGAATGTAAAAATTAGTCTTCTTTTAACACAGTTTTCCCCTAACATTTATTCAGAAATGTTCCAGAGTCTGCTAGCTGTCCATCAATATCTATTCTCCCCATCACCTGTAACGGAACTATGAAAGTTTATTTGCACATCTGGTTGCTCAAAATACTCTATTTTACAACCTCTCTTGTAGTTAAGTTTGTTTCTACGACTAATTAATGGCCCAATGATACATACTGGGAGTGGTGTGTACAAATTTTACGAAATGCTCTTAAAAGGAAGGGGTGTAAAACTTCTGTTTCCTACTTTCTGTGGTTTGAATGCAAGCATGGTGGCTAGAGAGCTGGACTTGAAGCTAAAGGATCCATCTGGAAGCTTAAGGCTTTGAAATTAAGAAATCTCTAACCCTGACAGCAGGAACCAGCCACGAACCCCTAAAAAATGAGGGACTTTTACGTGAGAGCCAAACAAATTTCTTTTTTGTTTAAGCTGTTGTTACTATGGCTTTTGTAATTGTCAGCCAAACCTTATTCTGTTATAGCCCTACTCTGTACCAGGAACTGTTGAAGATAGCACAGGGAAAAAACTTTTCTGCTCTCATGGACTTATTCTAGTGTAGGCTAATAAAAATGGGTTAAAGGGATGGAAAGATCCAAGATGGAGGGTTTTCCCTTTCACAGAAGAGGGCCAGCAAAGCTCTATGAAAAAGTGACATTTAAGCAGAAAGCTTAAGGAAGTATGGAAGTGAATCATGCAGAAACCTGAGGAATGAAATATTTAAGATCCCGAGTAAGTAAGCTTATTTCCCTTGAAAGATTGGATGAGCAGTCAACATGTGGCTGTGCCAAGAGCACAGCGAGTAGTGGAGAGAGTTGTAGAGAATAGAAGATGTCACAGGTCATTAAAAGACTGTGACTTTTATGTAGGTTAAGATAAAAAGCTATAGGAAAGAGTCTTGTACAGAGAACTAACATATTCTGGCATATTGATAAAGGTTACCTTGATAACTGTGTTACATGACCAGAGGAAGTTATAGTCTTACCAAACATTGAAAGGAAATTTAAAACTACGTGATCCCCTAATGCAATATTTTTGCTCAAGAACAGAGAATGTGATGACTTTTTCTGAATACAATCCTTGACATGAACATGTGAATTGCTATGATTCATATGCAGAGATTTTATATGCAGCAATATGTATGCTATTTCCATTTAATCTTCACAACAAATCCTAAGGTATTTCATATCCCCATTTTACATATAAGGACAAATTTCCCAAGGTTACATAAAGAATAATTAGGAGAGACAGATTTCAGACTTGGAAAATCTGAATCAAGGCCCTCTCGCCTCCTCAGCTGGTCTCTTAACCGTTATGCAATGTTACCTTCCAATTAGATTACACCTGTGAAGTGACTTTTCAATCAATGAGTAATCGTATCATAGAAGTGACAGAACATATGAAACAATTCACATGTTAAGCACCATTGTACTTTGATGCATTCTGTGTCACCAGAACAGAGATTTTTAAAATACAATTCTATTTCATTTAAACCTATGGTAAATGAATAGAGTACTACAAAAAGGGTTAAAGAATCCCAAATCCACAGTAGTTAATAAAAGCTCTTTGGGGTTTTGTTTATTTCTAATGGGTGGAGAATTAATTTGTCATGTTCCCGGGGGTGCCAAGCTCCAATTAACACCCCACGTGTGGTTAGTACATTTGTAATGGGTTGGCTGTGTAGCAGTATGATAGAAAGAGGCTCAGGCCTCGACACTTACAGTTGCTGGGTCCACAGTTTCTGGATCTCGCGTTAATCCAGGAGTAGACTCAAGGACCTAGAGAGTTCATTAGGTGCTTAGTGAAGACAGGAACATCACCCATGGCCATTCTCTATTTGGAAGAGATCCAAAAAAGTCTTTTGATTAGATTACATCTAAGGATGCAGTCCTGGGTTATTAGCCAATAGGTAGGACTGTTTAAAAAAAGCACTTTTGAAAATTCAAAACAGCCCAAATTCTTAAGCTATAAAGTATGAGATTCACACCTACATAAAATGGTATCTGCTAGTTTCATCCAACTTTTGTTCAATTTACTCAACAATCAGATTACAATAGGCTCTGTCATGAGTCAGTCAATCTGTAAAACCACATTCTGACTTTTTTTTTTTATCCTATTTTCATACCAGAATATAGTCAGGTACTATTCAAAGAAATGTTTTGATTGAGTTCTAGTTTGGGATTATTTTAATGATTTTGACTAAGGTTGCTGAAAGGATAGAATTTCAATTTTCAATTAGCGCTATATTAATGTAATAAAAGCCAAGCTTCTTTGCCAATTGCAAGATTATTTCAGTCATTGTTAATGTCCCCTATCCTTTGTATTTAACATGGCAATGCTAGTAACTTGGAGTGAATTTAAAATGATGGGGAAATAACTGTAAATGTAGAAAAGTGAGATATTAATAAAATAAAGTAAAATGCTGAGAAAGAACTGAGAGGGTACAATGATATAAGCGACGTGTTAATAAAGAGAATTATGCCAAGTGCAATAATTACCAGTCATCCCATGGTACAATTCACCTTTAGTATTAATTGCATTTCAGTCCTTTTTTTTTTTTTCCAGAAGTGTGGGAACAGGAGTGGCAAATTATGCTGCTTAATCACTCATTTATAAATGTTTCATTTCATTTAATATAGTAAAATACATATAACCTTACTTTAGACAAAAGTCTGGAATTATAGTGGGTGTGCCAAAAGGCAATTTTCACAAAAACGAATTACTCTTTGAACAATTCCATTTTACTTAATTTATTATGTCAATCCATCAGTGCCTTAGATGATCATACCTATTGAACAGCATTTTTTTTCCTTTTCTGTATCCCATGCTCCTTTCTACCACCATTGCCCATTCTGGTCCTGTCGTAAATGATCGGCTTAGGGATATTTTATTTCAACTTGAAACCGTATTTTGAGTGAATTCTCTGACAGGAAGCAATAAGAATAGAAACTCTCTTTCTGGTCATCTGCTGGAGTGCATAGTTCTATTTTTAGGAGACTGGAAAAGACATTGCTGTAGCTATCATTGGTCACTGTGAAGAATGCGGGCAAGTAACAGGGCAGCAAGAGAAAAGACTAAGAAAGCTAACAGGGAGACTGAAAGTAGACAAGCTTTTTCCTCCAATAAGATCATGAAATGATTTTGCCTCACTTATAACGTTAATGAAACAAGTGGTCACTTTTGTTATTATTTGTGTGTGTGTGTCTTTAAAAAGAAAGACATACATGAAACTTTTCTGTTTAAAAGCACTTATTACAAAAAGGAATAGAATACTAACAAGGCATCCAATAAGATCTTTTATTGAATAATGAAAGAAGGATGGTATCAATATTTTTTTTATCTGGTCAAGAAATTTCTCTCTGAGAGTCTTTTGGTGCCTAGAGTTCTAATGGGCTTATGACTACTAATGGCTTTTTAATCTCATCGTCTGTAATGTTAGAGTTTTAAATCTATTTACTTCAATTTCCTGACATGCATCAGAGACAAAGAGGGTATTTACTGGCTTTGTGGGCTTTGTGTTACATTTTTTATTACATTAGAATGTGCCCAGACTTTTGCATCAGCAACTCAACTGGAAGGTTTTGGCGGAAGAAAAACACAAGTCATCAAATATACAGTTTCAGAACTATCATTGTAATCGATATAAAGCTTTATGTTAGACTCACACTATGCGAGTGCTTTTGTGTACCTGGAAACTTTTGGCAATGTTGCTAGCTTGTGAATGGGCCAGATGAAACAAACATGGTTCTCCTATACTTAATTCACATCAGATTATACTTACATTCACTTCTGCTCTTTATTTCATAATCCTTTATGGTTCAAGCTCTTGCTTTGTTTTGACATGGATTATATCCTGTATCTATAGCTAATATATATTTTTTATTTCCTCCTAGTAGAGTGGATACAGAGGAGGATCACTTGGGTCATCTTGGACAATTCACTGAGGTTTTCTTGTTTTGATGTTCCTCAGAAATAAACCGAAAGATTACAGTATTATCTTACCTGGAAGCTTTTTAAAAGTAGACCACTACCCAAAATTACTTTGTAAATGTCCACATATCAGGGAGAACCAAAGCACGTCTACCCTGGAAAAAAAAAAATAGAGAGGTAAATCAAACAAAAGTATCATAAATATCAAATAATAGTATATGGCATTGAAAATTCCATTCTTTCAGGGGAGCCTGGAGGCCTTGGTCAGTTAAACATCCGATTTCAGCTCAGGTCATGATTTCATGGTTTATGAGTTCGAGTCCTGTGTCGGGCTCTGTGCTAACAGCTCAGAGCCTGGAGCCCGCTTTAGCTTCTCTCTCTCTCTCTCTCTGCCCCTCCCTGACTCATGCTCTGTTTTTCTCTCTGTCTCAAAAATAAATAAAAACATTAAAAAATTTAAAAAATCCCATTCTTTCAATTCTGTTCTCCATCATCCTCTCACAAAAATGGCACTTTGAAAGAACTCTTTGAATATGCCTCATTTATTTTAAAAACATCTGGAAAAAAAGTCTGCTTTTCACAGACAAAAATAGATACAAGATAAGCTAAAATTAAATATAAAAAATTAAATATATATTCAAATATTAACCTACTTATTCGGCCAGTTATCACTGCCTGATTTTGTCCTTCTTTACTCTTTGACCACACTTTGTTTGTGCTCCTGTTATGATGCCTAAAAGATAATTAAAAATTATTGTATATTATATCATCAAATCCTATGATTTACATTTTTTTTTACAAACTTGGAGCTAACAATAGTGCCTGGCATAGAGTAGAGTCTTAATTATTATAGTTGAACTAAATGACTAACTCATGAACTCAAGTCTATTTAAGATTAGAAAATATTTTTTAATGTTTATTCTTTATTTTTTGAGAGACAAAGAGAGACAGAGTGTGAGCAGGGGAGGGGCAGAGAGAGAGAGGGAGACACAGAATCTGAAGCAGGCTCCAGGCTCTAAGCTGTCAGCACAGAGCCCGACTCGGGGCTTGAACCCCCGAGAACTGTGAGATCATGACCCGAGACAAAGTCAGACGCTTAACCAACTGGGCCACCCAGGCGCCCCTATTTCAGATATAAATGATCAAGAGTAAAGTCATGATATATTTAGTATTTAGATAAGCCAATAAATGTATTTGTGAAAACTTTTTAACACCAGTTACTGAAAACATGCAACGTTGCACGGAGATTCTTACTTCATTGTATATAGAGAGAAAAAATGTATGTTACTTTATTAACGTGAATTGAATTAATTTTTTTCTGAAGACTTAAATTATTGACATGATTTAGATATATTTTGTACATATAGCTCTTAGCACAATTTTAGCATGTTCATGGGAAGCATTTCCTAAGATGCAATCACCTCAGGTATATTCGTCAGGATGGGCTAGAATATGATGCAACTGCCCTGAAATCTCAATGGCTCACAACAAAATTTTATTTTTCATTCAACGTCTGACACAGTTCACTTTATTCTCCAGAATAGTATTCCAGTGTGCAGTGACTTAGTGGCCTACTTGCTGCTCCTGCTGAGTCATTCCATGCCAACAGGTGGCCACCAGAATAAGTATAGAAAGGGAAGAGAGAGCTGGAGAGTTGCAAGGGATGTTTATATTGTCAAAATCTAGAAGAGGTACACATCATTGTCTTTCAAAATTCGCTTACCAGAACTAGTCCAATGGCCCTGCTCAATTACGAGGGGGTTAAGGAATGTGGGCAGACACGTGGGTGTTCGTGGACATTAAATGTTTTTGCCACAGGAGAGAATAATGAGACTAACCCATCCAAGAAGATTGGATAATGAGACCACTAATGAGACTAGTCTATCCTGTGACGTTACTTGGAAAGGACGTTGGAAAGGAAGATTCTAATAAGCTGTGAAATTTTAATAGAAAGTGAAGAGATACTAGCATTTTACAGGCCAGCCTAGATTTTACCTTAAAAAAAAAAAATAAAGATGACTTTTAAAATATTCTTCAAGGTAAAGGGACACAGCCAACAATAGTCTTGCTAAGCATACTAGTAATGACAAGTATATTATTTATAGTACATTGTTCTGTAGATGCGTAGGTCCGAGTCTTAATTCCACTACTTCTCAGTTGTGATTTCGAATAAGATACTTAACTTCTCTGTAAATCAGCATCTTCATCTATAATTGTAAAAATTACACAGACCTGTCTAATAGCTCTGTGGAGCAATGGTGAGGATTAAAGGAAGTGATATTTGTAGAAACCTTACATTAGTGCCAGGCACATAAAAATAATAAATTAGTGTTTGTCAAATAACTAGAAACATTTGAAAACCACTTTATTGATTTTCTTGGCATATTCTAAGTAGTTTTGAGAAAACATTCTAAAGATTCAGAGAATAAAAAACAGCCTAGAAGATAAGAAAATAAAGTATTAGAAAAATACGTATTAATGGCTGGCTGTCCTATCTCTCCTCTTTTCCTATTCTGCTACCACCAATCCTTTCTTCACTCTGTGTGTGTGTGTGTGTGTGTGTGTGTGTGTGTGTGTGTGTGTGCATGTGTGTGCAAATAGCAGACCTAGCTTAGGCTGAGTTTATTCAGATTAGTCATAAATTGAGAGACTCTAGAAAAGGGAACCATGCATAGATACTGAGATATAAAATGAAATAAAAATAAACAAAATAACAAAATAAGGAAACAGATTAATAATTTGCAACACATTAAGAATTATTAAGGGAGGGATGCCTGGGTGGCTCAGTCGGTTGAGAATCTGACTTTGGCAGGTAATGATCTCACAGCTGGTGAGTTTGAGCCCCGTGTCAGGCTCTGGGCTGACAGCTCAGAGCCTGAAACCTCCTTTCGATTCTGTGTCTCCCTCTCTCTCTCTGCCCTCCCCCTCTCGCATTCTGTCTCTCTCCCTCAAAAATAAATGTTTAAAAAAAAAGAATTATTAAGGGAAACATAGTAGACTCTAAGAAAAATATCTTTCCATTCTCTCGAAAAAATTAAGGTCAAAATACCTGTGGGAAAAAAATCGAAAGAGAGATATAGGTATTTTTAAAAGAAAAGATAAAGCAGAAGAGTAAGTTGAAAACTTAGACAAGTTGAGGAAACAAAATGAACTTGCATATTAAAGCTATTATAGAAGTAGCAATGGGAAAATGCTGAACAGAGTTAGTAACAGCAAAATCTGTAGAAAACCACACTAAACATAAGTAAAACTGAAAGTGATAAAACAGAACAGGATAGCTAGATAATTCAAAGAATATTTAATGCACAATTAGCATTCCCTAAAAAGAGAAAAACTCAAAGGTATCAATTGGAGACAAATACTTAAAATAATTCAAGGCCTGAATCTGTAGTTAGTTCTTTTTAAACATGTACTGTTATGACATCTTGTCTTAATGTTATCATTGTATTCCGAGTAAGGTTTATTTATGTTAATACTCTCTTTATGTCCTTTCTTTTGACATGAATTAAATGGTCTCCTTGTTTAGACTGTAGACATGTGTATTTACCTCAGTTTTGAAGGCCGTGTTTCTAATTGTTCAAGTATTTACTTGAATAAATGTAAATTGTAAACTGATATCTATTTCTAAATTTTCCAATTTTTAGGTGCTAATCTATCCCACTGGGAATAAGAAGAGAATTCGAATAAACTACATAGTGAGAGATGCCTCTACAATACAGAGATTCCTAAGGACTGAAAAGAAAATGATGAACAACAGAACAAAAGCTCATGACAAAAGTAGACAAAAAAAAAGAAAAAGGAGGATGTTAATAAACTAACAGTCCTACAAATGACAGTTACAAATTCTAAACTAAATAAAACAAAAACATAACCCCCTCCCTCCCTCCAAAGAAATCAGGCTGTTTTTAGGAAAAAAATTCTTTGAGGTCATCTGTACTAGTGGCTTGTCCATTAGTGAGTCCTTACCCTGATGACTACCATAGTTTCAGTGGTAGTAGCTCAGGGTGGGTCTGATTCTCCCAATAAATAAACGTGACCTTTCTAGCATCACAACAAAGAACTCCAGGGCAACCAGAGACACCAAATATGAACAAGGAACCCCAGTAAAGAAAGCTCCAGAAAGGGAACACTAATTCTTTGTATAAATTCAATCTCTGGCTAACTCCGGAGCCATGCCAAGATATGCTAAAACTAAAAGTAGCTCCTATGAAGACAAAGCACTCAACTGAGACATTGCCCCCTGCAGGCTTGGTCAAGGCTATAGTCCAAGTGGGATCAAGTTAACTGGTTGCTGAGATTTAAAAAAATAAATACATAAAAAGAAAAAAAATCAACAGATCTCAGAAGAATGTCATTAAATCACAACTATATACAATATTAATATTCACACTATTCATATGAAATGAAAATTACTAAGTTTAAGAAGAGCAGAAGAAAACGTGACCCATTCTCACGAGAAAGGACTGTTAACGAGCACAGCAACCCCATGGTAACTACATACAGGACTGTCAGACAATGACTGAAGAGTAGCTATTAGAATTGGCCTTAGCGAAGTAAAAGAAGATACTAGAGATAAATGAAAATATATAAATCAGCATAAAGAAATACAAACATAAAAAGGATGAAAATGAATTTTTAGAAGTAAAAAAAAAATACGGTATCTGAAGTCAAACACTCACTCATTGGTTTAAGAGCAAAATATAGATAACAGGAGACTCGGTAAACATGAAGAAAGATCAGTAGAAATTATCCAACCAGAAGGAGATGCAAAACCTTTCACAAAATGAATAATAATCCATGAACCTGTGGAATAATATCAGCATCTGACATACAGGTCATCAGCATTCCATAAGGAAAGGAGAATGAGAATGGGGCAGAGAAAAACTTCTTGAAAACCTAATGGCCCCAAACATGCCGAATCTGGTGAAATACATAAATATAAATGTATACATTTACAATTTCAAGAAGCACAGAGAACTCCAAACAGGATAAATTCAGAGAATAATGCATAGGCATATACTAGTAAAAATTTTTTTAAAGAAGAAAGGCAAAGAGGGCTCCTGGAGGGCTCAGTCCATTAAGCATCTGACTCTTGAATTTGGCTCAGGTCATGATCCCACAGGGTGGCGCCTGCCTAAGGATCTCTCTCTCACGCGTGCGCATGCACACGCTCTCTCTCTCTCTCTCTCTCTCTCCCCTCCATGCCCCTCCCCCCCAGCTCACTCTCTCTCTCTCTCATAAAAAAAAATAATAAAACAAATGTTTTTAAAAAGAAAGGCAAAGAATAAATCTTAAGTAGCCAATGAAATGTCTCATATTACATATAGGGCAATGTTTATTTGAATTATAATGAGCTTCTCTTCTGAAATTACAAAGGCCAGAAGACACAAGCAAGATTTTGAAAATGAAGACAGAAAAGATAGTACAGAATTTATAAACAACTTCCCACTTTATTAAAAGAAGAAAGTCAAATGACAAGATTAGGCAGCTTGAATAGACAACCAAGAAATACATACTTAGGGCAAATAAACATATTAAGATATATTCAACATTACTATTTATCAGGGAAATGAACATGAAAATTATAATGAGATACTCCTAACCCATTAAAGTGGCTAAAATTAAAAAGAGTGGCTAACGAGTGTGGCTAAAATGGGGAGAAACTGAAATGATCATATACTACTTTGTAACCCCGTTACTCAAAGATTATAAGGTTTAGAGAAGATCAAATATCAGAAATCTGCTTGTGTCTAATAACCAAAAATGACATATAAATATACACACCAAACTAGCAGAACATATAAGGGAGAAACTTACAGAGATACAATGTTAGAACATTTTAGCTCATTTCTTTAGACCACAAAAGTACAGAAAAATGTTGAGATATATATTTACACACACACACACACACAATATCATATGTAATATAATATATATACAGATAATAGGATATATCTGATATATGCAGATAGCATACCCTGGATGAAGATAATGTAAACGACTTACATAGTTCAAATCTAAGATTGCCTAAACAGAAGTGTAAGCATATGCTACTAGAATTCATTCTACTCTCAATCCAGCTTTCCCATTTCCAGAAATTCCCTACAAGTCATTCTTTACTGTTATTAACATAAATATGCATGCCTTCTCCAGCCCACAACACTCCACTCCTACCTAAACTCTGGAGATTCTGAAAATATCTCCCTCTAGACTTTCTAAAACAGCAGTTTATTAGAAGGGGCATTGTTAATAATTAACCCAGAAATATGATTAGTGAGAAATGACAAATACTAAACTTGCCAATTCTCTATTAATAATTAATCATTTAAAATATCCATTGCTATTACTTCAGAACTTTCTCATACATCTCATTTACATGAGTGAGAAATGGAATTTGGGAAAGAAGTGATTTGGTAATTTTTCTTCCATCATTTTTTATTTGCTTTTTTATTGGGACTGATTATCCAGTGGGGATAGAAATCATTTTCTTCCTCAGCACTCCCACATTAGTCTTCCATACCTATTTTAGCACAGTGGCTAAAATACCAAGCTGTGGAACAAAAGAGACCTCGGTTTCAGTGTGAGATGCATTCTCTTTTAAACTTTCGGACTTGAACAAAGAGCAATTACCTTCTATCTCCCTCATCTGTGAAAGTGAAATCTTACCATGGCCCTTGGAATATATAGGAGAAGCTGAGTAAGTGGTAGTCAATGTTATCATTGACCACCCTAATAGTTAGCAAAAAAAGATTCATCTCAGGTCCCAGTCTGTTTGACACAATTAACATCAACAATCCTAAATACAACAAGGGAAACATTCTATATTCTACCATACACATGCCTATTCCCTCCCAATCTACTACCAGTGCTAACTCTCATGACTCAAAGTGTTTGTTTCCTAATAGCTATTTAAATGCAATTATTCTGTCTTGTTGAGTTTCTGCCATAATGTAAGATTTTAGGTCCAATGCTTTACTGCAATAATACACTGGGATAACCTCCCTAAACAAAGAAGATAAAGCAATAATGAAGGGTTACAACAGAACTGATCTAGGAACTTAAGATCAACCCTGATACCACTGGGTACGTCTGAGACAAACTTTAACGAACATGTCTCTGAAGAAACCTGATACATGTTTAAAATAAATTTATTAGTTTGTTCTCAAAAGTCAGCTTCAAAACATAACAGCAAAAGAAGTATGGTTTTTACCCAAGAAAGAAGTAGAAAGTTCCTGATGAAATGATAACCTGTTAATTTGCACATGTAAATGTTTTCACCAATTCTTATTAAACATGGCCTACTTTTGTCTCTTCCTATTAAAACATCCAAAAACAAAATAATCGGAATTACTGTAAACAGTGTGTTGGGAAATCTGTAAAAACTCTGTGGAGATTATAACAAAAGTTCATCACTGCCCCTAGCATCCCTTTGTGATTCTTTTGAGGTAATATGATTTTGTTGTTGTTTATTTTTTTTATTATTTATTTATTTTTGAGAGAGAGAGAGAGAGACAGAGACAGAGACAGAGAGAAAGAGTGCAAGCAGGGGAGGACCAGAGAGAGGGAGACACTGAATCTGAAGCAGGCTCAAGGCTCTGAAGTATCAGCACAGAGCCCCAACACGGGGCTCAAACTCACGAACCACAAGATCATGACCTGAGTGGAAGTTGAACGCTAACCGACTGAGGCACCCATGTGCCCCGAGGTATTATGTTTTTAAGTATTGCCTTCTTTTAACCAACCCAACAGTGAGACATTTAGTGCAATTCTCTGGATGGATTTTATAGCTTTTCAGAGATTCCTACCTCCTGTTTCTGTTAGAAATACTCTGTTATCTTTGCACAACAATTTTCTGAAGGCCTATCTGGCATATTGTTAGATAAGAAATGCCAAGGTGTAACTGATCTGGCCTTGTAGTCCTCTGGCTGAGCTACAAGATAACTCTCACACAGTTTTGTGAGTTGGTCAATAAATTCTCTGTTGAAAGTTAAGGGCAAGTATGTTGAAGTGTTCTTGAAAATGATTTACCATATTCTGGTTCCTCTTACAATAATTTGGAGAATATGAATCAAAGACACTTCTATGGTTTGTAAAATAACACAGAGTTTTAAATTGAAATTCGAAAGAGTAAGATAAAGCATTCCCTTAGAAAAGAGTGCACAGATAGTGGTAACATCTAATTAACCACTGGGCAGGGCAGCAAAGTATCTTTATTTTTTGAAACTTATTTGGGTATTTCTGAACATCGACCACATGTCACTCTTCCCGGCTCTTGCAGAGATGGTGGAAAATACGAGAGATAAAGCCTCTCCTATCAAGAAGTTTACATTCAATTGATAAATCCCATGGAGTTGGAAATAACTTTCCATTTTAATATACCAATGTCCAGAATTCTGCAGAGGACCTTTTTTTCTTTTGGTGTCGTGTCTGAATAGATGGGAGTGGAAACATTTACAACAATGAAGCTATCATAAAATACTTGTTTCTAAGACTTTTTCAGCATTCAGTCTTGAAACATCCATTTAATCTTTTATCTCCTAAGACAAGAAGGAAAAAAAAGTGTGTTGTTGGTTTTACTTTTGTGGACTATATTAAAGTATTGTGAAGCATTCAGAGTGGGATTCTTTTAAGCTTATTGAGGCTAAATAACAAGTCAGCCATTTAGTATTCAGAGACAAAAAAAAGATGATTGAGGTCATATCAGATTAAACGCCAACAATGAGCAGTTTTCATCTGGTGGGGCATACTTATAAAAGGCAGGGTAGTTTTATCAATATCATTTTTCTACTTCATTGGCTTTTTTAGCCTGGAGACTGCGGAGGGGGATCACAGATCTCTTCACCTTAGTCCACTTCTATCAAGCTGTGAGGAAAATGGCAAGAAACTTTATTAAGCCCTAAAGGGCAACCATGAATAGATCCACTCCCTTTCCCGCCTTACCCTCTAGAACTTCCTAGCAATGCTTGATGTTCATTCAAGAAAAGCATGCACTTTAACAGAAACGTTCCCTCAATTTCCTTCCATTTTATCTCTAGGAATTGTGTAAATACTTCTTTGAATTTAGTGGGAAAGAAGTGGGGTTTGCCTCTAATCAGAGTCAACTAAATAAGGCAATATTTAATAGAGAGGATCATCTAGCTTATATTACCTGGATCCACCATGGGGCCAGATCTGCAGAGAAATTTGATGCTTGGGACACAAAAACATTACAGCAAACTACTTAACTTTCTCAGAGTAGCAGAGTGGAGTGGAAAATCCTCATGTGTGTCCAGCAAAATTCCCCAACCCTTTCTTACTACATACGATTCAGATAGCCTAAGCATCCCTATGGTAATTCAATTTAAAAATATTAGACACTTTTTTTTATGCCAGCTTTATTGAGAAACAATTGACATACATCACTTATAAGTTTAAGGTGTATGGTATGATGCTTTGATTTACATATAGTGTGGAATGATTACCACCATAGGTTCAGCTATCATTTACCTTCACATATACATACAATAAAAATTTTTAAAAAGGAAAAGGGAAAAAAATCCCCTTGTGATGATAACTCATAGGATTTACTCTCTTAACAACTTTTAAGTATCACACAACAGTATTAGCTTTACCCATCATGTCAAATATTTTATCCCTACTTATTTGTACTTATTTGTCTTATAACTGCAAGTTTGCTCCTTTAACCACCTTCCTTGAATCTTCAACTACAAGTCTGATCTTGTTTACCATGAGGTCATGAGGTTTTGTTTGTGCTTCAAACTTTTTTTTTTTTAATGTTTATTTATTTTTGAAAGAAAGGCAGACAGAGCACGAGCAGGGGAGGGCATAGAGACGGGGAGACACAGAATCTGAGGCAGGTTCCAGGCTCTGAGCTGTCAGCACAGAGTCTGATGCGGGGCCCGGACTCATGAACCATGAGACCGTGACCTGAGCCAAAGTCAGGCACTCAACAAACTGAGCCACACAGGTGCCCCTGTTTGTTTGTTCTTTAAAATTCCACATATAAGAGAGATCATTATTGTCATTCTCTAACTTATTTCACTTAGCGTAATGCCTACAAGGTCTAATATATTGCCACAAATGCTAAGATTCTCCCATTTTTATGGCTGAATAATATTCCACTGTCTGTGGTATACTATATATTACACACATATATGTTACATATGTATATATATGTATGGATGTGTGTATATATGTGTGTATATGTATATATATAATAAGTTATTTATCCACTTATCCATCAGCAGACACTTTACTTATTTCTGTCTTCTTGGCTATTATAAATAATGCTCCTGTAAACACGAGGGTACAGATATCTTTTTGAGTTAGTGTTTTCATTCGCTTTAGATCTATTCTTTTTTTGTTTTGTTTTTGTTTTTTTTTGTTGTTGTTGTTTTTTTGGTTTTTTTTGCTTCGGATCTATTCTTAAAAGCGGAATTGCTGGATGGATCGTATGGTAGTTTTACTTTTAATTTTTTTTTGAAGATCTTCCATATTGTTTTCTATAGTGGCTATACCAACTTACGGTCCCCCCAGTAGGTGTACAATGGTTTATTTTTCCCCACATCCTCACCAACATTTGTTATCTCTTGTCTTCTTGATAGTGACCATTCAACAGGTATGAGTTACCTCATTGTGGCTTTAACTTGCATTTTGATTAGTGATGTTCATCATTTTTCATGTACTTGTTGACCTTGCATATATCTTCTTTGGAGAAATGTCTGTTCTGGTCCTTTGCCTATTTTTTTAATTAGTTTTTTTGTTTGTTTGTTTGTTTGTTTTTTGCTGTTGAGTTATATGAGTTCTTGACATATTTTGGATATTAACTCCTATGAGATATATGACTTGCAAATATTTTTCCCCATTCCATAGAAGAGAACCCAGCTTTATTGTTTGGGGACCCAAATCAGTCCAGAGTGTGCACCGAACTCCCTGGTCAAGTCAGGCCACTGATTTACTCATGCATGTTAGAGAAGCCACAGGCTGTGCTCACTGTTCAAGTGCCACCGTATGTAGGGTTGTTGTAGGCACTGTACAGCTTTCCATGTGCTCTGGTTAGGTTCTGTAGTCAAGCTGAATTTACTGATGAGCAGGATTACAAATGATATTCCCTGCCCAAATGCAGCAGGAGAAGCACCTTTAAAGCTGGTAAAGCTCTTTGTCTGTTGTTTTCACTCAAGCCAACCTGTACCCCAAGTTCCCTGACTGAACAGGGCCACTGGCTTTGCTCTGCAAACTATTGGCTCTGTCTGCCCACCTCTTAGCTGTAGGGCTTCTGGACCACACAGCTTCAAGGAGTTGTCACTGGACATTCTAGTCATATGGGTTTGGAAGACACTCTCCACAGTGAGTGAGGCTGTGTCTCAGCTCTCTTGCCTGGGTTAGTAGACCTCTCTGCGTGGTACTGTGCTGGCCTGGGGGAGGGGCAATGTGGTCAAGGAGTAGCCACTTCTCTAATCGTCCTAGTGCAGACTGTTTCCAGACTCTCCCTATGGTATAGGGAGTGCTTCATTTCACTATCAAGGACTCTCACAGTGGTGTCTTGTTTGAACAGTTAGCTCTTCTTGTGTGGGGGAGCAAAATCAGGAACAACCTAGGTTGCCATCTTGTTGATGTCACTGTAGTCTAACACTCTTAATGCTCAGTTTCATCATCTCCTCTTTCATACTGCTCAGTTGAACCTGTCTTAGACAATGAAACACATTTCTCAGATTCTGGTATACTTGTGGTTTTTTTGTTTTCTTTTATGTTTTATTTTTTAAATTTCTTCAAGGCTGCATTGTGTAAAAAAAATATTCATCATTGTCATTTACTTTCATTCATCTCCTTTCATAACCATCCTTTTCCTTTAAAGAATACGTATCAGTGGCTTAGCATAAAAAGAGAAAATCCTTGATGGGGTTGTCTAGGTTTATATCATTAAGTGGAATCTGAAATGAGTTTCTTGAGGTAGTAAAACATTGATCCACCTGCTATAAAAATTCTTCTGTGAGGACAAGTAAGAATCAGAAATCTCAACCGGCCAACTGCAGTGCTGAGCACTAATATTAATAATACATTGATGTTTGCCTAGGAACTCATCAGCTATTACACTTTTTAAAATAGTAATTATATCATTCCCCTACGTAGCCACAATTCCCTGCTCAGTTTTTTTTTTTTTTCCCTAGAATGGCATTAGAAAGAAAGTTCCCCTGGTTTAAAGCTTCTATTTGATATAGTAGTTGACAGCACTTTGGGAGAAACAAGGCATCTTTAAAGTTTCAGTATCTTCTCAGTCTTTCTTGGCTTCCCCTGCCCCTTGGCTACTAAAAATATGAAAGGCACTCAGCAAAATCAACTTGCAATTTCAAAGAATTTGGCTGTTTTCAAGCCTACTTTGTTCAAAATGAATTTAAATATCGTTCATCATTTGAAGAACTGAAATTCATACATTACAAATAACCTGAGGGCAGCCCCAGAGTTTCTGGAGTGCTGGGAGAATGGGGCAGCCAGGTGTGCAGGGAAGCTAGATGTAGTGCTTTGCCGAGGGCTGGGCCACTCTTAATTCAAAGCGTTCTGCAAGTGAGCAAAACTCAAAGCCACCAAATCAGCTTTCCGCTTCACACCACATTAAATATATTTTGTTTTCAATCTCTTGGTAATTATAAGGCAACACACACTTCTGAAATACGTGGTGCATTTATCAATTCTTCAACCACAGAAAGAAAATTCTATGTTGTGTACAGTATATCCAAGGCAGGAGAGATTAGAATGAAAATCAACAAAATTCATTGGCTCCTGCAATAATGTAAAGGAGAACCAACACCAAGGGAATGGAGAGGAGTCCAAGTCCTACGTCATGGCATTCTGTCCTTAGACTTGCCTAATATAAAATGTGCCTATCATGGGAACTAGAGATTTTTTATGTTATGAGTCTGAGATGAAGCTTGGGAACCTGTTTAATGAATACTCCAGATAATTTTTATCCCCAGGAGAATTTGAGGGAATGCTAAGGTAGAGGGTATGTAATTAGGGTTGCCTATGAGGAAACTCAGATAGGGCCTTTGCTAAGGAGCTACAGGGGTATGCCGAGGGGCACCCAGATAGGAAGAAACCTCCTTCTGATAACATATTGCATGATCTAAGCATCATTAAGAGATCAAGTGAGTTGGATATGGATGGATTTATTCAGTTGCTTGCAAAATTGGATGATTACAGTAGAAAAGGTAGCAAAGAAACAAGCAGACACATACGTCTTGAGATACAACAATGAGTTAAAGCATAGCACAGGATGGCCCGTCTTTTGGCATCATTTCTTTCTCATGTTAAGACCATATATGATATTTTCTTAACGATGTAGGCAACTACAACAAGAGGGATACAATTTCTGTGTTACTAAAACAAATGATCATTTAATAGTAATTTAAAATATATCACTTTTTTATGTTAATTAATCTCCATTTTGATGATAGGGTTATAAATACAGAACACAAACATTTATATTTCCTATAAAAACTGTTAGTAAGGCCCCCAATTTAAAATTTATATTTCTAGAGGGTTCTCTCCCATCCTGGAAAAGTTTCACATTTAAAAGTAAATAAATCTGTGTGATACAGATATTTGCTTTTTTTCCCCCTTGTCTCTTTTTTTTAATGTTTGGGTTTTTTTGGTTTGCTTGTTTGTTTATTTATTTATTTATTGAGAGACAGACAGACAGAGTGAAGCTGGGGAGGCACAGAGAGAGAGGGAGACAGAATCCAAAGCAGGCTCCAGGCTCTGAGCTGTCAGAACAGAGCCCGACATGGGGCTCGAACCCACAAACCGTGGGATCATGACCAGAGCCGAAGTCGATGCTTAACTGACTGAGCCACCCAGGTGCCCCTTACCCCCCTTGTCTTAGAGGCCTATTTCGTCTGATTTGGCAGGATATGTAAAAACTTGGATCTTGTCACATTTTTGAGCTGTCTGTTTAGGAAAGGCTTCTTTGGGCCCATGCTGTCCCATTGTATTTGGAATGCTAGCCTATCTTACTACTTTATTTTCTTGATGATGCTGAAAATTCCTTTATCTCTGGGAGGAAGTGCGCTTGATAGGTTGATGTTGAAGCCTCAAAGCTACCAGCACTGACAGGAACAGGTTTTGGGAAAGGCTCTGTATCTTTTCATTTTCTCCGGGGCTATCACTCCAGTCTCTATTAATACCAAATAAATTTATTTAATTTAGTGTAGCACATTAAAGAAAAAACAAATCAAATGAAGAAAAAGACACTGTTTTCTGCTTTAGATAAAGACAATTTTCAGGATTCAATGTTTAAATTCAGAGTTTCATTCTTCACAAGGGAATATTCTTTGGGACATCATGGGTGGACCTTTCTGGGTCTAACCTCAGGCCCCTGTACTCAGCTGCTTCCGTTGCAGGAGAGCCCTTCTTCACAGGACCCCTCATTCTTAAAACCTCACTTCTTTGATTGAGGTCTCTTATTCTCTGAATCACTCCTGTTTCTTATATATGTTTCCCCAATTTGTTGGTTTCATTTTTGTTTTTTATTAAATCAAAGGGATTCCTATACATTACGTTTAAGGGAAGATATTAGTTCTCAAGAACTATGTAGTGTCTACCCAATTGAAGATATATGTATATATCTTGGACATCTTTTGCATTTGGAAACAATCCATTATGCTTAAGATTATTGTTTAATTGCTTAAGTGATCTCCATTGCAGTCTGCCCGACTAAAAATGGAGCCATTCTATTTCCTTGCTCAACTCTATTCCATCATGCAATTCTACTTTATAATTTTTATAAGGAGTCTTTAAAATCTCCATTTCAGGAAATGCTTGATTAAAGACAAAAATTACTTTAAAATACACCATTATTACATAAACCACTATCCTTATGGGGTGCCTGGGTGGCTCAGTCGGTTGAACGTCCGACTCTTGGTTTTGGCTCAGGTCATGACCTCATGGTTCGTATGAGCCCCGTGTCAGACTCTGCGCAAGCAGTGTGGACCCTGCTTGGGATTCTCTTTCTCTCCCTCACTTTCTGCTCCTTCAATGCTGGTGCTGTCTCTGTTTCTCTCAAAATATATAAATATTTTTTTTTAAATGGAGGAAGAGGGGCACCTAGGTGGCTCAGTCGGTTGAGCATCCAACTTCGGTTCAGGTCATGGTCTCATGGTTCATGGGTTTGAGCCCCGCGTCGGGTTCTGTGCTGACAGCTCAGAGCCTGGAGCCTGTTTCAGGTTCTGTGTCTCCCTCTCTCTGCCCCTCCCTTACTCACGCTCTGTCTCTCTCTGTCTCAAAAACAAATAAACATTTAAAAAAATTTTAAAAATGGAGGAGGAGATGGTAGATATGCAGATAAACACGAAGTTTTATTTTTCACCATTTTCACCTCCAATTTTGGATCCCCCTTCATTCCTGGGGTTTAAACAATGATATTGACTTTCTGATTATCTTTCCGTACTTTTAAATAGATGTTTATGTTGTTCACTGGCCATAGATTAAAGTGGGTTCATTAATTTATTACTGAGTTGGTCATAGCTTTGTAACAAATATAACTGTTCAAATTTTGTCACTTTCAGAGGATTCATTCATATAGAGCTACGTCTGAAAACAATGTATCATTGGAGGAAAGACAAATGATTTATCCATTGGATACCCCCACTGATCCTCATCCTGCAATGATCCAATGCCTCTGCACATCTAGACTATGTGACACTGGTCCTCTAGGACCACTGAGGTATGTAGAGTCTCTCTTTGCAAATCAAGTTCAGTTAGCATTCAGGAATCCAAGTAGGGGCTTGGAGGCATTGGTTTTACACATCACGTATAACCCTTGTTCTTTAATGATGGTGTGTAACCTTGATTACATGAAATAAAATTTATTAAATTTGACAGGACAGGTTTGGCCTTAGTCTCACAGTCAATTGGTTGAATGCTAGCAGTAGCCTTATTGAACCAATGCACACAACTACATTACCATGAAAATAGGGTACTTCAATAAAAGTATTTGGTTCTGAATTGTAAGAGTTGAAAATTGTTAAAAATGTTTCATTTCAGTTTTTAAAAATAGAACTTTTTAAATTAAGTAATTTAAGAGGAAAAGGAAAGGGCTTACTCATATGCCCATCAGAAAAGAGATCATTAAAAATATTACCAATAATTTGAAGATGACAACCATAATAAAGTTTTCTTCTTCAGTATATTTCATCTTGAGTAAGTAATTCCTGTTCCTCTGGATCTTAAATAAAGCAATTTGCTTTCATAAAGTATATCTGCTTCTAATCTAAAACAAGTTCTGGAAGTTCTGATCTAGATACCTGATGTTATCTCAAAGCTGTTGAACCAATGTCTGCTCAGATCCCTACACCAATGCCTCTCTCTCTCTCTCTCTCTCTCTCTCTCTCTGTTTAATGAACCATGATTTATTTTTCACTTTTTTCTTTTGTTTTTTTAGTGTGATAAATAAAACAAATAACGCGAAATCTATGATAAAAAATATTTTAAGTGACCCGTACATTACTGTTAACTATAATTATAGTGTTGTACTGATCTCTAGAACTTATCCATCTTGTAACTGAAACTTTCTATCCATTAAATAGTGATTCTTCATTTCTTCCTCGCCCCATTCCCTGGCAACCACCATTCTACTTCCTGCTTCTATGGGTTTGGCTTCATTAGATATCTCAGATAAGTAGAACCATGTAGCATTTTTCCTTCTGTGATTGACTTATTTCACACAGCATAATGTCTTATCTATGCTGCTACATATGATAGGAGGTCTTTTTTTTTTTTTTTTAATTAGGATAGTATTCCATTGTATATGTATACCACATTTTCTTTACCCACTCATTTGTCAATGGACATTTAAAATAAAACCACCATATGACCCAAAAATTCACGTCTGAGTATTATCCAAAAGTACTGAAATCAGGATATCAAAAAGGTGATTCTCTGCAACATGAATGTCTAGAATTACCTAGTAGAGTAATTTACATAAGAATCTGGGACTGATCTTTATTGAAGGTCAGTTTCTGCTTCATAACTTACAAAGAACTTTTAGGCAAACACAGTAAATATGAGAAAAAAAGTATGAACTATTTTGTTGGTAAAACGGAATGTGGTTGTGGTTACCTTATAATAACTAATAACGGGGACAATTCGAATGGAGAACAATTACTTACTGGGGTACAATAAATAGTATTTTTTAAATACTTGATTAATTTTTCCTCCTTTGAAGATAAACAAATCTTTTGGAAAGTGAGGGCATAGACATTTTCCAGAGTTGTTCTATAATGTGCACACCTTTAAAATATATCTACTATTAGGGGCATCTGGGTGGCTCAGTCGGTTAAGCATCGGACTTCAGCTCATGTCATGATCTCACAGTTCATGAGTTCAAGCCCCATGTTGGGTTCTGTGCGGACAGCTCAGAGCCTGGAGCCTGCTCTGATTCCATGTCTCCCTCTCTCTCTCTCTCTGCCCCTCCCCCACTTATATTCTGTCTCTCTCAAAAAATAAACATTACAAGAAATTAAAATGTATTTATATTAATAACACTTTGCCTAACCGGAAAGAGATGTCACCTACTATAAATTATCCTATTCCTAGATTGCTTATGAATTTAAATGTGAGAAATACTGTGAGGTGATCATTGCTAGTGTGTGAAAATAGACATTTCTCTGCTGATCCTCACAATATTGCGCTGGCTATGAGAGATTCCATTACAGAGAATAACATACACCAGCAGTTATGTTAGAATGCAATTCTTGTATCTCTTCAGCAGTGGATAAAAAATATATATATCTAAAGAGGTTTAAGTGAATTCATTTCATTTTATTTATTAATTTGAAATCCTATCTTTTCCTCATATTATTTCATAATAAGGAGCATGACAGATGAAAGTGTTACATATGATTCCATTATTCTCTATAGTAAACATCTCATCAGATGGTCTACCTGGCATCTCAATCCCCTAAAACCTCCTTCCTTTCCCACCATTCACGTTGCCATGATGAAAAAGGACATATTCTTGATATAGCTACAGCCAGCTATATTTGATTGGTTCCAGTTTTTGATTTCGGTGTTTGCTGAGGCCATGAAGGTTTTCTATCGATGGTCACACAGCCATTAAGTAGAAGAACCAGCTCTAAAGCACCAGTGTTCTCATTCCTTTTTTAACTATCCTGTCAGGTAAACTCCGAGAAGGTGGAGATGTTTGGCTTGCCTATTCGAACATTCTATACCCAGTTAATGGAACACCAATGATGTCCAATAAATAGTATTTTAATAAACGGAAACCTGTAACATATTCTATTCATATTACTAACCAAAATTAAGCTTATCCATCTAGTCAAGGAGTTGGGAGTAGCAATACAAGCTATGCAATAGATACGTGGCGATTTTCTTTGCGTAAAGATTCAAAACCATCCAGTTTAACCCATTGTACTCATAATTAGTAGGCATATTTTGGACAAAAGAGATAACTGTATGCATGCTTATTCCACATGTAAAGTAGTTTTGGTGTACTTTCTAAACCCTATTTTAATGTAATAATCTCTAAGAATGAGGACATGTAAATAAATACTTGTTCTGACATTTAATGGATGATGAACAAATGTCATCTTATTGCTACTTGCACATATATACTTTATAAGAACATGGACTTCTTAATCCAGTTTGGCATTTCTTACTACTGTTTCCTAATCTAATATGCTTTTATTGCATGAGTGTTGATGAGTCAATTACTGGTCTTTGTAATTATAAACTATCACAAAATAGAAAGAATAGCATAAAAGCATGCATAATTTCTATATTTTACTTCTATATGAACATGACTACTATATTTTTATCACAATTTAGGTAAACTGTACCATGCACTAATTTCAAATGAGTACTAATAATGTCTCTAAAAATGAAAAGACAAGAATGGCAGAGGCAAAAGTGATTGCCAACCAACACATGTGAAAACCTGAAAAAAAGAAAGCCTCTCCCTATTTCGTTGTCTTTATTGAAAGAAAAATGTTGAGATTTCTCCCAAAAAGAACAGTAATATGGAGAAAGTAAAAGAGATCCAAGAAAGACACTAGACCTGTCTACTAGAAGAGGCTATGAATAGCCTGAAAGAGTTACAGAAGCCGAGAGGTCCTGCCCAACAGCAGGTGACACTATCCAGGATATGCGAGAGCAAGTGAAATTCTCAACAACAAAAATGGATGGCTCAAGAGTAAGTGAAGCAGCTGAAAGGCATCCAGAAAATCCATCATCAGGAAATTCTGATTCCATTCTAATGACCATAGTTCAGAAGCAGGACTCAAGTCGCTCAGTGTCACTGAACAAGAATGAGGCCGTGTTTTAGTACCAGATATAGGATACCAAGATTAGAATCCATTAAGGAAAACTGGAGAGTGAAGTGTTGGTAAAAATGAAGCAAAATCCCACTGAGAAGAGATAGGGTACAAAGTTGAAAAAAAAAAAAAAAGGGGTGGGGTGCGGGGAGGGTGATGCTGCAAAGAGGCAGTCTGAAACTCTTTAAACTTTTCTACTTCTGGTCAGGATGGCTCCTACATAGGTATCAAATGGTCACAATATGAGAGGTACAGAAAGAACATCAGCTATGGATCCAGGATCAGTATCTTACCAATTTTCCTCAAATAGACAAGTTAGTGGTGGGTGGTAAGGCAGTCAAGACAAAAATGAAGTAATTTAGCACACATATTTATTGTTAAGCATGTGAATTTTAATTTTGACTCTGTCCCTCCTTAACTGTTTACTCTTAAATCACTTAACTTGAATATGAAATAGACATACTTCATTTATAAAATAAGGATAATAAGACTATCATAACTTTGAAGATGAAGCTGAGTTATATAATGTATATAAATAACCCTTTACCACAGTATAAACAAGCAGTTGCCTATAACTAGCCGCATTAGCATATGTGTACTTACTGAAAGGTAATAACCATTTAGGCCTACACAAAAATTCATAAAAATTATAAACTAAATAGTAGACTTCACCAGACTCTAAAGTTAGCTAAGAACCTGCTACAGAATTATGAATTGGAAAAATTAAATGTGAATCTTTTTAGGAGATGTAAACTAAGTTGAAGTTTTGTGGGTTTTTTTGTTTTTTTTTGTTTTGTTTTGTTTTTTTATGTATTTTGTTCCTGCCATAACCTATATACGTGTTAACTGTTACAGCAAATACATTCTTCATCCCTGGTAATAGAAGGCTTTAAATTTCAGGCATACAATTTTTAAAAGTAAATGTCTGTCTCAAGACAATACATTATAAAGGTTATTTTTTTTCATGATTACTCATTACAATTGGCTTTTTGAACATTTGGTAAACTTTTCTCTATGGTTAGTGGTTTTTCTGTATCTTTCAGGTGTTTCTAAGTCAAGATAATAATAAAGAGTGGTTCCGCAATGCCCATATAAATTTAGGTTAATAGCATCATGGAGACGATGTGAATATAAGATCCATCTTCAAACTGAATATGACCTTGCAATTCTCATATCTGTACTATGGCAGGGTCTCTGTGGCAGGTTAGCCAGGTTCTGCCACAACTTGCTGCAAACTACCTACACTTTCACAAGTAATACTTCCTAAAATTGAATCTTTAGGTAAGGAAAAAAAGCAGAGGATATGGACTCTTTTTCTTTGAAATAAATGTTTTAAAATTTCAGCTGGCTTCCATAATTCATCTTATTATGAGTGCTTTGTATTAAAAATATCATTCTTAGAAAACTTATCTAATCATTTAAACTGGTAACAATAATGCACTTTTATGAGGGGTATATTTCTAATTATGCTTTTGTCTCTCAATAGGTACTAGTTTGTTTAGACTATTCAGGGAAATTTCTAGGGCTCAGTATTCTATTTTGACAAAACCAATAATAAAATGTTCAATGGATTCATGACTAAAGATTACTGTACATAATTTAGTAAAATGCTTGAAATAAAAACAATTTAACACTGAAATTCAGAGAGAGCTAAGATAAGCAACTTCCATCAAAAAGAGAAGGAAAAAGTAAGATTTCTAATTTACAGGGAAAATTCAAGCATCAAATATAAACATCATCTCAAACTTGCACCTTATACCTACATGCTTCCATATCAAGTAGATATTTTAATGAGCATGTATAAGTATGTTGGTGATTCTCATTTATAAAAGCTAATCAGAAACTGACGTGTTATATTAAGTTTTTGTGTTTCTCTTTATAGCAGATCAGCTTTCGAGACAAAAATTTCACTAGCTAGACATTCAAATATAACCATTAGGAAAATATAATATTTCTAGGAAACTATTATAATTTTAACTACAAAGATTAATTTCATACATATATACATATCCAATATTATAACGTTATAATAAAATAGTTACTTGGGGTGATTAGTGTTTATTATTTAAGATAAACAAAATTAAATCGGCAATTACAGAGGTAAATGGTAAACATTTTCCCACAATTCCTCTAATTTGTCAAAATATAATTTTCTAAAATTCTACCTGAAAAAAATATGTTAATACAGAATAATAAAATAACAAATATTAAGTGTGTTAATATCTCTGAACATATCTCTGAGCTTTACCTACCTTAAATCACTTCATCCTTAAAACATACTTATTATATATATATCCGTAAATACATATATATATATCCACATATATAGAGAGAGATATATATATGGATCCATATATATGGGTATATATAAAATTATATATCAAATCATTATGTTGTAATGAAACTTGAAACTATCGCAAGGATAGAGGTCAGTTATACCTCAAAAAAACTTATTGTGAGGTTGACTTATACTCATTTTACAAATGAAAGAAACCTAAGTTTGAATTGGAAATGCTACATGATCAGAGTCATAGTCAGTAGAAATGTTGGTATTATTATACCAATTATGTATGCCATAAATTACATACAAACTGAAAACAGGAACATATCATATCTATAACTTGCAAATGCACGCAGGTATACATGGATGAAGCGTGTGTGTCAGGACAAGGGTGGTGAGGCTAATAAAGTGCCTAGGGGACAAAATTTAAATTTAATTTCTCTGAGAATTCTGGAAATGTGAGACAGTACTTGAATGATCTGTGTGTGTGTGTGTGCGCGCGCACGCACATGTGTTTTGGTATAATTAATATACAATATTAAATTAGTTTCAGGTGTACAACATATTGATTCAACAATTCTATATATTAATCAGTGCTCACTATGTTAAATGTAGGTACCATCTGTCACCAAACAACATTATTACAATATTATTGACTATATTCCCTATGCTGTAGTTTTCATCTCCATGACTTAGTTTGTAACTGGAAGTTTGCTCCTCTTAATCTCTTTTATCTCCTTTAGTACTTGCATGATCTTAATAGCATATGCTTCTTTACATCGTGTACCCCAGATACTTCACTTGCCACAATCCCAAAATTAGAGTGAGTGAGTTGGTCCTGGGAGAAGATAACTTAAAACCCTAGTGTGTGTCTGTTAATCTTCCTTCAGCGTTTCTGATTCTCTGCTTTCCTTTCCGAAACCATGTCCACTGGTTGAACCTTTGAGCAGAAACATCCTCTCAACAATCAGTTATGAATATTTGTAATGGAACCTTTCTTAGGATTTTAAAATGGAAGAACATAGCACCAGTTCTTTGCAGACTAAAACAAACACCTTAAGCCTATTCTCAGTACTAGGAAGTACTTCAAGAAGCCAGAAGCTCATGGAGGAAGGCAAAAAGGCAACTATCTCATGGTGAGGGTCTGTTCAGAGTCAAGCACTTTCCTCGGCGCTCAGCAGATATTTACTGAGCACCTACAAATGTGATCGGCATTATTCGAGCCACTAAATCAGTGACAAAACAGATAAAAATTTCTGACCTAAAAAGAGTGCACATTGTACTAGAGGCAAGACAATTAACGGAATAAATAAAATATCTAGGATGTTATAGTACAACACTATCCTAAATGGTTGGGCCTCATTAAGAAGCCTCCATTCTTGCCCCGTTCCTCATGACTGATCCCTGAGGGATGGAGAGTCCTCTCTGGGCGTGCATCTGTAGACCAAAGAACCAAGATTTGTTTGCTGCAGATACGTGAAAAGCTATGGCTTGATGTCTGGGAAGAACACATGGATTGTCAGTGCAATGAATGGGCCCTGAAGTAGAAAGATGAGAGTTTCGAAATTTGAACCCCCAGGTGAAACTCTGAGGAGCCTGGCAATTTGAAATGCAAAACTAACCTTCCTCATTGTCGTGAAAGTACATGTACTGGGGGAGAAGGATAAAACATGTTTCATTTAATATTTTGTTACCTGGATAGAAAACACTTAAATATTTATATTTATTGTATATGGACTTCTATTTATACTCTTGCCTCAGGCCTGGCAAATGTTAGAAGCAAACCAGTTAAAACAAACAAATGCTACAGAAAAATAATGCAGAGGAGTGAAGGGGATTAGGTTTAAAACAAATGGGATGCAATTTTAAACAGAATGCTCAGAAAAGGGGATTGTGGAACAGACTTTAAAGATGTAAGAGAATTAACCACGCAGTTATATGGAGATATCCCAGGCAGAGAGAAAGCTTTCCCAAAGAGAGGAGTGTCACTGGAGGGTTTGAGGGGTGAGGAATAGCAATCAAGTCAGTGTCTATGGAGCAGACAAACAGACAAGGTCAGAGATACAGAAGATGGGTGCAGTGTTGTGTCATTTTAGACACTGACTGGTCTTTTCCTAAAATATGGAGATTTTGGAGGGTTAGCAACAGAGGAATAATAGGGATCTGACTTACATTTGGGGGTTTTTGTTTGTTTTGTTTATATAGTTTATTTATTTTTGAGAGAGAGAGTGTGTGTGCAAGCAGGGGAGAGGCAGAGAGAGAGAGGGGGAGAGAGAATCTCAAGCAGGCTTCGACAGCGCAGAGCTCATCGCAGGGCTCAATCATATGCACTGCGAGATCATGATCTGAGCTGAAATTGAGAGTGGGACACACTCAGTCAACTAAGCTACCCAGGTGTCCTTGACTTACATTTGTTTAAAAGATTGTCCAGGCTATTTTGCAGACTTTTAAAAATCACTCAATGACATGCATTGAAGATCAGAAGTAGGGGCTGACAATGGGAGGTGTGAGTGACCAGTTAGGTTATTGCTGACAAAAGTTTATGGTCACTGGAACTGGGATACTAGCTGTAGTGGATTCTGGCTATACTCTTGAGCTTTTGAACCTTCTTTCCAGGACAAAGCCTTGAAAATAATTTATGATTACCTATCACAACTCTTACTGATTTATTGAAAAAAAAACTGGTATAGCTATAGAATACACAAGATTAAGTTGGTTATTATCAGATGATTTATAGCAAATGTGACATTTGGAGTATTTTAGTAGGGAAGTTGCACTTCATGTATTATAAAATTTTGTAAAATAGGTACACAGATTTGTCTAATATATAGTATCCTGCCAGTACACAGCAATAGTTAGGTATCAAAGTGATAAACACTAGAAAAATAAATTTATTTGGGGCCATATTATTTATTCATTTGTATACTATAATGTATCGCAATGAAAAGAAAGTCACTAGGATACAGCAGATTCAAATTATGATCAGAATTTATCATATTAAAAATACTAATTCCTCAGAGAATGAATATAAACTGGCCGCATAATTTTGTAATGAAATTGTTTAAAAACATTTTTTTTTGATGTTTTTATTTACTTTTGAGACAGAGAAAGCACAAACTGGGGAGGGACAGAGAGGGAGAAAGGAACCAAAGCAGGCTCTGTGATGACAGCACAGAGCCCAATGCCGGGCTCAAACTCACCAGTGGTGAGATCGGGACCTGAGCCGAAGTCAGATGCTTAGCTGACTGAGCCACCCAGGTGCCCCATAAAGAAGTTGTTTTTAGATAATTTCAGTATAAATGCTATGGTAGGCAGAATCATGCCCCTCCTCACTCCCAAAGATGTTAATATCCTAATCCCTTGAACCTGTGAATACGTTAGGTCACATGGTAAAGGAGAACCAAGGTTACAGATGAGATTAAGGTGACATTAACGGAATCACTGAATTGAGGTAATATCGTTTTCTGGATTATCAAACTGGTCCAAGGATACTTCTATGAGGGAGGGAGGTGAGTCAGTGACAAAGAAGTGAGGACAAAGCAAGATTGTAGAGACGTGGTGTGGAATGATGTGGCATGATGGGATGAGATGAGATATGAGGACTCAACCTGCCAATCCTGGCTTTGAAGATGGAACGCAGCCATGATCCAAGGAATGTGAGGGCCCCTAGAAGGAGGATCATGGAAAAAACCAGAAACCAAAAAACCAAATTATCCCCTTAGAGCTAGCAGAAATTAATGAAGCCCTGCCAACACCTTGATTTAAGCTCAATGTGAGCCATTTTGGATTTCTGACCTCCAGAAGTGTAAAATGATGAGTATCTGATGTTTTAAGCCACTAGGTTTGTGGTAATTTGTCATAGCATCCACACAAAACTAGTAAAAATAGGAGCCTAGGTTTATCAGACTGATCTATGGTTATAAACTGTAACTACTTTAGCTGAAATCTTTGAAAAGATTTTATACTTGATAAATGGGTTGGGTAAAAGAAACCCAACATACCTTCTAGCAAAGGGAGGTTACAAATATCCTGTTGACTTGGCCTCAGTTCTGATTAGTAAAAATGTCTCCATCCTACCCTCCCCCGATCATAATTAGAGAATATAAGCATTCAATAGACAAATGAAATAGTATGTGGAATAAAGTCAAACAGAGAATGAAAACAACAAAGTAAAGAGAAAAAGTTGAAAAGGTCAAAGAGAAAAGGCAGATTACCAATCAAGGAACCACAGTTACGTTGACAAAAGATTGTTTAAGAACATTAAGAGAGACCAGAAAATGACGAATATTTTTTGAAAGTTCTGAGAAATAAGAACTATCAACTTTGAACTATGTATTAAACTAAATAGTCATTTGTGAATCAAGTAAAATTAAACATATTTTCACCAATAGATCCACAATTAAAAAAAAAAAGAAAACAAAACAATTAATAGTAAATGAATTCAGTATACTGGATAACTCAGGATTTGGAGAAAAATGAAGAGTTTGACAAAGAGCCTAAACCTGCATTTGTTACATTTCATCAAACCAGTTGTTGGATCATCAATGATTATCATGATTCTCTGCCGTTTTTTATGTTTGAGAGATCTCATCATAATTTTAAATGATTCTAATATGAGAAAATGGATAATAAAAACAGGGTTGTAAATGACAATTTAAGAATACTCTGAGAATTCAAAGGAAGAAAATCAAGATAAGAAAATGTAACAAGTTGAATTGAGTGGCGCAGCTTCAATTGATAATTAGCATCTGGAGGACTGAAAGTAAATAAGTTGAAAACAAGCACAGGCACAATAGAATAATTAACTGAGTTGGAAACCACAGCCTCCTTAACAAATCCGTGCGCAAAGTTAATCTTCCATTGCTCCAGATCAAATGAATACAAAGAAGGTGGCAGCTGGATTTCATATGGCAATTTAAAAGTATCAGAGATAAAGTTCTTATTAGTATCCAGGAAGAAAATCTAGTGCGTCAATAACAAAAAGAATCAGAAAACCTCAATTTCCTCAATTTTCTCTCATTTATTTATTTATTTATTTATTTATTTATTTATTTATCGTTTAAATAATGAACACTTGGCACTATATCTAAATAGCTAAGCTGAAAATGTACAAATGCAGTTGTTTTGCGAGAGGTTGAAATAGTCTTCTCTCTGTAACTGAAAAAACTGGTAGGTAAAATAGAAGGAAGATATTGGGTACTATAAATGAGGTTGAAGTATTCAATGTATTAGTACCAATACATGTATTTACACTAAAATTAGCACCTAATAAACATATACTATACCTTATATTCAAGGTTTTGTAAAAAATTCACAGAACTTACAATCTGCCCATCTCTTCCCGATCATAATTTTGTATACACGTATAAACACATATGTATTTGTGTATTATAAACATATATACACATAAATCCACATATATTTATTTAGTATCACTGTACTATTCACAAAATAAGGGAATTAGAGGACAAAAATGAAGTAACTGCAATAAATGAAAGTGGCAATTTAGAACTGAAGTTTCAGGCCAACCTGAGAATATCTTTTATTCCCTGGTGGCCTTTAGCTGTTTTAGTTTTTATTTGTTTTCCTAGATGATGCAAATCTCAGTGGACCAGATACAAAGTCAGGGCCCACCTTAATAGTATTACCTTACTTAAAACTAAGCCTTGAACTCTACCAAGTATGAGCTAGGAGAAAACAATACTATGGAAGAGGACATTGTGGAAGCTTGCAGACTTTTACACTGGGTAACAGTGGGAAAAATAATAATCTAACGTGAAAATTTTAACTATAAGTAGGCCTTGTGAAGGACTGTGCCCCACAGTCAAACTCAGGTTGAAAATTGCCCCTCAGTGCCTGAGAAAAGTAAAGACAAATCCTCTCTGGAACAAACACCTCTTTTTTTTTTTTTTTTTTTTTTTTTAAATTTTTTTCTTAACGTTTATTTATTTTTGAGACAGAGAGAGACAGACATGAACGGGGGAGGGGCAGAGAGAGAGAGGGAGACACAGAATCGGAAGCAGGCTCCAGGCTCTGAGCCATCAGCCCAGAGCCCGACGCGGGGCTCAAACTCGCGGACCGCGAGATCGTGACCTGAGCCGAAGTCGGACGCTTAACCGACTGAGCCACCCAGGCGCCCCTGGAACAAACACCTCTTAATCTAAGGTCGCAAAAATTCCACAGAAAAGTTCTGAAAATGAACTCATAGTTACAGATCACAAAACCGCTGAGGACACAAAATACCATGAGAATCAACCAGTAGAAAAAATAGACAGTCTTCTAAAGCCTTCAATAGAAGAGGTCAGAATAATAAACAAGAAGGGCTATCTAATCTCTGGTGGAGTTTAAATGCTTTCACTAGGGGACTGGTGAAAGAGTAATGAAGGCAACTTCGTAAAACTAAATATCTAGATTTGAGTTTTTGACTCTTCAGTTACATTAAATTTTGGTATGATGGTATATGGTACGATTGCTGTAATCCTTAGATGTATCTAATGCAATGGATTAAAAGGTTTGGAGAAGATATAGAACAATGTGGGAATTATCTCGTGTGTGTAATTATCATTTCTTTGGAAACTCAGTAGGTCTATCCCCTTGAAGATCTGTCACAGCTCTAAGGACCTTGTATCTTCAATTCAGCATCAAAGCTTTAAGCTGATACTATCTTGTTAGGAAGTGAACCATCAACATATCACCAGAGTGTATTACTTTTTATCACAAAACAAAGCATCAAATTAGCATATCGTAGGTCTCATTTACCAGCTACATATTTGCTAGATAACTTTACAACGTGACAAACAAAAAAAGGATATAATACTGATGATTAGTATGACATCTTTGCAGTTAACATTCACATTTTCCCTCCCGAGGGCTGCCCCCATACACACACACGAAAACCAGGAATGGGTGGGTATGAATGACCCTGCTGGAGCTCTGTAGGCACCCCCTCCACTGGGACCGTGCACTAACCGCTAGCTTCCAGGAGTGTTGTCTGCTAATGGCTCAGTTTAGCCCGTCTCAGATGGCCCAGGACCTAGAGGAGCCTCTTCACCAGGGAATGCCCAGTGGACTTCAGCCAAAACCATATCTTTGCCTGGATTTGTTCCTTATGCTGCTTCCTTCACCCCCTTAACAGGTCTCATCTGAGAGCCCTCTCTCAATAAATCATGTACTCAAGAGTCATCTCAGGCTATTGAACTAGAAAACCCAAGCTAAGAAAACATGTTATGTAAAACTGTTGCAGGTTAGTTGTCGTAAATCGCACACTGCCAAACATTTGACAGCTACTCACAGAACATCCACAGTATAGACTATTAATTGTTCCTCCTCCCTTACAGAGTCTCCTTTATACTAAGTAATCATAATGTGTCGTGAGTGTATGTATGCTTTAAAAATCTGTAAATAAGTGTGTTTACATGTATGTATTAATAAACCAAATGTGTTCATCTTTGTGTGAAATTCTAATGGAATTATCCAGAATATTTATACACTTCCAGGCAATCTTACTTTCTGCCAAAATAAAATAGGTCCCATTGGAATTGGTTGAATCTGCTTGTTTAGAGAAAAGAGTATCCTGGGCTGTTTTAGAATGTTGCAATTTTCATAGCGCCATCATGTAAATAACTCATCTATTGGAACAGACATCACTGGGATAAAAACATGAAGCACAAATTAATTTCATAAATTTGAAGTTATAGAAGAATAAATATTTTTATAAGGACAGAGTTTTAAGTAGAAATCCCTTACATTACCATAAGCCATAGTACAAAAGAATTAAAAAAGATGATTTCTTTTTAAATAACCTTCCTCCCCCCCCCCCATTTCCTCCTTGGGAAGTACCTAGACATTGTTTACACTACTTTGATTTCACTAATGCAGATGGTTTCACTAATTCTTTCTAACCATTGCCCAAGAAAGAATTTTCCTGATTAAAATCCTGTGCTTTTGTCGAATACTCTACTTGGTTTCAGACCTCATCTTCGGCATTATCTTGAGCTCTGGGAAGGCAGCCTGTACAACAGAGAAAGATGTCTTGGTCCAAATAGGTGTACTTACTAGGATAAGAGGACTTATATTCTAGCTAGTTAGCCTTTTATGCATAAATTCATGCACCCATCCATTCAATAAGCATTATCTTTTTGAGAGAGAGAGAGAGACAGAGTGCATGTGTGAGCAGGGGATGGGCAGAGGAAGAGGGAAAGATAGAATCTTAAGCAGACTCCGGGCCCAGCAAGGATCCCTATGTTGGGTTAGACCTTACCTGCCTTGAGATCATGACCTGAGCCAAAATCAAGAGTCCCATGCTTAACTGATTTAGCAACCCAGGGGCCTCAATAAGCATCGTGAATGTTTAATAGGTACACAGAACTATACAAGAGTCTGATATTAAAGATGGGCAAGGCAAACTTCTGTTGTAAAGGGACTAGAAGTGTAGAATTGGAAGTCAAACATCTAATAACATTTCACAGGAGCACCTGGGTGACTCAGTCAGTTAAGCATCCGACTTTGGCTCAGGTCATGATATGGTTCATGAGTTGGAGCCTGGAGCCTGCTTCAGATTCTGTCTCTCTCTCTCTCTCTCTCTCTCTCTCTCTCTGCTCCGACCCCACTCACGCTCTGTCTCTCTCTGAAAAATAAATAAATGTTTAAAAAATATCTTTAATACTATTTCACAAAGCATCATTTGCTAAGAGTCATAGAGGTAGTGTAAACAAGGCCCAAGCACTTTGGAAGGAAAAACAAGGACACCAAATAAAGTTTTGTTCAAAACAAAGGGTTCGCGATTTTTCTCTGCTCTGGTTAATCAAAAATGAAGAAATCCTTTACTTAAAAAAAATTAGAAATTGAGCATATACTATCAAGAACTCATCACACAGACACACCTATGCAAAATTTTGATTATATATGAAAATAGTAAAAGGTAAATTTTCAGGGCAAGGAACCCACTCTGATTCAGTTAGAAAAACAGGGGAAGGAGTATCTGAGATATTTTTATGGACCATCAAATTTCTGTATCTTGTAATACTCTGAAGCAGCCGTGTCAGATACAGAACAAATGCTGTCAAGATTCTGTTCAATTTCATTTCAAAGCTTTGAAAATGAATTTTTGACTAGACCTGAAAACCTTTAATAACATTCATTTAATCGGCTACTGTTCTGTCCTGGGACTAAGAGTCTAGAATTTCACTTAGCAAAAGTCTAATTATTCCAATCTATAAAATGCCCAACAACGTCCCTGGTTATCTGGTTAAGTACTTTTCCCTAGATGGTCTTAGAATTTTTTTTCAGTTATAGGAACAAATTGCAGACTATATTAGGGTGGGTGGAAATGAGATGTTAACCTCAAATATGTTTTTTAATTTGCACAAATAAAATACAGCATATACTTCCTCAAGGGACTATTTTCACATTTTCTGTATTTTGTAACTGATTTTTGCTGATTTGATCTATCAACTATTAAAACATGTGTATGGTATTTCCAAATAGGTGGTAGATTAGTCACTTCCTCTGCAGTTCTGTCAAGTTCTAACTTTGTTGCTATGTTGTTAGGTACATACAAGTTTAAAATTTGTATCTTCCTAGTGGAATGAAACGTTCATAATTATATAACGACCCTATTTACCTCAATAAAGCTTTATGTCTTTAAACATACTTTATGTTAAAATTAGCATGGCAATAATAATTTTTCTCTTTTGCCTAATATACCTTCAGCATATTATTATTATTATTATTATTATTATTATTATTATTATTATGTATTTGACTTTCAACCTTTCTACAGCTTTATGTTTAACTGTGTATTTGTACGCAGCTTCTTTTAGCCATTTTATTCAACTCTTTGCCTTTTCCTCCTGTGAAGATTGTTTACCTTTCTTTTTTTTAACTTTTAATTATTTTGAGAGAGAGAGAGAAAGGAAGCAGGGGAGGGGCAGAGAGAGACAGGGAGACAGAATCCCATGCAGGCTCCACAATGTCAGTGCAGAGCTGGACAAGGGGTTCAATCCCACATACTGGGAGATCATGACCTGAACCAAAACAAAGAGTCAAATATCCAACCAACTGAGCCACCCAAGTGCTCCAGGATTGTTCACTTCTGCCATGCACCTGGGGTTATCATTCAGGCCACTTTAAATTCTCATCTTCTTGAGGTGTTTGGGGTCATGCAGGCAATATAAATTTTTTGCCAATCATCCAACGGCTACATTAAAGTAACTACTTCTCAGGGATAATTTAACCTGTTCATTTGGCACTAAGATTCGGGACTGGAAAATTTTTCTTGCATTCCCCTGAAAAGTTGGGTAAGTTTTAAGTTTATTCTTATTCTAAGATCTCGGAGGTCTCATATTTATATGGAGAGCTGGGTAGTCTTAAATATTAGGAGAGAGATACTATATAATTATCAATAACCAGAGTCCATACAATGCTAGTGGAATTAAAATTTCTCTTTTTAAACAATTATTGAGGACTGAATCATTTTTCATATAATCCAAAATAATGAGACCAAACTTTCAACAGACTTTCAGTCTAACTTTTGCTTGCCTGAGGCATTAAACTATACCTGTATTCTGCCCATTTCACCTGTTACTTTAAGCTCTTCTTACTGAGATCCTCACCAATAGTTTTCTCTAATTGTCTCAGGTTTCAAATCAGTCTTCAAGTATATTCAAATCAGTCTTCCTTGAATATACAAACTCACTTTAAAGTCAAAATCTCTCAAACTCAAGTTCATGATTTTCCCCTCTAAGCCCTCTGGCCTATGGTCACATGAAGCTCTGTAAATACAAAGAGTCACTACTGGAGTATGTGTACATTTTTAAAAGGCAAAATACGCAATAAATATTCACAAAGGGGAGGGAGCAGGAAACTACCAATACTGAGCCTCAAAAATGCTCTCAATTCTATTTTTTATAATTTTCCACTACCTTTAAATCTTGTAGTTTAAAAGAAAAAGTCCATGTTATAAAATCCTTCATCAAACGTCAAAAATATTCTGAAATCTGTCAATTACATGGTTATTCATGTAGCCTGTTCCTGATACTTTCTCTAATATGCAATTCATTTAATCAGAAGATAATCACATTGCTCTCATTCTAAACATTTTTTTATAAAGCAAAATATAGACTAAGTCTTTTTCCCCTTCCTCATCTTGATTCTAAAGTGATACCTTAAAATCTCACTAAGATTGGTCACATTTGACTCAAATTCTTCACAGTTAACAACTAAGGTTAGACTACAATTTTCATCAGACCATGCACCTCCTCAACAACGCAGATGGGATCCTGAATATTTACTGGGTCAAGTAACAGCTCTCATCCATTCAGAACCTAATGTCAGTTAGTTCTAACTTATGGACTGCATTGTTCAGCTCTCCCTGGTTCTCAATCTTGGCTGTGTATTTTCATTACTCAGGAGTTATTTAAAAATACCCATCAGTGGACCCTACCACACACAAATTAGATTAGGATCTCTAGCCAACCAACTGGGTGGCTCAGTCGGTTGAGTGCTCAACTTCAGTTCAGGTCATGATCTCACGTTTCGTGAGTTCGAGCCCCGCATCGGGCTCTGTGCTGACAGCTCAGAGCCTGGAGCCTGCTTCGGATTCTGTGACTCCCTCTCTCTCTGCCTCTCCCCCACTCATGCTCTGTCTGTCTCTCAAAAATAAATAAACGTTAAAAAAAAAAAAAAAAAAGATTAGGATCTCTGTGCAAAGAGACTGGGACACTCAGATGATTCTAACCTGTGGCTGTGTCAGAGACTCCAGTTTTCACAGAGCCTTCAAATTCTATAATTTCTCAAGCATTTACTGTTTTCTAAGGCTTCTTCTCATAATTCTGGTCAACACTAATTTTTCTCCTAGAGATAAAAATATGGAACAATTTAATCAGAAAGGATGTCCCTTATTTGAAAATAGTGAAGAACTTCAATGGGATACTATGCTTTTACCACAACGTTCTTTCTTCTTCCCTTTTCCTCTCTGTTTTCATCCAGCAGATGAGAGATTTTCTGATCTCTAGTCCCACTATAATAAGAAATTATCTAGAGGCACCTCGGTGCCTCATCCTCTGACTTCCACTAAGGTCATGATCTCACAGTGTGCGAGTTCAAGCCCTCCATCAAGGTCTCTGCTGTCAGCATGGACCCCACTTCAGACCCTCTGTCCCCCCACTCTGTATGCCCTCCCCCTGCTTGTACTCCTTGTCTCAAAAATAAATAAAAACATTTAAAAACTATCTACTATCAATTATTTTCCTTTCAATTAGCAGTATGTCAAATCTGTGCATTTACACTCTGATATCTCCAAAATTGTGCATGATCTATTATGGAGTAACTTATTTTCTCTCACTCTCTCCCTCCCTTTCAATGCATTTACCTCTCTCATTCTAGAAGTTAGTCATTGCAGATAAGTTGGATAATACTAGAAAGTAGAAAGAATTTTTTTAAAATCTCTGAGATTCTTTTCCCATGGAAATACATTTGGGGTTGTCTTATTAATGCTTTTTCAGAAATTGTTTTTAAAGTTTATTTGAGAGAGAGGGAGAGAGAGAGAAATATAGGGGGGTTAAGGGGCAGAGGGAGGGAGAGAGAGAGTATCCCAAGCAGTTCTGCACTGTCAGCTCAGAGCCGGATATGGGGTTCAAACTCACAAACCATGAGATCATGACCTGAGCCAAAGTCAGACGTTTAACTGAATGAGCCACCCAGGCTCCCCAGTGCTTTTTACTGTATCAAATTTCTATAGGCTTACTATCATACTTTGACTATTTTTCAACTTGCTTTGTCACTTAGCAATGTTACATGAATATGCTGTGCAAATACGTTGAATATACATTTTAGTTCTTCACGGTGCTATGAACTGTGTTCCTGCAAAATTTCGATGCTGAAGTCCTAACCTCCAGTGTGACATTAACTGGAGATGGGGCCTTGAGGAGGTAATTAGGTTGAGATGAGGTCATAGGGGACAGGTTCTTCATGATGAGATTAGTGTCCTTTACAAAAGATACCAGAGCTTGTGAGTATGCACAATCCTCCCTCCTTCCTTCTCTCCCTTTTCCCCCTGCTGCTACCCACATACTTCATACAGTAGGTGAATGTTTAACTTCTTGAGGAACAAGGAAACTTTTCTGACATGGGAGTGTCAGTTTACATTCTCACCACTGGAGCCAATTCCAATTCTCTTATATCCTTACCAACACTTGGTCTGCTCAGGCTTTCCAGTTTTAGTGATAGACTAGGTCTGTAGTGTTATCCTAGAATTTTAATTTGCATTTCCCTAATGACATGATGTTGGTGGTTTTTCATGTGTTAATTGCCATCCATTTATCTTTTTTTAATTTTCTGTTAATCTGTCATCTTATTACTGATTTTTGACATTTCTTCATGTATTTTCAATACAAGTCGTCTAAGGGAAAATATCTGTTAATATATTCTCCCAATCTTGGTCTTGTCTTTTCAATAGCTTTTCTAGAAAAGATGTTATTAATTTTTTAATTTTTTAATGTATTTATTTAAATTCAAGTTAGTTAAAATACACCATAGTATTGGCTTCAGGAGTAGAACCCAGTGATTCATCACTTACATATAACACCCAGTGCTCATCCCAGCAAATACTTTCCTTAATGCCCATCACATATCTAGCCCATCTCCCATCTACCTCCCCTCTAGCAACTCCCAGTTTGTTCTCTGTATTTAAGTCTCTTTTGGTTTATGTCTCTGATTTTGTCTTATTTTTCTTTCCCTCCCCTATGTTCATCTCTTGTGTTTCTTAAATTCCACATTTAAATGGAAGCATAGGATATTTGTCTTTCTCTGACTGACTTATTTCACTTAGCATAACAAACTCTAGTTTCATCCATGTTGTTACAAATGGCAAGATTTCATTCTTTTTGATTGCCGAGTAGTATTCAGATGTGTGTGTGCGCGCGCACACACACACACACACACACACACACACACACACACATCTTCTTTGTCCATTCATCAATCAATGGACATTTGGGCTCTTTCCATACTTTGGCTATTGTTGATAGTGCTGCTATAAACATTGGGGTGCACACGCCCCTTCAAAACGGCAATCCTGTATCCTTTGGATAAATGCCTAGTTGTGCAATTGCTGGCTTGTAGGGTGGAAACAGTATGGAGGTTCTTAAAAAAAGGACGTTATTAATTTTAATGAAAACTAATTTGTCCATTTATTCTTTTACTGTTTATTCTTTTGATGTAAATTAGAAATGCTTGTTGAATTTAAAGAAGAAAATTTTTCCTGTTTCCTTTTGTAATTTTTAGCTTTAGGGTTTTTTTTTTTTTCATTAATGTATATGGTCCATTTTGAGTTAATTTTTGGAAGTTTGTTTTTGTTTTTGTGTTTGTTTTTATGGATACCCAACTGCTGCAGCAAGACTGACTTAAAAGATTATTCCTTCAGGATGCGTGGGTGGCTGCCTCAGTTGGTTGAGTGTCCAGCTTCGGCTCAGGTCATGATCTCAGTTTGTAGGTTCAAGCCCCACGTTGGGCCCTGTGCTGACAGCTCAAGCTTGGATCCTGCTTCAGATTCTTTGTCTCCCTCTCTCTGCCTCTCCCTGCTTGCACTCTCTCTTTCTCTCAAAAATAAACATTAGAAAAAAAGAAAAACTATGAAAAAAATAAAAGATTATTCCTTCTCCACTGCATTGCTTTTATATCTTTACTGAAGGTCATTCATTTATCTCTATGTTTATTTCTGGACTTTCTCTTCTGCTGCATTCATCTGTTTTATTGATGTCAATATTTTCATGTGTTGATTAATATTTTTTTGTAGTAAGTCTTAAAATCAAGGCCATACACTCCTTCAACTTTCTTCTTTTGAAAGTTGTTTTGGCTATTCTTTGTCATTTGACTTTCCACATGCATTTTAGAATCCAGGTGTCAATTTTTACATTATAAAAATAATACTAGGATTTTGATTGGGATTGTATTTAATCTTCAATTTAGAAAGACACATTGAGGGCCGATATCTCTCCCCTTTGCCCTCTTTCCCCATGTAATGATACAAGCCAGGAAGAGAGTCCTCACCAAGAACCAAATTAGCTGACAACCAGATCATGGGACTTCTCAGCCTCCAAAATGATGACAAATATAAAGTCTACTGTTTAAGTCATGGTATTTGGCACAGCAACCGAAGCAAACAAAGATATATGGCATTGCATTTTATATTTTATCCATTCAACTAGAGTTATTTTCAAATTGTTTGGTATGAATAGTAACCTCACGAGAAACAGTTTTTACGTATAAAGATTTAGCTACATTGCAATTTCATGATGTGATTCCCCTTCTCCCCCGCCACCGCCCGAAGGAATTTTAGGCATCCAGTGATTAATTCCAAACCAGAGCATACTATCAACCATCAGCCTTGCATTATCAATGCTTAGTGCTACCCAACTGGAAATAATTCTGGTATTTCTTTCTTATATACTATTCAAATCAACTCTCTACGGTACTGTCTATTGTATGTGTCCTTTCCCGTGGCCACTTATGTTTATTTTTTTTTTACTTTTTCACATTCACAAATTTGTTTCTGAAAGGACAAATAAGCAGGTTCTTTAACGCAATGCAATATTATTTATTTCCTTCTCTACAGATCTAAAGCCATAAAGCAGATGTTTAATAAAGACTTGGTAAATTCAAATAAAAAGAGGAAGAATGTTTTATTAACTTATCACTTTTGGTTTCTTTATATAGTGACCGTGTTTAACAGACCAAAACTTAGTATGCATGGAATGCCACCTGTGACTGCGTTTATAGACATTATAGGAGAGAATAATTGAAACTGGAGATTTAGACTATCACACAAAATTGGGAATGTTTATTTCAGTAAAATTCTTCATCGTTATTTCTTCACATACAAATGAACAGAGCAAAATAGCTAAGTAAATCTATTCCTATTGCTATGTTTTAACATAAAAAGAAGACTTACTTCCTTACTGATCAAAATATCATTTTTTTCCCACAGTCACCATAATTCAAGCCTGCACCTGAGTCAAAATGTACTACAGAATATTTAAAACTATGTTTTTCCTAAGTCTTTATAAAATGGTATCACCTGGCCATCTGAAATCTTCAGAGAAACTAGTATAAGCTGAAACTCAGAGTATCTCAAATTGTAAATGGAAAATGTGCAGAGTGATCATTTATTTTCATTTCTGAATTCTAAACAACTCCTATGTTAATAATGCTTGTTATTGTTCCCCTCCTACATTCTTTCTGGGAAGAGTTAGTCTGGTTTGAGTTCCATAGCCTAATGAGCAATGATGGTCTAGCTACTTTTTTTATTCACATGGAAAGCATAAGAGAATGTAACTATTTTGAAACTTACGATGACAATTATAATATCTAAGTAGCAGATTCCAGTAAATAGTTCTGCTGATGTTTTTCCTCGTAACTTTAGGCTTTCACATTGTGAAGTATCAAGCTCACTTTTTATCTTAATATATATCTCATTTTAATATTTATCTTAACTACTGGCCCTAAGCATCAACGGAACTGCCCCAAATTTCTCACCACGTGAGATAATCAAATGAGCTAATTAATGTGAGTGTGCTTTGACGGGTTACTTTGGACCAGTAATGCACTCAGTATAACTTAAAAAAAAAAAAAAAAAAAAAAAACTTCATTGTTATACTAAACAATTCAAAACAAGCATTTAAAAATATTTACAATAAACCCTATTTACTAGACTATTTATTAGATACTCCAGTCTTAAAATTCTAGCCTGTCCATAAATATGATAATTTTAACATTTGCCATCTATTTCCTTCCCAGAAGTAATACTCTCAGCAGGCTCACCACTTCTGACATTTTCTTTCGTTTTACAGAGATAAGTGGCATCCTGGAAGTGCCTTCCCTTCTCCCCATCACATTAGCATTCATAATATTAATTGCCAAAAATTACCAGCTGCAAGAAGTTTTATCTAACAAAGCTGTTCTATGGCTTTCTCAAGACAATTTAGTACCATTTATGTCCCAAGCAAACACTTAGGTATGTAAATAAGAAGAAGCCCACAGTATAATTAATATTTAAAAGGTAAAATGTCAGACTCAGCTAAGCAATTTTTAACATCCTCACCCCTCCACCCCCTTTGCTTTAACCGTATGTTCTTCCAAGAGATGAGCTCTGGGATTTTACTGAGAAAGCTACAATTGATCAAGCTAAGTGTTTTGCTATAAAGTGCCAACAATTACCCAGACATGCGGTGCCAAATTCAGGTTTAGGCATGAATATATTTAACTCTGAAACTTCTATTGCTCATTTGAATATTTCTATTGAAATAATTTATTTAACCCAAGACAGCAAATTATTTGACTTACGTTAGTACAACAAAGGTATAAATCAGGGTCAAACAAGTAAGGAGTAGTTGGCAAGAATAAAACTCTTCACAATATGATACATATTGATTAGTCACCTGCCGATAAAAAGCTGAATATTGCATTCATCTCAAAAGTACAATGAATTCAAATTACCTCTATTAACCAAGAGGTCATCTTTATTCAGATGTGTGATGATTCTTGAGAGTTACATCAATTTCTGTCACACTTAGAAAACTCACTGAAGGTAAAGGGTATCTTCTGTTAAAAGGATGATTGACAAGAAATGAAATACATGCAATTATCTGAAACATTTACTTATTATGAAAGGGGGTGGGTATTGTGACTTATTTGGAATTCTGATGTCTAAATCAAACTCTCAAGTTCTCCTTTCATGGGAGTGCCTAGTTCTTTGAAGGATCTAGGAAATTAAATAAAATAAGACGGCATGATGGAAATCACAACTTGAAATAAGAAGAAAAGACAATAAGAATAATTGGGTAAAACCAATTCATCCTAAAATTAAAAAGAAAGGAGTTTGCATTTTAACAAATGGCGATACTCAGTATGAGTAGGAATGAGCTATGACCAACAATAAAGCATTCACTGGATGTCCTGGGAGTGGCATGTGAAAGAACAATAAAGCATCAGAACAGAAGCACCGGGTATGTCTAAGACATTCAAATAAATCACTAGGAATAATATGTAAAAGTGAAGGTATGCAGAAAGGACATCCTGGTCATTTCCAAAATATATTTCTTTAAATCTCTACTTATAAACAGGCATGCTATTTTCTACTATACTAAGAAGTGTTTCTTCATTGTTGTTTTAATGTATTGAATATATTTCTGCTACTTCAAAGTTAGTATCCCAATTGCCTTTAGCATCAATCTTACTGCAGCCAAAGCTCTTTCCCTTAAGTGTTAAGATACAGTGATAGGTTTATGTGACACTGTCAGCAAATTACTTGTAACATACAAGAGACTGTAACTTCAGTTGTGAACTCTAAATTAGTTCATTCCCATCACCACATATTAACAATCTCTACATTTTATGGAAATACAAATTATCTTTTCTTTAAGATAATTTATACAGATTCTTCTATTAAGCAGAGAATGTTAAACATGCTACTTACAATTTTTAACATTTATCCTGTACAAAATGTATTATCTCACCATGGTATAGAAATACTGAATATGTTACATATCAATTTCTAAATGGACTCACCCCAACCTGCATGCTTTAAAAAAATGATTATATTCTTATGTATATCTTATTCACCTCTATGAAAGATTATCAGTAATCTTCACTTGTAATAAAATATTGAATCTGTCTTAACAGTCTCTACTTCAATTCAAAGTCATACAGAAAAAGACAGATACCATATGTTTTCACACTTATGTGGATCCTGAGAAACTTAACAGAAGACCATGGGAGAAGAAAAGGAAAAAAAAAGTTAGAGAAGGAGACAGCCAAACCATAAGAGACTCTTAAAAACTGAGAATAAACTGAAGGTTCATGGGGGGTGGGAGGGAGGGGAGGGTGGGTGGTGGGTACTGGGGAGGGCACCTGTTGGGATGAGCACTGGGTGCTGTATGGAAACCAAATTGACAATAAATTTCATATTAAAATAAAAAAAATTCTTGTCCATGGTTTAAGAATTTCAAATTCAAATTGATAGAATTATTTGTAAAATAAGGAGTAAATTATCTCTAAGTGAGGGCCTGAGTGGTTTATATATTTAAATGTGCACATGTGTATATACGTGAATACATTTTCCAATACTTATGTTGGCTTCTCAAGCATCTTTAAAATTTAAGCAATTGCTCGAAGTTCTAAGTTAGCTAAGTTTGCATCCTTAAGTAAGGTGTGATTCCACATATTTTTGAACTTACTTTTTACCACCACCCCCCACATAGTCTTTTAAGAATTCTATGTCGGCCAATAATAAATGAATGGTGACTGCTTCACTACAATCATCTAACTCGTCAGTAATGATTATCTATTTGCTCAACAATAGCCTAAAATGAGGCAGAAAGAGCCACATAGCAGGGCCTTAAGTGAAGCTAATCCAGAGAAATCAAGATTATAATAAAGTGAAGTGATCAAGAATAAGAAAATAAATACCCCAATTAAGAATTGGGTAAAAGATTAGCACAAAAACAGACACTCAGATTAATGGAACAGAATAGAGAACCCAGAAATGGACCCACACACGTATGGCCAACTAATCTTTGACAAAGCAGGAAAGAATATCCAATGGAATAAAGACAGTCTCTTCAGCAAGTGATGCTGGGAAAATTGGACAGCAACATGCAGAAGAATTAACCTGGACCACTTTCTTACACCATACACAAAAATAAACTCAAAATGGATGAAAGACCTAAATGTAAGACAGGAAGCCATCAAAATCCTAGAGGAGAAAGCAGACAAAAACCTCTCATTTTGGCCGCAGCAACTTCTTACTCAACACACGTCTCTGGAGGCAAGGGAAACAAAAGCAAAAACGAACTACTGGGACCTCATCAAAATAAAAAGCTTCTGCACAGCACAGGAAACAATCAGCAAAACTAAAAGGCAACCGACAGAATGGGAGAAGATATTTGCAAACCACATATCAGATAAAGGGTTAGTATCCAAAATCCATAAAGAACTTATCAAACTCAACACCCAAAAAACAATCCAGTGAAGAAATGGGCAAAAGACGTGAATAGACACTTTTCCAAAGAAGACACCCAGATGGTTAACAGACACATGAATAAAATGCTCAACATCACTCATCATCAGGGAAATACAAATCAAAACCACAATGAGATACCACCTCCCACTTGTCAGAATGGCTAACATTAACAACTCAGGCAACAACAGATGTTGGCAAGGATGCAGTGAAAGAGGATCTCTTTTGCGTTGTTGGTAGAAATGCAAGCTGGTGCAACCACTACAGAAAACAGTATGGAGGTTCCTCAAAAAATTAAAACAGAACTATCCTATGACCCAGCAATTGCACTACTAGGTATTTATCCAAGGGATACAGGTATGCTGTTTCAAAGGGACATGTGCACCCCCATGTTTATAGCAGCACTATTGACAATAGCCAAAGTATGGAAAGAGCCCAAATGTCCATCAATGGATGAATGGATAAATAAAGAAGATTTGGTATATATATACAATGGAGTATTACTCGGCACTCAAAAAGAATGAAATCTTGCCATTTGCAACCACATAGATGGAACTGGACGGTATTATGCTAAGTGAAATTAGCCAGAGGAAGACAAATTTCATGTGACTTGACTCATATGAGGACTTTAAGACACAGAAAAGATGAACATAAGGGAAGGGAAGTAAAAATAATATAAAAACAGGGAGGGGGACAAAACTTAAATATGAGAACAAACAGAGGGTTACTGGAGGCACTGTGGGAGAGGTGGTGGGTTAACTGGGGAAGGGGAATTAAGGAATCTACTCTTGACATCATTGTTGCACTATATGCTAACTAATTCGGATGTAAACTTAAAAATTTTCTAAAAAATAAAAAAATAAAAAAAATGAAAAAATAAAGCATTAAAAATTGATAATGATATTTAAAAATCACAATAAATTTACAATTAGGTGAATATATTATGAAAATTGTGCCAAAATACTTAAAATTTTAGAAAATATCAGAAAATTTATAATTTACCAAATCCAGTAAGATAAAATGCAGACTGAATATGTAGTTAAAAACATAGTAATAACACTTTCCACAAGGTATCTTCAAACCCAGGTGCACTGACAGTTAATACAATCAAATATGTTTTAAATAATTATTTTAAGTGTGCAAAATCAACTCCAAAGAATAAAACAGTAGTTAAGTTGTCAAATTGTTTTTGGCAAATTAATGGAACATTGATAACAAAACATTAAAAAAAATACTATGCCCAGATATTCTACTGAATATAGGTGCAAAATGCTGAATAAAATATTATGAAATTAAATGTAACAATATTATACGAAGGATGAATTTTTTGTAGATGGCATGGATTAGTATCTTTTATTTTTCAAAAATTTTTTTTTTCAACGTTTTTTATTTACTTTTGGGACAGAGAGAGACAGAGCATGAACGGGGGAGGGGCAGAGAGAGAGGGAGACACAGAATCGGAAACAGGCTCCAGGCTCCGAGCCATCAGCCCAGAGCCTGACGCGGGGCTCGAACTCACAGACCGCGAGATCGTGACCTGGCTGAAGTCGGACGCTTAACCGACTGCGCCACCCAGGCGCCCCTAGTATCTTTTATTTTTAATCTACTCTGACAATCTATTGTAGCAGGAGTGTTTAAATCAGTCATAGTTAAAGTGATTACTGACACCTCTGATTAAAATTTATTTTGCTATTTTCACATTCTGTTAGTCATTTCCTTTTTGTTTATCTATTATTCTACCTACTCTAAATTTGAGCATTTTTATTCTTATTGACATTATTTATCCCTCTTTTATTTATTTATTTATTTTTAATTTTTTTTTTAATTTTTTTTTAACATTTTTTAATTTATTTTTGAGACAGAGAGAGACAGAGCATGAACAGGGGAGGGTCAGAGAGAGGGAGACACAGAATCTGAAACAGGCTCCAGGCTCTGAGCTGTCAGCCCAGAGCCCGACGCGGGGCTCGAACTCACGGACCGCGAGATCATGACCTGAGCCAAAGTCGGCCGCTTAACCGACTGGGCCACCCAGGCGCCCCTACTTATCCCTCTTTTAAAAATTTTTAACAGTTATTTAGGTTTATAATATATATTTTAAATAATCTGAGGCTACTTTAATTAGTATTATTCTGTTTCATGTGTAGAGAACCTACCTTATAACAATATTCTCAGTTCCTCCCTCTAATTCCTTCTACTATTAACGTAATACATTTTTAAATGTATGTTATGACACAAAATGCATTAGTAAAAGTTATCCTTTAAATTCTAAAAAAAAAAATGGGTAAAAGATTAAATGGACACTTAACTAAGCATGACAAACACTAAGGTGACACACATCTGATAAAGTCAACAACATGCTCAGTTTTTAGGAAAAGGCTATTTAAAACCACAAAGCATATTATCTGACCAAAGTGCTGTCATCAGGTTGATATGTCACAATACAAATCAAGTTCATGGAAGTTAGATGCAGTTGGCAGGAAGAAAATCTTCACAATTTGATAATTATTGATTCATGACCTGCAACCTCTCATTGCTATGTATTTCATTCATCTCAAATTTGAAATTCATATTATTTCTATTAACCAAGATTTTTATTTATAAAGTTATAAAAATTATTTAAAATGTTTCCATGTATAAATATTTTAAACAGTGAAATAGAAAGGGCTGGTGAACGTGAGGAACAATTAAAACTTCCATATATTGCAGTGGGAATGCGAAATGGTACAGCCACGCTGGGAAATTGTATGGGACCTTCTTATAAAGTGAAACTTTCACTTTATCCACTTGATCTCTCTATTACTTTATCCAAAAAGAAATAAAAACTTAAGTTTACACACAAAAAACTCTCTATTCTAATGTTTATGGAATTGTTCAGACTTACCATTTGTGTGAAACAATCCAAATGCCCTTCAACAGGTGAATGGATCAAATGTTATACCTCCACATGATGGAACACTACCTAGAAATCAAAAAGAATGGATTACTGATCCATGTAACAATATAGATGAATTTCCAGTGCAGTTTTCTAAGTGAAAGAGGTCAGATCCAAGGAGCTATATAGCATATAATTTACTTCTTTGACATTTTAGAAAAGGTAAAAGGGTAGGAATGGAGAAGAGACATACAGTTTCTCAGAGTTATGAGAGTTGAGAGGAACTGACCACAAATGGCAACAGAAGGGAATGTGGGTAGGAAAGGATGATGGAATACCCAAATATTGACCGTTGTAAATATATGACTGGGCATTTTTCAAGTCATAGGACTGTAGGCCACTAGTAAATTTTACAGTGTATAAATGTTTAAAAAGTAAAAAATGGAGAACATGAGAACACTGGGAACATGTCTGTGTACTCAAATAGTTTTATCAAGTGATATCAGAATATTTTAGTTGCTATTAGGCCTCTTAAAATAAGCATGTTCTGGGGTTTTTTTGTTTTGTTTTGTTTTGTTTTTAAGTATGTTCTGGTTCTTCCTTCAATATAAGGAGGTAAGACCGTGACATCAGTGAAAGGAATAATATGTTCAAAGTCAAACATGTGATAGTGAAATACACACACACATATACCCATCATATATAATCTAAACACAAAAGCAGGGAACAAGAGTGTAGACATGGCTGGTGTACAAATTTTATTCCATTTGCCAACTTCAGTAGCATGTTAGTGACTATCCAGGGTAGGGCAACATGTTGAGAAGAATTCCGAGGCCAAATCCAGAATTAAAGAATACTATGAGTGATTACTAGTTCAACAGGCCAGTAGCAGCATGCATATTTTCCATTTCTATAAAGATTAGTGGAATATATGGAACAAATCAATCCATCAGAGCAGAAAAAGCTAACAGAGTTAGGAGATTTGATGTAATAGCAGAATCTTCCTCCTTCTAATATAAATTTAGATACATAACGTCTCCCTAATGACGTCTCCTTAATTCCATCCCAATGAAAATAAGGATGCCTTTGTAAAATGTACTAAAATTTTCCAGAAATAATTTTTCACAGACCAGTTTAGAAATTCTTCTCTAAAGTCAGAAGTGTTCAAATACAAGACAATGATATTTGCTTTCGCCAACATTACCAGAACTGAAACCAACCAAGTGAGAATGAAAATCAAGAAAACGGCCATAAATAGGTAAAAGGGAAGGATCAATATTTGTTGAAATATTAACTCCTTTAGAATCAAGTTTTACCAAATAAAGATATAACTGAAAAACATCACTACTGAAAATGACAGATTTTACTTTAGAATCTAAGTAAACGATCACAAATTTCACTCATAAGAAAACAGAACGAGAATAGATGAGAACTTTTCAAAAACAAAAATGTTAAATGGGCACACTGGGAAAAAAGACAACTCAAGAAAGCATAATAAGAAGTGCAGAAAAAAATCTGTATGTGTAAATAAGTACATGAAAGAGTGTCGTAAGGGAAGCATTTAATAAAAACATGAGTGAAATTATGGGTTAAGGGAATGCATAGTTTCTTCTGCACGCACATTTTTATATTTTGAACATATAGTATGAAAAGATCCTACAAGAAAAGTGCATTTCATTTTTACTAATTAAATAGTTTTTTTATTTTTTTTAAGAGAAACAGAGATAGAATGGGGTAGGGGCAGAGACAGAGAGAGAGAATCCAAAGCAGACTCCATACTGCATTGCAGAACCATTGTGCGGTTCGAACTCACTAAACTATATGATCATGACCTGAGCCAAGACCAAGAGTCGGACGCTTAACCTATGGAGCCACCCACGCACCCCTTATTTTTACTAATGAATATTAAGGAAATACTCATGCAAATATGAGAAAATATAATAAAGATGTTTAGTACAGTGCTATTTATAGTAGGAAAAGTCTGAGTAACTTACACACACAATAACCAAGCGTTTGTTAAAGGCATGTTGGATAATCCATTCAGAGCAATGTTATGCAAAAATTAAAATCATTTTGTTATGTATGTATTTATAAATACATTTGTGAATATACATAATATTTTATTACATGACAACTCAATATATAAACAATTGTTTAATTATGATATTTGTGTGTTTCTGAAGGACAAAATTTCCATTATTATATACATAAAAATATCTACAAGATAATATTACTAAGAAGTGGATAGGGAGTTCAGCAATGAATCTATGCATATTGCGGTCTTCTAGGACTATGTTCAGTTTAGAAGAGGCTGCAAAATTATCTTGTTTAGGCCTCTGTGGGATCCATTCTTGCCACATTAGTTGTATTAACATGGAATTTGTTGTCATCAAACAATAGATACTAAAGTCTAGTGTCCAGAGGGAAAGGTATCATGAAATAATGTATAAGAATTATGGTTGGGATCCATGTTTATAGATGCACATCCAAGTGGGCCTTAATTACTGCTTTTCAGCTATTACTTCACATGAAGAATTTGTACTGTATAATCTAGAACACAATTAATTTGACTTCACAAAAGACAAAATGGGGACTCAAAATTTATAAACAAAGACAAAAGGTACTGGCTGTTCTCCTTGTGTGGTTCCCTACTAGAAATCATCAAAGTAAATTAGGAGCAACTTTTCCCCTCACATGTTATAATTTTAGCCCACAGAGATAAGCTCTAGATAGCCAAGGCTTCCAACTGCTTTGATTTCCAGACTTACTAACACCAGGCTTTCCCAACTGCTACCGCCTACATGGCCATATCCACTGTGTAAGGCTGTGATTCACTGATTTAGATGGTAATGTACAGAGTATCTTCAATATATAATATCAGTATTCATTATAATTGAAGACATGAAATAGAAAAAAGAAGAACGATAATAGTTTTGAATATTTAACATTCATTGAACACTTAGTATGTTCCTGAAATTGTACTAGTCAGATTGTATTCATTTAGCCATTTAATCCACACTTCATTTTATTAATAAAGTTAATGAATGCAAAGGTATTGAGTAATCTTCAAGATAACAACATACAAGAAACATACTCAGAACTCAGATTTTAATGTCTTTTTCTAGAATGTTTTTTAATAATTTTCTCAGCTGACTATATTGATGAAAGAAGTTTATTAAATAATATGTATTACATATTATATAATAGACTACAGTTATACACTATATACTATATATCATTTATTAAGCAATATATAATATATATAGCATATAATACTAGGCTATACACTATGTATTTATATACTATATATATATATATATACTATATATTTATATTCCATATATATGTAAAGCATTTATGTTATATTGGTATCAAGTTTAGACTACAATATTCTCTAGATGTGATTTTTTTTTTTCTGACTAGAATATTATAAATCAAATCTTTTGCAGGGTTGGATTTTGAGTGAGCATTCCTGGTGGCAAACCCTGAGCATTGGAAATTAATGTTTGACATGGTACTGTTTTATCTATCAGGACTTATTTGCTTATCTCTATAATCTGTTTTTTAAAAAGCCAAACCACAGATCATTATCAGTGGTAACTCATCCAAGAGATCAAGAAGCAGAGAGACAAAATGTCTTTACTGATGATGGTTTTGAGGATGTCTGTTTCCTCTCACAGTGTACCCATTGCTATTAGCTCATAACAAAGGGAAACTAAGCTTCAGTAGGTAACACAAATGAGTGGGATAAGGAAATCTTAATTGTTCAATTTGGGATGCTTGTGAAATTCTAAGAAGTGATGGTCAGGAGTAGTGTCCGTCTGTCTACTTACCTACCTACCTATGTATCATCTATTAATAAATAATTGATGAACTCAAAACATGCCATTTCCTCCCATTCCCTATCAATGCCTTTTGCACATACCATTTTCTGTGCCCCCCATGCTCTTCCCATACCTCTACTAGTTACTTTTCAAAATTTCAGCATAAACATGCCTTTCTAAAAAAATGATCACCCTCCTTGTAGATTAGGTAAGATGTCCTTCATTCACTCTCATAACATCATGTGTATCATGTAAAATGTACATCGTAGCACTTGTCAGGGTTTTAAGGATGTTCACTCGACATTGCATCCACAAAGCCAATTTCAGTGACTGTTCCATAATAGCTTCTTAATTTAAAAACTAAAAAAAAAAAAAAAGTCAGTGAATAAATGATTTTTAATAAAATGGTTCAGTCCTATTTCTGCCAAACAGGATTACAAGAGATAAGCGTTCATGGCTCTATGAATGCTCTGAGGATCATGATAATTTTGCAGCAGATCAGAAGAGTTAGGAAGCTGGCTTGGCAGTAAGTCAAACACACTGAAACTGGTACATCTCTTTTAGGTTAACATTGTCTTAAGCATAACATTTTTGTCTTCATAGAAAACACACATAATCCTCTTTTACACAAGCACCGCAATTTGCTTGCTTTCTACTCCTGAAACATGACTCTGTATTATGCATTGCATTTGGATAGGTCCTTACTTACATAGCAGGATTTAGACGGTCCATTTGAAGAGGTGCTCTATCCAAAAGGAAAACACCTGTCAAGGGGTTCATGTCATCGTCTTTCTGTTCAATCTCAGGAACCAGATTTCATACCAAATCTACCTGCAGTCTGGTGTCAGCCTGCTCAGTGACATCTCACCCCAGACTCCTACAGGCAAACTTTTTCCTTTATCTCTTTATACCATCTGCAACATAAATACGTTCCATCCATAGATTTGATGTTGGCATCAAACCTTTTACTTTCTTAGAATTTGAGTTACCACCTATGCAATTTGGATCCCAGGTTGAATTCAAATGAACTCCGCCAATCAAGTCTCTTGTGAGGTAGCTGCTCTCATCTCTGGTAAAACTAACAGGCATGATAAAGCCTTCCCGAAAGAGATCCTCCAATTCTTTCCCAGAGGAACTGCTCAGGTGTTCTTCCCATAATTCTTAGAGTTTTAGGAAAAAAAAAAATCAAGTAAATTGTTTCTTCCACTTATTTTGTTCTTTTCCCTTATTTTTCAATTTGTTTTATTTAGGATACCACCCATACTTTGATATCAAAATTAAAAATGGAAAAAAAAAAACCCTACCATTTTATTACCCTAGACATCAGCTATTTCATTCAGCCGTATAACACGTGACCATATCTGATCATAATTTTTACGTATATATTTACAAATTAAGGTTTTGTGTTTCATTTTTTTATATTTTGTAACGTTTATTTATTTTTGAGAGAGACAGAGACACATGCATGAGCCGGGGAGCTGCAGAGAGAGAGAGAGAGAGAGAGAGAGAGAGAGAGAGAGAGAGAGATGGAGACACAGAATCTGAAGCAGGGTCCAGGCTCTGAGTGGTCAGCACAGAGCACAACAGGGGCTTGAACTCACAAGCAGTGAGATCATGACCTGAGTTGAAGTCGGATGCTTAATCTACTGAGCCACCCAGGTGCCCCTAATGTTTTTTGTTTTAGATTTAGTAAATCTATGTAAGAATTTCTCATGACTTTATACTTATATCACATATTTGTCAATTTTTCTTAGAATCTTTTTTCAACCTGGGCATTTTTGATGCAATGTATTTTTTAAAAATATTTTTGAACTGCTCTCCGGAAGTAATGATCTTAGAAATCTGACGTAATTTCTTGTGCTAATTATTCTGAATCAATGTTTTTTAATGTTTTATTTATGCACTTACATTGTACTTTTTGATACTAATAACATAGTTCATTAATTATAACATGGATATTTGATCACATTTTAGTATTTCTGAAATCGGAGTGCATCTTCCAATTGATGATATATTATAATTGCTTTACCCGGCTGTCCACTATGATGTAGTTGCCATTGTCCTTACATGCACAAACACAAAAGCAAAAGTGTGACTCACATATTTCTCTGGCTCAGAAAAAAATCCTAGAGACAGTAGTGAAGCACATTTTAACCTTTAGGAACTAAATTATTAAGGGAAGGGAGGTGGAGCTTTTGAATCACATGCTGTTACCTTCTCTCCTGTAGAAAAATCATATGATCTAAGTAGATGAAGGATTAAAAAAAGTAATAATCCATCACCCATTCATGAGGAAAACTTGGAATAGATTATCTGATTATCACCTCAACTTAGTAAAGAATATACAAAAAAAAAATCCTATAGCTAAAATCACATAGTGAAAAACTAGATGTTTTCTTGCTAACAAAATGAAAAGAAAATATGTCTCTTCTCACCAGTTCTATTCAAGATCATACTGGAAATCCTTGCTAAGACAATAAATCAAAAAATAAAAGAGATACAGATTGGGGAGGAAGACCTAAAACTATCTTATTCATCTATGACATTTGTCTATGTATTAAATCTCAAAGAATCACACACACACACACACACACACACACACACACACACACACAAACACACCTCCTAAAGCTAAAAAGCAATTGTATCAAGTTTGTTGCCTAGAAGTTAATATACAAAAGCCCACTGCTTTCTTAGACAAAATCAATGAAATACTAGAATTCAAAGTTGAAAAACACCAAAGCATTTACATTAGCACCAAATAAAGTAATTATGTATAGATCTAAAAAAAAAAAAAGATATAGGTATCAGATCTCTATGAGGAAAACCATAAAACTCTGAAGACAGAAATCAAATATATGAAAAAAAAAAAAAAAGAAGAAGAAGAAGAAGAAGAAGAGCTATTACATGTCCAAGGACAGGAATAGTCAATATTGTCAATTTGTAAGCTTTTCTCAAACTTACCTATAGATTCAAAATAATCACAATTAAAATCCCAAAAAGTTATTTTGTAGATATTGACAAAATGATTCTATAGTTTATATAGAGAAGCAAAAGATACAGAACAGCCAGCAGAATGTTGAAGGAAAAGCACAAAGTTGGAATACTGACACTATTCAACTTCAAGACTTACTATAAAGGTATAGCAATTAAGGCACTGTGGGATTATCAAAAGAATGGACAAATAAATGGAAAAGAATAAAGATCCCACAACAGACCTTACAGTTATAATCAGTGGGTCACCAACAAAGAAACAAAGGTGATTCAATGGAGAAAGGATGGTCTTTCCAACAAATGGTGCTGAAACAAGAAGACGGTCATATGCAAAAACGTGAAATTAAAGGAAGACCTTACACACTTCAGAAAAATTAACTAAAAATGGTTTACATACCTAACTGTAAAATACAAAACTATAAAATCATAGAAAATAACCTGGGAAAAAAAAAAACAAACAAAGTGACCTTGTCTCTCACAATGACTTTTAAGATACAACACCAAAAGCATAATCCAAGAGAGAAAACAACAGATAATCTGGACTTTGTTAAAATTAAAAACTTCTGTTCTACAAACGACAGTGTCAAAAGAATGAGGAGACAAGTCATGGACTAGGAGAAATATGTGCAAAATACACATCTCATAAAGGAATGTTATCCAAAATATACAAGTAACTCTTAAAACTCAACAATAAGAAAACCAACACTACAATTAAAAAAAATGGGGGGCACCTGGGTGGCTCAGTCAGTTGAGCATCCGACTTCAGCTCAGGTCATGATCTCACAGTCCGTGAATTTGAGCCCCATGTCGGGCTCTGCGCTGACAGCTCAGAGCCTGGAGCCTGCTTCCGATTCTTGGTCTCCCTCTCTCTCTGCCCCTCCCCTGCTCATGCTCTGTCTCTGTCTCAAAAGTAAATAAAAATATTTTAAAAAATTTTAAAAATGGGTCAAGGACTTTAACAGATACCTCACCATTGAAGATATACAGATGATAAGCAAATGAAAAGATGTTCCACATCATATGTCATTAGGATGAAGCAGATGAAAAGACTAATTTAAAAAGACATATGCACCCCTAAGTTTATTGCAGCACTATTTACAATAGCTAAGATATGGAAACAACCCAAGTGTCCACCCACAGATAAACAGATAAAGAAGAAATGGGACATATTTATACGATGGAATATTACTCAGGCATTAAAAGGATGGGATCTTGCCATTTGTGACAACACAGATGGACCTAGAGGGTATTATGCTAAGTGAAATAAGTGAGAGAGAGATAAATACCTTATGACTTCACTTCTATGTGGGATCTAAAAATCAAAATAAATAAACAGAAAACAGAATCAGACCTATAAATACAGAGAACAAAATGATGGCTGCCAGAGGGAAGGGGGATGCAGGGATGGGCAAAATCAGTGAAGGGGAGTGGGAGATACAGACTTCCAGTTACGGAATGAATATGTCACTCTACTAAAAGGTGCAATATAGAAAATACATTTAATGGTATTATAATCATGGTGACACATAGTAGCTACACTTACAGTGAGCATTCCAGAATATATGGAATTGTTGAATCATTATATGGTATACCTGAACCTAACCTAATGTTGTGTGTCAATGATACTAAATTAAAAAAAAAGAAAAAATGAAGGGAATTTACTTGAAAAATTTCAATTCATTCCGAACTTCATGTATGAATACACATAAACTATTTTCTATGAAATGTGGTATTTCTAAGTTCAGATTCATAAACCAATTTGAAAAGTAAAAACTCCTTTTCTCCAGTTTACTGAAAAGTACATTTTCAGTAAAAATTAAACATTAAAACAGCAATGAACATAACCTATTAGGATGGCCAAAATCCAGAATACTAAGAACGCCAAATGCTGGTGAGCGTCTGGAGCAACAGAACACTCATACGTTGCTGGTGAGAATTCAAAATGGTACAGCCACTTCGGAAAACAGTTTGGTAGTTTCCTATGAAAGTAAACATACTCTTACCAGACACTTCAGCAGCTAAGTTCCTTGCCAAAACTTGGAAGCACCCAAGAAGTCTTTCAGTAGGTGAAGAGAAAAATAAACTACGGTACATACAGACAAGAGGGTATTACTCAACACTAAAAAGAAATGTTATTAATACACAAAAAGACCTGGAGAAATCTTAAATGTATACTGCTGGGTCAAAGAAAGCCAATCTGAAAAGGCTACATACTGTACGATCCCAAACACAGGACATTCTTGAAAAAAGGAAAACTATGGAAACAGTTAAAAAAAATCAGTGGTTGCCAAGGGTCCAGAGGTGAGGAAAGGAGAAATGAACTGATGGAACTCAAGAGATAATTTTAGGGTAGTTGAAGTATTCTGTATGATACTGTGACATTGTAATGGTAGATACAGGCCATTAGGCATGTGTCAGAATCCATACAAGGTACAACATAGAATCCTGATGTAAACTACAGATTTTAGTCAATAATATCGTATCAATATTGGTTTCTCAATTAGAACAAATGCGTATGCATATGTTAATAATAGAACACACCGTATGTTAATGGGTGATGGGAACTCTGCTTTCTGCTTGTTTTTTTCTGTAAACCTGAAACTTTTTTTTAAGACAATGGGGAAACAGAGTACACAAGTTTAGAGTAACAGAGAGACAGAAAGCCTAGTACAGTTAGCATATAGCAAGCCCAAGGGAGAGTGGTGCAAAATGCTGCTTAGCCATGGGGACCAAATCTAAAGAGTTTGTTCTCCATCAAACTACAAGCTATTGTAAATAGTGCTGCAATAAACTTAGGGGTGCATATGTCTTTTTAAATTAGTCTTTTCATCTGCTTTGCATCCTAATGACATATGATGTGGAACATCTTTTCATTTCACCATTGAAAAGTGGTGATACGATTGACTTGTGATACAATAAGAAATGTGTATTTGGTCTTTGTCCCCAGTTTTTGACACAGAGCTCTAAATCCTGTGGATTTTTAGGCGTGACAGGAGTAACTTTTGTTTCAATAAAGTTGCTCTTGATGGGTCTCTGGACACCTTCTGGATGGGGGCTGGTTGCAAGAAGAACCAACCATGTGATTAGAGAGTTGGAACGTTTAGCCTTACACCTGGACCTCTGGAGAAAGGAAAGGGACAAAATATTAACCCAATCACCGATGGACAATGACATCAATCATGCCTATGTAACGAAACTTCCCTAAAAACCCTAAACAGAGTTCAGAGAGCTTCTGGTTCTGGTGAATACATCCACATGCCAGGAGGTTGGCATACCTCAACTCCATGGAGAGAGAAGCTACTGTGTTTGGGACCCTTCTGGACAATGCCCTGTATATCTTTACCATTTAGTTGTTCCTGACTTCTATCTCTGATAATAAACCAGTAATAGTAAGTAATGTGTTCTCCTGATTTCTGTGAGCCATCGTAGCCAAGTTGTCAAAACTGAGGAGGGGGTCGTGGAGTGCCTGAGTTAAAAACTGACTGATCAGAAGTACAGGCGATAATCTGAGGCCCGTGAGTGGCAAATGACATGGTGGCAGCCTCATGGGACAGAGCCCTTAACCTATGGTTTCTGTGCAACTACAATAGTGTCAAAACTGAATCGAATTGTAGGACACAAAGTTAGGGTCCATAAAGTTGGAAAATTGGTCAGTATGGGAGTAAATCCCCACACATTTGATGTCAGAAATGTGTGTAAAAACAGTACAGACAACCTAAGACCCTCAAAATTTTGGCAACAGAGTTTGGGAAAACATTAATGGTGAGGAAGAAAGGGAGCAAATAGGTGGTTACTGCATCAGAAAAGGTTTCAAACTAAGTGTATATAGAAATCCTTTCTATCTACATAGAAATCCTATTCTCCCTTTCATAGAAATCCTATTAAATTTAAGCCCTCTGAGGGATCTCATCTTTGCAAATAAAATGGGAGTGTTATGTATTTCTTACAGACAAGGTAGGAACACTATGAACTGCATTACAAAAAGGGCTATAAACTCTAAAACAGCAACAATAGCAAATTTGATCCAAGCTTATAAGCCTGAATTCTTAACAGAGATATGGACTCTGTGTCCTCTCAGGAGAGTAGAGAAAAATCATAATCTAGATGTCAGATAAAAAAAAAATCTGGTAACAACTGCTTGGAAAATGTACACAGTAGACATTAATGAAGTTGAAACAAATTTGGAAGTAAGTGCTATTAATAGGAGTACTTTTTCATATCATCATCTGAAGATTAATATAACCTGGAAAAGTTACTGAAAACCAATTATGCTGAACCAAGTTAACTTGAGTCCTTGAGCTCAGGACTCAGTGTTTTATGTGCCCCAAGTTGAGACTTTATGTTTCACTGTGTTAACAGGAAGGGCATCATTGTCAATTTTAAATTAAGATAGTCAAATTTATGTTATTTTTATCCACAGTGATGATTCTTTTATTTGTTAGCTGTCTTGAACTCAATGCCTTGATCAGGTAAACTCTCCTTGACAATTTAGGTGGCACTGTGGAGTTTCCAAGTTTATTTGATATGCAATTTAATTGGCAATGTAAGTAGTATTATGGAGAGTTTTCTAATTTCATATTGAGCTTTCCAATTTTACACTGATCTATTTACATGTTTTTTGGAAAACTATAGCAACTCCAAGAGTACCCAGAGAATTGGATTCTAGAACAGTAAGAGCCCAAAGACCCCTAGTAAGGGACAGAGTGGGACATCTCAATGAACCTCTTTCCCAAATAAGAATCTTTCAAGTCGTAAGAAGAACAATAATCTCAAACAATAGAGAGAAATGTAGAAACACTGATGTATTTAAAGGGAGGTGGATGACATGATGTATATTAAGTGTTGGAAAGTTAAAGGGCACTTAGAGACTTCTTTTAAGAATTTCATGAAGGCATGATCTATTCTTATTCTGTTGAAGAGAAAACTAAGGTTCCTGTCCAAGATCACACAGATGGTAAAAGATAAAGCTGAGATATAAACAATTTGCAGAACTGGTTAATTCATCAACTCATCAGGTAACAGCCAAATGAATAAATGTTAGATATATAAACATAGCTTTTTACTTGCAAAGTGGCAAAGGGTATGCCCACTGTTGGAGCATCTGTGACAGGACCTGCTGCAAGCTCTTTCTCTTTCAGTGTCAATGAACAGTCACTTGCAATCTGAAATGGAATTACCTCTTCCCTAGGTCATCCTGATGCAGCATGTTAGAGATCAGTGCTCTAGCCAAGCTACTGAAGTAAGGCTTCCAGCCAGAGACAAATCTGCTCCGGTAGTTTGGTTTCACTCTTTGAAATAATTTGGTCACACGCTGGCCTGACAGGATACCCACATGTTCATAAAGTATGAAGGCATGATTTCTTTTCATTTCAACTGCTTTCAGAGGCAATGGAGATATTGCAATTGAACTAAAATATGCTGCGAAAGTCAGGATAATGATTCAATTTGTACAGCCTTTGATAACAGATTTTCAGGTCAAAGGAAGACATAGCGAGGAAGCAGTACCTGGTCAAATTGCCTCGATCTTAGTTTAATATGACAGTGAAGAGATGGAAATCTGAATTATCATGAAAAATGTAGAACAATATGGGGAACAAAATAGATGGATGCAATACATTTGTATATGTGCATATATATATATGTTTATATATATATATTTATATTTATATTTATAATTTATATTTATATTTAATATATATTTATATATATATAATACAGGAAGAAAGAACTTATGCTTTTTGTTAAATGCATGGCTTCTGAGTTATAATTTCACTGATGTAGGAAAAATTAGAATTAACTATAGAGTATCCACAGGACTCAGAAGAAATCATGTAACAAAAGCTGTAACTTTAACAGCAAAATCTATTTGAAACAAATAACGGACTGGCATTCATCGAAACACTTTCCATGCTTTATCATATTGAAGCCTCAGCAAAGTCTTTATTAGGTCAATATCAAGTTGCTCTTGATGTTAGAGAAAAGACATGACACGGTAACTAAGTGTAGACTCCAAAAGTTCAAATCCCAGTTCCTCTACTAATGAGGTTCCTGTGTAACCTCAGGCAAGTCACTGTTTCCTCATTTACAGATTGAGATCCACTGTGGTCATAATTATTTCTTTAGCTTGTTAGGATGTTTAAATGAGATAATGCATGTGAAGATCTTCAGAGCCCAAATCCTGGCCCAATTAAGTGCTTGGTGAAAAATTTTTATTCTCATGTCATCATTTACAGATGAAAATTTGAGAGACAAGGAACTTGTATAATGTCACAGCATTGGAAGGAGACAAATCTAAAACACTTAACAGAAATCACTTTGTAATCGCTGGAACATCACATGGAAACATGAAATCTAACATCATTGTTATTCCCTTTTTTGATACGCAAAAACCTACCTAACCTCATCCTCCTTTTTGATAAATGAAGTATCTTTTAGGCTAATATTAAAATAGCACTTTTTAAACTCATAAGGAGCAAATCAATCCAATTTTCCTCTTTCCCCAAATATTTAGATTTCTCCTTTACATAAACTATAGAACACAAAATCAAACAGCTCTGATGTCTGAAAAGTATAACAAAATATGGGATTTTTACAAAATTAATATCCAAGCTACCATTTAACTCTTTTTCTTTAAAAATTAACTTTTAAAATGACAGCCTTATGCCAAATTCCACTAATTCCTTGATTAATTTGAATTATCCACATCCCTCACTTTAATCAAATCCAATGCCATAGTTACAATCATATCCCACTTGACTTCCTCACACAGAGGAGGTGTGACCTGAATGATAGCTCCCTACTTCTTTATAGAACATTCTCTGAACTACTTTTTTATATCACACTGTTCCTTCTTGGTCTCCTTTATGTATACCTCATTCAAATTTTTCCTTAATTGCTAAGGATGCTAGGGTTTGTTTTGGCCTGTTGTTGTCCTTGTTTTCTCTATTTGTACGTTCTTACAAAAAAAAAAAAAATCAGAGACTGTGGTTTCAACTGTTTCTTTTATGCTGATGAGTTCAAATATCTCTATCAAACCCCCCAAATTCCCAGCTCTTCCCCATATGTCTAACTACACACTAGATATTCCTACCTTGAAGTTTTGCGCATAGTCTAGCTTAACCTATTTATAATTGACCATTGAGTATCTATAAAATTCTGCCTTTTTCTCTTTTCTATTTCACCATATACCTGGTCATTCACATCAGAAAACTTAGAGTCAAATTCACCTCCTACTTATGCCCAGTTCCTCATTGTAATTAATTTCTAAGTATCAGTGATTCTGCCATAAAACTATCACATAAATGTACCTTTACTCTTTCATCTTAATGAAGGCTGTCTGTGTTCAGAATCACACAAATAGCTTGAATTATTTGGATATATTCTAAATTCCTCAGTCTGGTCAGGCTTCATGTTTATGGTACAGTCATCTATAAAGAAACTAACCTGCCACACCTTTACTAAGAAACATATATTGTATCTGCCCTATTAAGTGCTGTATTAAACACAGACACATTGTCTTGTCATATTAATATATATATATATATATATATATACTTATATATACCTTTATATATACTTATATATATACTTTATATGCCATATATATACTTACATATGCCTTTGTAGTTAGCAGTAGTCAAATAGTTCAACCCAAGTTCTGAAGCCAAAACTTCTAGATTCTATTACTGGTTCTGCCATCTACTTATTGTGCGATCATTGACAACTTGCTTCACTTCTTAGAACATGTGAAAATAGCTCAACAATTATTAACAATTGTATATAAAGTTGAGGTGAAGTGAAGCCGAATGGCAGAAATGAAGTAAAGATACAGGTAAAAGGAACACACAAGAAGATGTTCATTATTTTCCATAATTTAATTAATTTCCATAAATTTGTGATGGGTAGCCAGAATCATTTTTGGTGTTCCAGTGCCCAAAACAAAAGGAGAACAATAATCAGACTGTGCTGTGTGTGATTAAAGCAAAAGAGAATAAAAAGATAGGAATCTATGACTTTATTCCTTGATTAACTCCACACACTTTGAAATCATCTTCCATTCTCCTTTACTCTAGTCTCTTTATCGTTTGTGTAATAGAATTAAAGAGAATTCCTAAGTATTACTGTATATAAAATCAATATCTGAAAGCCAAGTACATTTTTAATACCAACATCAAAGAGTTAGGAAGTATAATTTAAAATAATGACATTTACAATAGTAACTGAGATATAAAGTATATAGGCATAAATCTAACAAACTATGTGAAAGGCCTTAATAAAAATAGTAAAACTTTATTGAAGGATGTTAAATAAGTCTCCATAATCAAAGAAATATACCATACCTAAGGTTATGAAGTCTCTTTGTCATAAATATACTGATTTCTTAACCCAAATTAACCTCTAAATTTACTCAATTTTCATCTTTTATTTCATAGAAATCAAGAAGCTCATTATGAAATTTGTAGGAAAATAAAATTGATTGGAATAATAAAGGTTATTTTCCAGAAAAATAAGATCAAGGGTTTATGCTTTTAGATACCAAAGCTTAATAAAAATCTATGGGAATAAAAACAAGATGGTACTGAATCAGATGTCAATAAATCGAGCAAGGATCCCTCTAATAAATAAAACAAAAGTTTATGTTTACAAGTTTTTCCTACATGTCAAGAGAAAAGATGGACTATTAAGGATATGGTGTAAGAAATTATTAGAAAATTTTGTGGAAAGTTATACAAGCCAAATATTCATGGATTATAAAAATCAACATTATAAAGATATCAATTCTCTCCAAATTGATGTAAAGATTTAATAAAATTCCTGTCAAAATACCACAATGTTTTTGCCAGTATAGATGTACTTATTCCAAAATATGCATGGAAAGGCCGGGGTCTTCAAATAGCTAAAAAAAGAAAAAAAAATCTTTCGAAAAAAAAAAGAGAGAGAGAGAGAGAGAAGGAAAAAATAAAGTTGAAAGTCACTACCAAGTATTAACATTTTCTATAGAGATATGGTAATCAAGAACATGTGCAATTGACAGAGGAATCAAAATACAAATCAATGAAATCGAACAGAGCTTTCAGAAACATGCCTATATAAGTATAATCAAGTTATTTTTGATAATGCATAAAAACAATTCATTGGAGGAAGGACAGCCTTTTCAAGAAGTGGTACCAAAGTAACTGGATATCCATATGCATAGAAAAATAAAACCCTAAATGTAAACATTGTACCTTCTTCTCTTTTTTAAGTGTTTTAATTTTTTTTTTTTTTTTTTTTTTTTTTTTTTGAGAAAGAGAGAGAGCGCGAGAGCGAGCACAACTTGGGGAGGGGCAGAGAGAGAGGGAGACACAGAATCCAAAGCAGGCTCCAGGCTCCCAGCTGTCAGCATAGAGCCCCACACGGGGCTCAAACTCACGAACCATGAGGTCACGACGGGAGGTGAAGAAGGATGATTAACGGACTGAGCCACCCAGGTGTCCCAAACCTTGTACCTTCTTTATAAATTAACTCAAAATGGATCATTAAGTTAAATATAAAACATAAAACACTAAAACGCAGGGGAATAATCCGGAACCTATGACACAATAAAAAAGTCTTAGACATTATACCAAATCATGTACCATAAAAGAAAAAAAAAACATAACTAAAATCTTTCCTTTGTTAAAGATCCTGTGAAAAGAGTGAAAAGATAAGCTACAGGCTAAGCGGGAATATTTGGAAACGATACACCTGACAAAAGCGTTACATCTGGAGGATATGAAGCACTCTCAAAGCTCCATTATAGATCTATATATAGATGTAGATACTATATAATATATATAAATGGGCAAAAGATAGAGCCACACTTTGCTTTACCAAAGGGAATATAAAGATGACAACTAAGCACGTGACAAGATGTTCAAATCACTAGTTATCAGGAAAATGTAAGTTTAGTACCATACCACCACATGCCTATCAGAACACCTAAAAAAGAAAAAAATTCTAAAAAACCAAATTCTGACAAGGAAGTGGTGAAATTCAATCTCTGATACATTGTTGCTGGGAATTTAAAATGGCTCAATCTGGATTTTTTTTTTAATACTAAACATACATATATCACAGGACCCAGAAATCACAATCCTTGGTGTGTATCCTACACAAACGAAAATTTATGTCTCTACAGAAACCTCTACATAATTGTTAAACACTTTATTTGTAAGGGTCAGAAACTGGCAACGATCAAAATACTCAACAATTGGTGATGGTTAAACGGCTACATCCACAGCATGAAATATTCAGGGAAAAATATTCATAAATGCCGCAACTAGATTTATGCTAACGGAAAAAAATAATAATTTAAAGAGGTCATGTATTATATGATCCCACTTATGTAGCATTCTCAATATGACAAAATATACAGATGGAAAACAAACTAGTGAACAGAAGACCATGGGTGGAGGGGTAGGGGAGGGAAAAAAAAAAGTTAAAGAGAGGGAGGGAGCCAAACCACAAGAGACTCTTAAAGACTGAGAACTGAGGGTTGATGGGGGGTGGGAGGAAGGGGAGGGTAGGTGATGGGTATTGAAGAGGGCACCTTTTGGGATGAGCACTGGCTGTTGTATGGAAACCAATTTGACAGTAACTTTCATATATTAAAAAATAATAATAAATAAATAAATTAATTAATTAAAGAAAAAAGAACAAACTGAGGGTTGATGGGGGGTGGGGGAGAGGGGAAAGTGGGTGATGGGCACTGAGGAGGGCACCTGTTGGGATGAGCACTGGTGTTGTATGGAAACCAATTTGACAATAAATTATATTAAAAAAAAAAGAATGGTGAGGAGAGAGAAGGTGTGACTATGAATAGGTTAAGTACGAGGGGAATCTTTGTGGTGAAGGAATGTTTTTATGTCTGGAGTGTGGTGGTCACATGCAGCTACAAGGGATAAAGTGATAGCATTTTCACACACAGTGTGCCAATGTTAATTTCCTGCTGTTGCTACTGTTCTATAGTTATATAGGATGTGACCAGTGGGGGTACCTGGGCAAAAGGTGCAGTAAAACTCCATTTCCCTATACGGAGAAGCTGTCTTTGGAACTCCCTAGGTATTAAGAATTATTTCAAAATTGTATGAATTAGATGAAAATATAGAAGACTACGATTTCAGGGTAGGAAAGGCTTCTTAAAAGACATACCAACTACCAAGGACAAGAGCAAACTGAATGAAAACAATCGGTAGCGATGAGAAATAACAGGAGCGAAAAGCCAATCCAAAGGTTAAGAAGAAATATTAATACAACATAGTCATATAAACCTATGTGACAACTAAAGAAAAGCAAGTCAGACAAACCAAGGGAAAAGAGATCAAGAAATACATTAAGAAATTCACAGAAAAAAAAGAATAGTCAATAAACATATAAGAAGTTCTTCCACTTTCTTGCTTTCTTCATTAGTAACCAGAGAAATGTCAATGAGAAGATCAGAGAACATTTTATTTTTTGAGTATTTAAATGACATTTTATTTCTAGCCCTGAGGCAAGTCTAGGTTTCTTTTCTCCCTCCCTGGATATATTAGTGATATTTCCTTTATGCTCAAGGATTTCTCTTAGAAATCTGGTATCCTTTCCAGTCTTTGCCTCATTGTTACTGTTCCTCTACTGATTTTTGTTAATGTTCCTCTTCAATGATATAAATTGAAGTAATATTTTTTTTCTGTACGATTTTCTTCATTTAGATAGAATTCTTTTTGTACTTTTCTCTTATACTTTTAGTTAGTTCTCACTTGGGGGGTTATAAATTACAAGTATTGTGGATCACCTTTGTGTATGTTCCAGAGCCATGATTTTTGTCTCTAATGCTGCGTAACTTTTTTTCTCCTTGACTTTTTCATCAGTTTGTGGCTTTTGTTTTAACCCAGAAAAATTGTGAAAATATGCTTTTGTGAGGGTTTGTGTGTATGAGTGTACTTGTACTATGTTGTGTGCCTTGTCTGTATGTGTGTGTGTTGGGGGGGGGCGGTATTTTAGCTTTCATCTTTCCACAGCCACTAGAGGTTAGCAGCTTCAGTGACACTATCTAGAGTCAATCCCTACCCTCTGCTAGATATTTCATTCAGCTGAAACTCTATCACTACTCTACAGTGTCGTAGTGTACCCTCAGAATCTTCTTTCTCTGCATTTCCAAATGAGGAATTCATAATTTCCCCCGAAGGGTACCCTATCTCTTTTGCAGAATCCAACACTGGTGGTTTTGCTTAGAATCTGCAAGTTCAGGAATCTTCCAACCTCCTCACTTGACCTTTAGTACATTAAGTTCACCACTTTCAAGTATTGTTGCTTCAAAATTTTATTTCAGTGTAGCGTGAGCTTTTGATGATTTCTGAGAGAAGGGGATCACTCTCCGTTCTACTATATTATATATTATATTATATTATATTATATTATATTATATATTATATATTATATATTATATATTTATCTACTATATTATATATTTATCTACTATATTATATATTATATATTATATCATATCATATCATATCATATATTTATAATAATATGAAGAATTTTCCCTATACAGTTACGTGATTTTTCAATGGAGAAAGCATGTAGAAGTTTAAGAACAGGGATTGTTCATTCGATTTACTGTAAAGTTTCCAGGAAACATTGCATTTTGCAAGATCACATTTCATATGGATGTTAAACAACAAAATGGTGTTTCCTCTCATTTACAAAATGGTGCTCTGCAGAGTAGAGGAAGTGGTCAAATGGCTTTATGAAGGGATCTGTTAATACGTGATTTACAAGACCACCTTAGAGTGGAAAAAAAATCTTATAACTTAATGCTCTTGTGCGTTGTGTGAGAGGACTAATACATTATGTGAAAGTAAAAATCTCAGCAGTTTTGAAATTTTGCATGGTCAGGACAAATGTATCAATAGAATTTTGTCACCAGAAAGAACCATGCTGCATGGGAAGATGGATGTAATCAGCATTCCGCATTATAATCGAGCCATGAGTCGATACAGATTAAATATTGACAGAAGTTTCTTGACCAGTGCTAAACTGAACAGTCCCTAAGAGGTTCAGGAGACAATGTCATTATGACAGTGAATTTGTGTGACAATTCTGCCTCCACTGGTGTTACTCATTATAGAGTATCAGGCTCTGAAGACAGGTTTCCAAATGAAATGTAAAAGAAAAAAAAAAAAAAAAAGGCTCCAGGCTGAGAAGTGAAAACCAATATTGGATTTACTAAGAGCATTAAACAGTAACTCCTTAATAATATGATTCATAGACAATTAACCTGTCATACAGTCAGGAAGACTGTGGATACATATGACAGCAGATTGCCTGTCCCTAAAAACTGAAACTGTTTTAGCTTTTCAGACTTAGGATTCTTGTGAGTAGTTTTGACCATCTATACTCTATTTTTTTTTTTTTTTTTTTTGAAGAAAGGGGCATGCATCATGTCGGGTATATGCTAAGCAAAATAAATCAGTTAGAGAAAGACAAATAATCTATGATCTGACTCATGTGGAATTTAAGAAGCAAAACAAATGAGAGAGAGTGAGAGAGTGAGAGAGAGAGAGAGAGAGCAAAACCAAGAAACATACTCTTATCTACAGAGAACAAGGTGATGGTTACCAGAGTGGTGGTGGACGGGGGGATGGGGAAATAGTGATTGGGAATTAAGGAGCAAATTTACCATGATGAAAAAAAAAAAAGAAAAGAAGAGAAAAATGAAGAGAAAGTAAACAAAGGACTAAGGAAGATACAAATATAGTACTTCACACACACACACACACACAAAAAAAAATAGTAAGAAAAAGAGAGGTGAGCTCTGATAAGAACATTTAACATAGGATCTACCTTAAATGTTTAAGTGTGCAATACAGTATTGTTGATTATAGGTGCAATGTTGTAGAACAGATCTCTAGAACTTATTCATCCTAGCTCTTGAGCTCTTGGGACAGTGTTTAGACTTTGTAGCCATAACTGGGTAGTTTTCATGTTTCTAAGAATGTTAACTTGAGGATGAGGTTCATCAAAGTGAATTTTAATTACTTATTAGTTTAAAATAGGATACATATATTTTATGTAAGCCTCATGCTAACCACAAAGGAAAAAAAAATGTAGTAGGTACACAAAAGATTATGATAAAAAGTCAAAGCATACTGCTCCAAAAAGACATCAAATCATAGGGGGAGGCAGCAAGATAAGAAACATGGAATAAAAGATCAGCAAAAGAGAAAAAGTAATTTAAATGGCAATAGGAAGTCCTTATCTATCAATAATTACTTAACATAAACAAACTAAATTCTTCAATCAAAAACATAAAGTGACTGAATGGATAAAAAACAAGATCCACCAATAGGCTACCTTTATAAGAGACTCACTTTAGCCTTAAAGACCCACACAGACGCAGAGTGAAGGGATGACAAATGATATTTCAAGCAAATGGTAAGCAAAAGAAAGTAGAGGTAGCTACACTTACATCAGACCAAATAGACTTTAAGCCAAATCTAGACAAATGAGACAAAGAAGGTCATTATGTAATCAAAGTGTCAATCCATCAAGAAGACATAACGGTTATAAATATCTGTACACCCAAAAATCAGAGCACTTAAATATAAAAAGCAAATACTAATAGAACTAAAGGGGAAAAATAAATAGCAATATGTAATAGTTGAGGACTTTAATATCCCATTCTCAACAATGGATAAAGAATCCATACAGAGAACCAGTAAGAAAACAGTGGATCTGAGCAGCACTAAAGACCAAATGTACCAGCCATACATATACAGAATACTCCATCCAACAGCAGAATGCACATTCTTCTCAAGCGCACATGGAATGTTTTCTAGGAGACATCACATGTTAGACCACAAAACAGGTCTCAACACATTTAAGAAAACATAGAATTTGGATCATTATCTTTTCTGACCACAACAGTATGAAACAAGAAATCCATAACAGGAGGAAATCTAGAAAATTCACAAATATGTGGAAATTAAACCATACATTCCTGGGCAACAACGAGATCAAAGGAGAAATCAAAAAGAAATTTAAAAAAGTCTTGAGACAAATAAAGATGGAAGTACAATACGCCAAAACTTATGGGATGCAACAAAAGCAGTTCTAAACGAAAAGTTCATAATGCTAATCTTATGTATTAAGGGGAAAAAAATCTTAAACAACCTAATTTTATATCTCAAGGAACTAGAAAAAAAATGAGCAAAGTCCAAAGTAAGCAGAAGTTAGGAAACAATAACTTAAAGATGAGAGCAGAAATGAATGAAATAGAGAACAGGAAGACAATAGAAAAGATGAAAAAAAACCCAAGAATTAGTGTTTTGAAAAGAAAAACAAAAGTGGCAAAGCTTTAGCTAGCTAATCAAGAGGGAAAAAGAGAGAGGGGGGAGAGGGGAGAGAGAACTTAAATATGCTCTAAGAGCCTTAACATTCTTAAGAACCTTGAGATTTCCAGGATGATGCTCTCATCCAGCAATTACATTCTCTGGAAAAGTTTCTGACACCTGAGGAAGAAAGAGGATAATTGTCACACAGCTTTAGAGCCACACAGAAATTGTAAAGGCATTCCCTCTAGGTTCTTCCTTTCTTCTCTACATGGTGTAACATTCCATTCACTGTTGATCTTTGGGGGGGGGAAGTCCAAACTCATAGCATTGTAGCTGGTATATCAACAGCTCAAAGGTAGCTATGGAACTCTCTTCATCTTGCATAAATTCAGTTTAATTTCCTGGGTTTATAACCAGGAAAAGCTGTGCTTGCCTACATAGTATGGGCAGAGGACTTCAATTGCAAATACATTTTGTTAAAGTCTATGGAAATAAACCAGTGTAAATTGAGACTATCATTCTATTTCAAAACATCTAAGAACACTTTTTATGCATAACATATACTGGTGTCTCTATTATTGAACTCATTAATTGCTTGCTAAAACTAAGAAAAGAATAGTCACACATTGGTATTTGTTTTATTTTCCTTTCTGAGGAGGGAGGGAGGGAGGGAGAGAGAGAGAGAGAGAGAGAGAGAGAGATCGATCCTCTCTGAGGCAAGCCCCTCTCTCTCACCCACCCAATTTGGTCATGGTGTTTCCTAATAGTCTCTAAAGGAATCTTCAAAGGGTATTTGAAATTCCCATCCTCCTTTATCAAATTCAATCTATTAGTTTGCTATTGGAGGCACTCTGCATTTTCTTTCCTACTCAAAACAGGCACTTTCAGATTTTTTTTTTCCTCCAAAAGGAGAAAATCAGTAATCTATTCCCTGGAGAGTAAGGTTCTTTGCCCTCATGGTATGCAGTGAATGGATTGTACCTAACAATAACATCAGCTGCGTTTTATTTCTCACAGAAATGACAGGTCTCCCTGGAATTAAGTTGACCTGATAATTCAAATATGGTAGAGTTTCAGGGTCCTTCGTTTCCCTGAATTGAGTCGTAGATGTCAACCTTTCTACCAGGCATAATATATTTAAATTTTTATTTGTGACTTTTCTCCAAACAGACAATAAATTCAATGTTTAATCGGTTATCATACACATCTGCAGCATATGTTCTATTTCTCCCTGTGGTGACTTATAAGCATGATTTCAGCACGGAGCTATTTCTGTAAACAGAGTTATTTCTATTTTGTGTCTCCACTCATTTTCACCAATCTCCCCTACTTCAGACTTCCTTATTCTTTTCTTCATTGTTAATACTAGATGTTATAAAATAATTTAAGTTAGCACCTCCTAAATGCTACTTATTAGAAAATGTTCTCATACATAAAGGCTATGTGAATTTAAAATTTGAATGTTTAAATGGGATATTTTATCAAATTCAACATCAAACCGACAATACCCTCTATAACAACAATTTGCCAAATGGAGAAGTGTCGTACTCTGAATGAGCATTATCCTTCATGCTGATAGGTGAAATTAATGAAATAATTAAAAAGCCATAAAAGGAAAATGAAGAGTGTCAGAAAGACACCAACAGGATTGAAAACAAAATATTTCTGGCATGGAAATGTGATCGCAAAAAAGAAAAAGGAAAACCTACAACATTCTCCAATTTCAAGAAAGAAAATGACATTTCATTCACAAGCTGAACAATACTGCATGTGGTTAGCATATTTTCTTTAATATGCTACAACTTAATAGATTTCTCCTATATCACAACGGAACACTGTTCCCATAATTGGTCAGGATTAAGAAAGCTCATCAGGCACCATATAGGCAATTTTATTTATTTTTTTAAATATTTTAATATTTACTTATTTTTGAGATAATGCGAGAGACAGAGTGCAAGCAGCGGAGGGGCAGACAGAGGGAGACACAGAATGTGAAGCGGGCTCCAGGCTCCAAGCTGTCAGCCCAGAGCCGGACACGGGGCTCCAACTCACCAACTGTGAGATCGTGACCTGAGCCGAAGTCAGACGCTTAACCGACTGAGCCACTCAGGCGCCCCTATATATAAGCAATTTTAAAGAAAAAATTCATAACTTTGCCTAATTTTCTAGGACAGATCCAACATAAAAGCTGAGAGACAGGGGCAGGCAAAGAAACACAAACTATCTCATATACCAAATCACATTGCAGGGACCATTGCATTGTTTTGAACTAGAGAAGCCCAATTAAAAAAAAAAAAAAAAGTCCATGGGGGTCCTGGGTGGCTCAGTCTGTTGAGCGTCAGTCTTCGGCTCAGGTCATGATATCACAGTTGGTTGAGTTCGAGCCCCGCGTCCGGCTCTGAGCTGACAGCTCAGAGCCTGGACCCTGTTTCAGATTCTGTGTCTCCCTCTTTCTCTGCCCCTTCCCTGCTCATGCTCTCTCTCTTCTCAAAAACAAATAAACGTTTAAAGAAAAAAAGTCCCATCCTTTTTCATACAATATTCTCCCATTTGGTAAGCTTGGTAAAGCTCCCATTTTCCCACCTTTTTCACAATATGGTACCTATGGAAAAAAAATACAGGATGAGGATGAAAAAGAGTCCAATTTCAGTGTTGTGATCTTTCAAGGGAAATAAACAGCACTACAGAGAAACATTTGAGTTGAACAATTCTCAACCACATTTAATTATGAAGATTTGACTTGTGCAGAAAGTCAAGTGAACTTGTTCTATACTGAGGACTTATTCTATGAACAGAGAAAATTTGCTCTGTAATGGAAAAACTGTGTTTGTTTACATTGTTCTCCTGTCAGTCAGAAGAGTAGTAGTTAGTTAGATGCTATTTGAAACCTGAAGGCAAAGAAGAAAGGGTCAGCCAGCCTGGAGCCCTGAGATCCCAACCACACCCTTGCATCCATTCCCTGTTGGCCCATCTTCTCTAGTCTTCCCTCTGTGGAAAGGTCACTGAAGCTTTCCACAGTTCAGCTCAGACAGACCATACCTGCCTGAGAAAATGCTCTCCTCCATTTCCCCTCTTTGTGATTATTTTTAAGTCAGTTCTTATGGCTTAAAGATCACAGAGAGAAGGAAGCAATCAGGGGCTGCTAATAGCCAACATTCCAGGAGAAGAGGTTGAAACATTGCTGATCGGTACCTAACAATTGTAACTATTAGGCAAAGAAGCAGCAACTGCTACCAACATTGGAAAATTCCATCTCCTACTGTGTTGTGAAAGAGGAAAATGCTCTCCCCAGCAAAGATCAGCTGCAGAAACAGGTGAAGGTTACTCTGTGTGTAGTGTGAGGGGTTGAGAACATTTACATCATCATGCAAAGTAAAAGTGCAGAGAGGCAACATAGCATGCCACACTGATCCCCCCCTTCAGTAATAAAGGATCTATTTCCCCAGCTGCCAACAGTGCTACCAGGAGATCTTTCTAGTTCCCCACCCACTTTGGGTTATTGCCGCAACTGAGGAGAGCTGGCCTTGCTCAGCATTAGTTCTCCTGTCAAGAATTTTACAAGCAATGACTGATAATTTTAGGGATAGAAAGAACCAGTCACCTCATCTCAAGATAGGACACTTAGACCTTCCAGTGGGGACATCTGATGTTTCCCTTGAAATAAGTCTCTGCTCAACTTCTCCCTCTGGTCTGCTTCTTTCTCTCCCCTGCCTACCCTTCTCTACCCTTCTAGTCCTTCCCCCTCTCCTCCTTCCCCCCTCCCCATTCCTTCCTTTCCCTTTTCTTCTTTAGGTATGGAATACAAGAGACTCCCAATAAACTTCCTGCATGCTAATCTGCTTCATAGGGAAACCAGCTATTACTGCCAGGTAATTTGGTCTTCCCTGAACAATAGTCAAAAAGATGAATGCTTCCAAGGCTAGGGCTGTTTGTTCTTTTTTTTTTTTTTTTTTCCTACAATCACGGCGACTCTAATTTTTGTAGTGTATATCAAAGGCCAAAGGGAGTGAGAAAAATATAGACATAGATGTTCTTAATTCATCAGGATAGAGATGCTTGAACACTCGAAAGCTTCTTACAGTTTCAGCTGAGAATTATAATGGTCCTGTATTTTTATAGCTAAAGGATGAGAATTATTCCCGAAATAGGTGATGGTTACTCCTGCTTTCTTAACCAACTGACAAAAATGTACTTTCTGATAACTCATTAACACTTATGTAATGTGAACAGATTAGTAAAAATAGAAAACAGGCAAGAAATTCCAGATAAAGGAAGTGACATTTATTGGGTACCTACCATATATGGGACACTGTGCTAGGCATATTACACATGCCCTCACTCTTCTGACAACAATGCTGTAGAGTTAATATTCTCTATTCTTTCTAAAAATGAAGTAATTGAAGCTCAGAAAGAATAAATTATTTGCCCAAGGTCAGGAAATTGGAAGCAGCATTTAAATAACCATCTAAAACACAAGTCCATGTGCTTTCTTTATGTTATACTCCAAAGATTAGAAGAAAATGAGAATATTTTCAAATCAGATTACATTTTGAGAATGTAGGCTTTATTAATGAAAGAGTTTAGATGGCACAAATCACAGTATCTTCCTCATGCTAGATTATGGAATACATAAATCCCTCCTAATCACGTAATAACTTCAAGATTTGCTAAGTCAAACCATTTTCTGACTTATTCACTTGTGCTCTCCATACTGGTATTACGGCTTATTCAGTAAAAGATTTATTGCAGTCAGACCAAGCCTGAAAATAGCATAAAATTTTATGTGCAAAGTTATTTCTTGCAAAGAAAAAAATACTTATGCATAATAAAGGTCATGTCTTGAACTGCAATCTGGACATTTGTATTACTGTGAGCCAGCAAAGCCTTTGCCCTGATATTCCAAAGTGTGAACTACCTGCTTTTAAAACTACACCTTTACTCATTTCACAAATTTTAATCCATGGTCATTACTAAAAATCTGTTACTGGATACAATCTCTCATTGAAAAGAAGGTATTCTCTGAAATCAACTTATGACCTTGAAAATTTGAAAACTCCATTTGGTCATATTTAAAATTTAAGATTACATAAACTAAACTGATAGTGAAAAGAAATTAGGACAAGTTCCTCAGTTCACTTAAAATTAATCTAAGATTTCTAAGTAGCAAGTACAATAATTAAGCCAAATTAATAGAATGGAATGATATTAATTGTGTGTTTTTAAATAATTACATCAACTGATTTAAGTCAGTTTGTAAGTCCTTGGAAAGTTAATTAAGATGCAAAAATTGAGGGCTTCCAGGTGGCAGAGAGATCACTTTCAGTAGGTAATTGGTCACTCAGACTAAGGCAAAGGCAAACATCATGCTTGTTATCAGTAACGTGTACTCGATTATGGAATGGGAAGAAGGACATGATCTTAAAGCCACAATGAATTTTTGCTTCCCTTAGGTGCTGGAACCCAGCCAAAGAAGGGACAAACAGAATGACTCATGAACATCAGATGCTGTCCTTCACTCTCTCTAGCCTTCCAGAGTCAGAAGTTGTGACTAATGAAAACGGAACTTACTTCATTCAGGCTAATGGAAAATGGACTCTAATTGTCTTGGAAAGATGCATTAGTCTTATCAGTATGAATTTCTACGTGTATCATTATTGTAAGACAATCACATTTACACTGGACTGTATAATAGACCTAGATGTCCAATGATGAATGATTGTAATTGATTATAGCTCAATATATTCTCAAATAATTTGAAGCAGGGTTTTTAATTTTTTTTTTTAATTTTTATTCTGTAGTGAAATTTAGGAGCTCCTTGACTCTGTTTAGCCTGCCCATTAACTGAACTCAACCATGGATCAATACTCTAAAATGTATGATTGATTACAGAGACATTAGATTTGAATCAGCCTATGCATATCTATTAAGCAACTACTAAGTGCAAGACAGTGTCTAGCTAGTACAGAGATTTAAAATATACCTAACCCGTGACCCTGCTTTTATGGATTTTATAATACAGTTGAGACAAAATATCAATGCAAAAGTTGATGCTACGGAAGTTGTGGAATGCAAAAAACACAAACCACTCTTGGTATATGATCGCAAAAAAAGTGTTTGAAAATGGAATCCTTAAACCAGTTTATATTTTATTCATCATATTATTGAGTTTTCTGATTAGGATCCCAGTTATGATATATGTTGAACTAGAGACAAATAACATTGTGTCAAATTGCATATTTGTCTTGCTTTAAATATAGAATATGCTTCTCTGTCCAATTGAAGTAAATATTTTGGAATGTAGAATGAAATTTAGAACCCTTCATTTTATACCAAAAATCCAGAGATAGTACAAATCTTGTCCAAAGTACTTTAGCTGATTGGTGACAGAATCTGTGCTACTGGTCAAGCTCTCTTTACTCGAGTCCATCCCTCTTTCTCATTTTGCCATCTGTTGAATAGGACTTTACATAAAAAGAAATTTTACATTTCACATCCATTATTACACTTGACCACTATAATACTCCCATGAAGTACTATACAATGATGCTTTAGGAGGAAAATGCCCAACAATTGATATGTACTGAGAGATAGCTGCAAGCCAAGTATTTTCCTAGGCACCTAACTCTTCAGAAAACTGGGGCTCAGAAAATGTGAGGGCTCCTATTCAATGTGCATAACTGATAAGAAAACAGTATTCAAGTTTTCTGACCGTGCTCTCTCCAATTTGCCACTCTGTCCACCAATAACATCGAGCTTTCTTTACTCTGAAAGCCAACATCATTAAACAGATAACTATGTGCTAGTAAAAGATATTCTAGCTAAACATGGAAATAAATAAGGCTCATATCCTGTCACTGATAAGTTCATAAATCAGATGGAAGCTAATATGTTTTTAAATAAATAATTATGTTGCAATGTGGTGAGGTACTATACTGGATTACATTCTCATCAGGTACAATGGGGACATAAACCAACTCAGAGCTCGATGCGATTCCTTTCTTCTCCCTAACTGACTTAAAAGGCAAATGTGAGTCATACATCTGATTATAGAATGTGGGGGGAAATAGCCACTGCATTGAGAATAAGAATTGAACTTTTAAACAGCTTCCTCACAAAGAGTATAGCACTTTGCAAAAACCAATACCTGTCTCCAGGTTTAAAATGTGCTACATATTAAATTGTATCTCTGTAGAACATCGCTAACATGAACTTCTGATTTTGATTGTCTTCTCAGTATTAGAAATATGCACCATGACAAATTTTAAACTTGAGGAAAGAAAGATAATAAATTGGTGCTTTTATTACCACTGCTAATAATCCCAGAGTGCTTTAATATTAAAAAGTTTTGAAAAAAAAATTCCACATACATCGCCTTCTTTGATCATATAGCACCCTGTAAGTTTGACTTACTACTGCCATCCTGTTTTGGAGACAATAAAATTGTGACTCAAAGACATCAAATGACTGAAACTATGTCACCCTGTTAGGAAGAGGCCAAGAAGATATTCCAGTCTAGGTCATTAATCCTGCCCTTTCCCATCACATTTTGTTTGTATGATGTTCCATGTATCACTGGAATCATTTATAGCCATTCTTCAATAAAATGTTAATGCATACTTGGATTTTAAGTCAGACTCACATAATTTAAGACTTATATAATTTAAAAAGAGAAACTTTTCCCTTTTCCATGCCTAGTTGTATGAATTTTGACGCATAGAATTGGGTGGCCACCATTTCTAGCAAGGCATAGAATAGTCCTATTAACCCAACATACTCCTTTATGCCCTATTTAGTGAACTTCTCCCTTTCGCTCTGGCCCCCGGCAATACTGATGCTTTTTCTATTCCTGTAGATTTGCCTTTTGAGAATGTCACAGTAACAAAATGATACAGTTAGTGCCAGCTTCATGGGATTGTAACCCATACAGTCACACACACTTGCACTTACAAAGGCCCTGTGTTTAGTTTAATGTTCTGTTTTCACCGTATTAAAAGTTTTAATTTTTTAAGAGAGTGAGAGCATGAGTGGGAAGGAGAGGGAGAGAGACAGACAGAAGGAGGGAGGGAGAGAGCAAGAGAGAGAGGGGAGAGAGAGAGACAGACAGAGAGAGAGAGAGAGAGAGAGAATATGAATATGAATGAATGAATCAGGCTCCACACTCAGCCCCAAGCAGGGCTCCATCGCACAAACCTGGGATCATGACCTGAGCCAGAATCAAGAGTTGGATGCTAAACTGATTGAGTCACCCAGCACCCCCAAAAGTCTTAATTTTGAACAATAGTTTCCACTTTGTACTGGGCCCTACAAATTACATAGCCAGACCAATATACATCATGTAGATTTCTGAGTCTGGCTTTTTTCCCTTAGCATAAGACATTTCAGTTCGTCTATGTTATTGTGGCATAATTGGTTCCTTTTTATTTCCAAATGGTTTTTCCATTGTAAGGATCCATCACAGTTTGTGTATTCATTCAACAGCTGAAGAACAGTTTCATTTTTTCCAGTTTGGCACAATTATAAATAAAATTGCTGTAAACATCTACATATTGTTTTTGTGTGAGCATACATTTTTTATTTCTCCTGGGTAAAGATCGAGTAGTACAAATGCTTGCGTGTGTGTGTGTGTGTGTGTGTGTGTGTGTGTGTATGCATTTGTCAGGTGTTTTGAGAATTAGTTTCTATGGGGAGGAGGCATTAAATGACAGTAAGGAAGACATCAAACTTGGAGCTGATGTACCACATGGTCTTGAATAAGTCATCTGATCTTCTCTTCCCTAACGCAGCAATACCTAGTATATTAGAAGGAAATGAAAATAATACTTAAGGAAATGGAGAGAAAGTTTATAAAATTTTAGGGCAAAATGTGTTCCAGAATTTCATAACAGGCAAGCTTTATTTGGATCATTTTTAAAATAAATATATTTGTTGCCCTAAATAGATTTAGTTTAAATTAAATCTCAGTGTAGTACAGCTTTCTGTACAGCTAGTGTTCACTAAGTTATGTTATGTATCTAGACCCAGTGCGTACAACTAGAATGTTATTCCAGTCCACAATTCTTTTTTGAAAAAATAAAGAATGCTGAGGGCACAATTAATGAGTTTTGTATGGGTTTATAACATCTGCTGCATTGTTCACGTTCAGGGATGGCTTTGTGGAAAAAGGCTCTCTCAAGACCTACCTATTGTTCTGTTTCTATACTCCCCCGTCTCTCCTTCATCTCCTACACTTTCATGTTTCTACGTAATCGTTCTTGTCACTTTTGCTTTTTGTTGCCGCCCCCCTTTCTTAAAGCATATTTATGAGTTTTTCTCTCTGATCTCCCAGACTGTTGACTCTTCCAGGACAGAAAGTCTGCCAGTCATTTCTGTCATTTCAGATGTGGCAAATTAAAAGTACTTCCTATAAGTAAGCAAGAAATCTCAGAACCAGTGTGGTGTTAGCATTCGTTTACCCAATTTTGACATTGTTCATGTGTGTATCCCATTATTCATTTTAAAGTTATTTTCTTACAATATAGTCAAGAGTATTTTGCAGATTATTGATACCATTAATGGCCCAAAGAATCTTGTAGAAATCAAGAATCTATCAAAACACCTGGATTTTCTCATATTTGTAGCTAACATTAAAGATGTCTATAAAATTCTAAACTGTTCTGAAATTAATTTTCAGAAGACTAACTCTTAATCTAAGTGCTTTTGTAATGCTATTATTCTCTGCAAAATAGAGAAATAAATTCCATTAAAGACAAAAAAAAAAAAAAAAAAACAACAGCAGAGACTTCCACTCCAGATAAGATTACATAGACTCTTCTCTGCCTGCTCTTTTCCTCTAATTACGACCATAAATCCTAGAAATAATTCAAGTGGTTACCAAAGGAGAATTCTAAAAGATGAAAAGATAAAGGTTGGAGGCTAGGGTTTGGGAACCAGACTGGAGGCAGAGAATCTTATTACCCTTTCCACCAGCTGATGGTGGCAATCCAGACATACACTCTCCTGATTCCCAACCTTAACAATGGATGACGGAGAAGTAGGCTCACTTTTTCTCAATCTCATGAGAGTTCTGCCTATAAAAGGCCAGCATGGCAGACTAGGCAAGAAGGAAACATCACAAGTCCCTGACAATAAGAGGTCAGGTGAAATTCACCTCTTACTAGTGGGGCCTGAAACTGCTTTCCTACCTTAAGACAACATGTGGCTGGGGGACATAGGACAAGAGGGACACCCCACAAGTAACCAGCAGGGAAGACGCTCTCCATTCTCCATAGACAAGAGGATCTCACCATAATAAGTGGCCAGCACAAGAAGTATTCTTCATTCCTCAAGGCCACCTCCTCCCCCTAAAAGGCAGCCTCAACCAACGACTGATGGAAGTGGTGAAGTTCCCTTATTTCTTGAAAGGATAGTAACACAGAGGCACATGTTTTCCAAAGGGTCATAGGATTCCCCAGAGGGAATAAGTTTCACTTTCCTACAGTGTTAACTTGTTTACTAACATACTCTATATTGGCTGCCTACCTTTCCTTTTCTCGCCTCCCCACACCCTACAATATTGTTTTTCTACAATAATTTTCTAAATAAAATCCTTGCACTTAAATTTTTGTCAAAGCCAACCTAAACATTCTGTATTTTGAATTAAGTAAGAATTAAACAAATGAAACAAACCAGACAACATGCAAAAAACTCTTTCCGTTCTAACCATTTGGGCTTTATAAACATTATTTTAGACATTTGAGAATTTACAGATGTATACTTCACCAAATGTAGGATTCATCAATACGGAATCCTCCTAAAAGATATGAAGACTTTAGGATGTTTCTTACTCTTCTTGCACTCTCATCCTCTATAATATTATTCTCTTGGTTTTTAGTTATTTCCTACTCCTTAAATTAGATAGTACAGTAATTACTTCAGACATCTATTAATTATATTTGCCTAAATGTTGCTGATTTATTTGCTCAAAGTCACTTCTTTCAGCTCAGATGTTTTTTAAAATATTCCCCATTTTCCCATTGTGTATCCATTAGAAGTTTCTTTAGTGAAATTCTGTTGATGATAAACAATTCTCTTAATTATTTTTTGTTTTTATGTTCTTAAATTTGCCCACCCTCTAAATTCCCTGCATGTATAATGCTAGTTTGATAATTATTTTCTGTATTCTATTGTTAATATTGAAAAGCCTGTTTCTAATTTCATTTTCTTAACAACATTTTTTTCTTTTCTCTCCAGTTGATTCCAAAATCTCAATGTCTTTGAAGTTCTGCATTTCCCAATGATATAACCAGGTTTGACTTGTTTTTGTTTGTTTGGGACTTGTGTTTACTTGCTCTGAGGGTATCTATCTTTCATAAATTCTGGAAATTTTTCAAGTGTTATCTCTTTGGATATTACCATATTCTTTTCTTCTGGAACTGCTGTTAAAAAAATTACAGGTCTTCCTATTTTATTCTCAACATTTCCTAACTTCCTCTTCCTTTTTATATATTTTTTCCTTTCTTTGCTTCATTCTGGGTAATTTTCAGAACCTTTTTGTAATTCACCAATTTCCCCTTCAGTTCTCCCTAAAATTTACTCATCCTTTCACTTCTAGGATTTTCACTTCTAGCATTCTATTTAGCTAATTTAACATATACCTTTTCTTTTACTTAATTTTACTTAATATTTTACTCACTTAAATACCCTAATATACTAATTTCGTATTTTGTATCTAATATTTAAATTTTCTAGATTTCTAGGAGTGTAGTTTTTCTACTTTGTTGAGGATGTTTTTGTTTCTTTGCTTGTTTGTTTGTTTGTTTGTTTGTTTGTTTTCCTTCTGAAAGTTATGGTAGCTTTCCCCACAACCACCACCCATTCTAGATTGTGTGTTCATGGCACTGAGTCATTGGGTTTTGTTTGTTTGTTTTTTTTCCTTCTGAAAGTTATGGTGGCTTTCCCCACAACCACCACCCATTCTAGATTGTGTGTTCATGGCACTGAGTCATTGGGTTTTCATCCTTGGCAATGCTTTATAATCTGAGCTAAGGATATATTACATTTAAAAATATTTGCATTTTCTTTGGCTAGGTACCACGTGCCAGCATACATTTTGGATCATCTTAATTTATGGACAGATTTAATATTTTCTATGTGAATACTTAAATTTAAACTTCATTTTTAAAGTAAAAAAGACATGTCCTTGAATGTTGTCAGGAGAAACTGCTTTTCATTTGGGTACCATGATAAGATAGAAGAATTTTCAACAGGCAGGTATGATTTTAGAGTTGACTCTTCTCTTGAGACTATATGTAGTTCTACAGTGGTACCAGGGTTTTATGGGCCTCAATTCCCTATTTCCAAATGTTTCCTTACTCTAGGCTTGATGTATGCTACTTGTGGTCCAAAATCCCAGTCCAAATAGTTCCTAAGATAGGCAAACTCCCTGGGTAAATTTTATTTCTGAGACAGTTTATCACTCTTATATCCCACTGTGGCATCTTTGTTTTTCAAGCCTGCTACATATTTAAAGGAGGGGGCCATTATATATTATGTAGAAATTCATGGTCTTGTGGTTGTTTTAAATAAATTTCAAGTATTGCCATATTTCTAGAAACAGAAGTAATACATCCACATTGAAGAATTAAAGTAAGTAGCAAAAAAATTAAAGAAATAGAAAAAGGAAATCAACTAAAGTTACGTGGTGGATGGAAGTAAGAGAGGAGAGTGTTTCTGGGAAGATTTTGAAGCATGTCACTTTCAGATAATGTCAATAGCTACAGTAGAAGAAATAGACAATTTATGTTACATACAGATACCTTATGAATGAAACATTAAAAGAATTAAACGCAAATGTTAACCTTCAAAATTATTAGATGAAATATACTCACACAAAATAAAAACGTTTAGAGCATAGACTACATCAGAAGAGACAATTAAAACACATAGACCTAGGTGGTTACTTGAAAATACACACCTGCATTAATAAGGTCAAATAACAGCAACAATGGGGAAAATAATTGTAACTTTTCATAAAGCTACTTTTCATAATATGTAAAGGCCTTTTGCAAATAAAAATTAAATATACCAACATCATAATAGAAAGAAATAGGTAAAGGACATGAGAAAACAATTCATAGTAAAGGAAATATATGTGTTTCTTCAACATGTGAAGTTATTCGAACTTCCGAAGAATACATATGCAAATTAAAACAGCTATGATACAATAGTCTATTAAAATACTGAAGGTTTGATAACTCATTATTCACATGAGTATGGAATACTGTTTCGCTGGCATATTTTCTATTGTGTAAAAATTGTGCAATTTCTACGCAAGACAATTTAAAAATATCTAGCCAAACTAAAAAATGAACAAACCATTCACCAAATACCTTTAAATTTTTAACCTACAAATAATGTCACATGCAAGCAAATGTGACATATAAAGATATTCACTGTAAAATAGTTTATAATAGCAAAAGATTGATAATATGCTAAATGTTTATCAGTGAGGGACTGTTAAATAGTCCATATAGGGAAATACTAAAATAATAAGGCAGCACTCTATGCACCAATATAGGACAATTTTTACAATATTTTAGGTTAACAAAAGAACAACAGAGTACATAGTATACTAGTAAAGTATATATTTGAATATATGTTATACATATTCCTATTTTTATAGAATATCTTAAAATTTTATCATAAGATACTGATAATCATATTTGTTTCCAGAGAGGAATTCTGAGTGGTCACTGGATGTAGTGAGAATGAATATAATTTTTTGATGAACACCTTTTATGTTTTTAAATTTTGTACCATGCAGTACATAATCTGTATCTCCATCTCTCCACAGGTATTAGCTTTTAAACAGTTAAGAGACTTTTTAAAATTCTTCTATGGTTTTCCTGAACTGCACATGTGTTTTTTATACGCAATTTACATAAAGCAACTACTCTTGCCAGAGTAATGCTTTAAAAGCAAACATACCTCTGTAAAATTGGGGAATAATCTTCAACAATAACTCCAACTGCAAAAGTCCTTTCCACCAAAAGGGCCTTGAAATGCTCTTCCCACTGCCACAGGTTACAGATAATGCAGACCATGCATGAGGAATGAGGATTCTAGATTGGTAACTCACAAACAAGTACGTCAGAATCACTATCACTTTTAAATCACTGATTTCTGGTCCCCACTCCCAAAGTTTCTGATTCGGTAGGTATTAGTGGGGATCTGAAAAGTTGTATTTCTAATAAGTTCCCAAGTGTTGCTGATCCAGCCTGTCCAGCGACAACAGATTGCGAACCACTGTTCTAGAGCAGATAGTAATTATAGAAAAGAGAGTGCAAATACAGAATGTTAGGAAAAGAAATTCCGCGCATTCCCAAACAGCTAAAAATCCGTGGCGAATACGAAAGCATAGTAAGAACTCCCCTGAAATTTAAAGTACACACACAACCAAAAAAATGCATGTCACTTATAAATAAGGGTTCTGCAGGAAGAGGCAGGAATTTCAGACAGATCCTTTGGGGCCAAGAACACCATAAAAAAAAAAAAAAATACTGAAGAAGAGCCGTCAGACCACAGAGACACCGCTAACCTGGACATACTTACTAATGGTTTAGCAGAGTCTTAACATTCAAACCCTATACATATCCTTTAGGAAAACGCATAAATAGTATGTTTGACATCTTTCTTTGTGACACATTCTCAATAACGATTTTCTTTTTCTATCATTGTAAATCATGAATTAATTCCAATGAGGTATATGATATAAATAACTGGAATGAACACACTTTGCTCAAAAGTCAAAATTCCAGTGTCCAAAATAGGAAACCCTAGGCAGGTATCATTCCTTATAAAACACCATCTTACAAGATTGATGGGTTACTAAGTATGTTGCATATTACACATTCATTTTCTCATTTAAATTTGAGATCAACTCTAGGAGCTAATGAGATTTTATTAATAAGGAAATCGAACCTCAAATTAAATATTTTCTTAAGGCCATATACTTAATAAATAGTGTAAAAACTAAAACTTTGATTTTTCTAGTGCCGAAGAATATTTTCAAAACATAGGTCACCACTGAATATGCAGAGGCTGTGGATGAACACTTACTAATCATTAGGCTATTTTACTGTACAAAACAATACTTTTTTTGTTGCTTCATAACTATGTTTATAATTTCACAGATTTTTTTTCTCAAATGTTTTTGTAATATATCATGATGTTTCACATTTTCTAGAGGTCCATATATTTTCTAGAAGAAAAACAGTACAAAAATAAATCCATTTTTTTTTTGATAATGTTAATAGTAATCAGGAATATATGCTCTAACAAATCCTTGCCTAATTATAATGACCAAATGTAGACAATTGCATTTTCCAGAGGTGTTCTCCACCATGTATCCCATCCAGCATGTATTTTATTTAAGAGGAAATTGACCCTCTGAGTACTAGGTTCAATATTGACTCTGGGCAGAACATTATGCCCACCTTGACTAACAGAAAATAAGGGGAGGAATGTTGCATAATTTCTAAGACTGAATCATAAATGGAAATATAGCTACAGTAGATGGCTTTTAAAGACACTGTGATAATCCCTACCTTGTAGTATTTGTGACCTTGTGAAATCTTCTTCCCTTGAGTCCGACCTAGACCTGGTGCTTGTGTCTAAGAAATACGATGTGCCAAAGGAGAAAGGATGCGACTTTAATGATTGGTTAACAAAAACTAGCTACTCTCTTGCTGGGTTTTCTTTCTGTTGTGTTGTCAGCATGCATGCATTGATGAAGCAAGCTACCATGTTGCAGAGGCCCATGCATGAAGGAACTGAGGATGACTTCTGGCCAGCAGCCAGTGAGAAACTAAGACCCCCGTTCCATAGCCTATCATTGACTGAATCCCGCCAACAGCCAAGTGAGCAAGCTTAGAAGCAGAAATGTCTCCAGTCAAATCTTAGGAGGACTAGACCTCAAGTTGACACCTTGATTACAGCCTGTGAGAGACCCTGACACAGAGACATACCCAGATTCCCAGCTATGAACAAAACAAAAAACAAAAACAAGATAACACAATAACCCATGAGGTAATAAATGATGTTGCTCAATTCCACTAAATTAGGGGGTAATTTGTTACACAGGAAGAGATAGCAAATAAACAGTTTCCACCTGGTTCTATAGAATGCTTGCTCTTGGAAACCAGCTAGTATTCTATGAGGATACCAAGCAGTGATATGTAGATTTTCTGTAAGACAGCTCCAGCTGAGATACCAGCTGACTAACAATATCAGCAACAAAATGTAAGCAATCCAGTCTTCCTGGGATTCTAGACTGCAGTAGTTGAGCTGCCCTAGGTGACACTTTATGAAACAAGCATGATTTGTTTCCAATGAACCTTGCCCAAGAAGCAAAACTGTGAGTAAAACAAATGATTATTATTGTTTACACCCGGAAATTTGGGGTCATTTTTTTATGGAGCAATAAATAACTGAAACATTAAGGGACATAAAATATTTCTGTGCATTTAGTGTCTATGATTTATTATTAAAAGCCTCACCTCAAATTGAAGCCAAAGCATATGTTTCATTTAAAGATTAAAACCAAAAATTTTATCTTACCAAGACAGAAAAAATTATCCTATCAAATGGTTGTAAAAGTTGAATAATTAATACATTTACAATGTGATTATACTACAAATGTCTTATTTTTCCTTTTTTTAAAAAAAATAATTTACGGGGCGCCTGGGTGGCTCAGTCGGTTGGGCGGCCGACTTCGGCTCAGGTCATGGTCTCGCGGTCCGTGAGTTCGAGCCCCGCGTCGGGCTCTGTGCTGACAGCTCAGAGCCTGGAGCCTGCTTCCGATTCTGTGTCTCCCTCTCTCTGACCCTCCCCTGTTCATGCTCTGTCTCTCCCTGTCTCAAAAATAAATAAACGTTAAAAAAATTAAAAAAAAAAATAATTTACAAAGTATATATTCTCACCTGCAGAATTAAGAAAACACCGGTCCATTTCACCTTTCTTAATGCCCAATAGGACCATTAACCTGCTATTTTGCTCAACAGTTAACTAGGTCTTGGTAACTTAGGGCATATCAAACAAGACAAAAGGTAGTCAAACGTAATCTTAAATAGGATTTTGTGTTTTATAATTTCATTGAGCTATAACTGAAATGCATTCAACTTTGCTTGTTTGAAGTACACAATGGGGATAATTCGTGAAATTATCAACACAGTCAAGATGACAAACATTTCTATCACCTTCCAAAAGTTTCCTCACACCACATTGTAATTCATCTCTATCTTTCCTCCTGTCCCCAAGAAACAGATGATCTACTCTTTCCCTATGAATTATTTGCAGTTTTGAAAATTTTATGAAATATTTAAAATTAACACTTTTGTTATTCGCCTGATTCTTTGGCTCAGCATTTTGAGATTCACTCGTGTTGTTGCAGATAACAGCCATTACTTTCTTTCTTATTGGTAACTAGTATTACAATGTATCAACATCCACAGTTTATCCACATGAACATTTAGATTCTTTCCAGTTTATATCTATTACTAGCCATTCTGAATGTTCAGGATTCATTGCATTATTCTTAGAAGACATTGTTCTTGAAGCATACTTGCTGACTATTATTCAAATCTAGGGCAATTTCTTTTCTTTATACTCAGAGTAGAGTTCCAGTATTTCTTATATAATTACATTCTATTTCTGATTATTGTTTCACTTTTGTTGGAAAACATCCTTAAGAAACTTCCTGAAAAAAATGTATTATTACAGGTATGCTTTCTGAGTTGCATTTCTAATAGTATTATAATTAAAAATATTATAAAGTAACATTGTCAAAATTCAAAAAGTCTCTTTGCAGTGCTGGTCTCCATTTACCTTCTTGTATCATCAAGTTTCTAATAAAAATTCTAAAGGTAGTCAGGTTTCAACTTATTTGACTTACTTTCTGGGGTAAATTTTTAACTCTCACTAAAGAAACAGTTTTCTTTAGTGCCCTGAAATATCATGGTGTTGTACCTTGGTGTAGGTTTCTTTATTTAAAAGGTCTATTGAGGACTTCTGGGGAAGATGGCTATGTAGGAAGTTTCTGGATTCACTTCATCCCCTGTATTTACCTAGATAACACCCACATCAGTGTAAATAAACCAAAAAGTGACCCAAACTGGTAGAATAGACTCTCTATAGCTAATGTAGAGAAGAGGCCACATGGAAGAGTGTAGGAAGGGCAAAGACATGGCAGGAGCAAAACAGACCAGTAGGACTGACCTTAGGAGACAGGGAGCCCTGGGTCTGAGGAGGGGAGAGGAGAAGACCCCCCCCTTGGAGCACCCCAGGCACGGAGGTACTGCATTAGAGAGATGAATCCCCATAACATTTGGCTATGAAGGACAGAGGGGCTGGCTGTTTGTTTGTTTGTTTGTAGAATCAGTGGGGCTTTCCACCTGGACCTTGACAAATCAGCTGGGTCAGCTCTGGGAGAGCCAGGAGGGAGAAAGAGTTCTCACTCTTAAAGATACAGCAAACAAACAGCCCTTTGGAGATACATTATAGAAGCAGCAGTATGAGAAACACCTGGGGTATACAGGAAGGAAATTTATTTAGTAATTTTAGAGAATGTGCTAGACGTGCAAGGAACTTTGGGAGACTTCTCTAAAAACAAAGGAGTCAGCCAGAGCCAGCTCCTCCACCCCCAGGCTAGATACAAGGACACGTGCAGGAATCAGCACAGTGCCATGCCCTCCCCCTAGCTTGCTAAAAGAGGCCCCACACACTTCTGTACAACAGCCCCCTCCAAACCAGATGGGTTTGGCAGGGTTTTCTCCAGGTGGAGACAGCACTGCTCCCACAACAGACTTTGCTACACTGTATGTCTCACCTCCGCATTTTCCTATGGACCTAACTCTAATAAACACATGAGCAGAGCCCATCCAAAGTGATGCCACAAGCCTGTCAGTGTCCAAGCAGCCTATAGGGGCCAGCACCTCTCCAAAGAGACTCTTTCCCCAGGAAGAAGGAAGATAACCACACACACCAGTCCAACTACAGCCCAAGCAGTGGGCGGGGGGCAGACAGTGGGTCTGACTGCAAGCCCTACCCACCAAAAAAAAAGCTTCTCAGCAGACAACACAGGGAGAGCACCCTATACTTGGGTGCTACACAGGTTCTGGCAAATGCCTGGTTTAACATCCACTAACAATACAGGGACCAAACTGTCCATAACAGGGAGACAGCCATTGCAGATGACTACATGAAGGACAAGACAGCTCAGCAACAATAGCAGGGTGCACACAACACACAGAGACCCCACTGAAACTCCAGGTTCTGGTCAACAGGGATACTGCATTGCAGGACGCCACAAGTCTTCTTCTTCGTAAGGCCACTATATTCAAGAGGAGGAGATGTGGCTTTCTTTCCTAACACATAGAAACAGACACAGAGAATTAGACAAAATGAGGAGACAGAGGAATAAGTCCCAAATGAAAGAACGGGACAAAATCACAGCAGGAGGCCTAAATGAAACAGAGGTAAGTAATATGCCTGATATAGAATTTAAAGAAATGTCCATAAAGGTATTCACTGGACTTGAGAAAAGATTAGAGACCTCAGTGAGATCCTCAAAACAGACAGAAAAAAGAAAAAAGAATGAATCAGAGAGGAAGAATGCAATAATTGAAATAAAAACAACAACAAAAAACCCCAGATGGAATAAAGAGTAGACTACAGGAAGCAGAAGAAGGGATCAGTGACCTGGAGGACAGAGTAATGGAGAACAATCAAGCTGAACAGGAGAGAGAAAAATAATAAAATGAAAATAAACAAGTTTTAAAAATGAAAATGGATTGGGGTGCCTGGGTGGCTGTCAGTTAAACAACCAACTTCAGCTCAGGTCATGATCTTGCAGTTCATGAGTTTGAGCCCCTTGTTGGACCCTGTGCTGACAGCCTAGAGCCTGGAGCTTGCTTCAGATTCTGTGTCTCCCTCTCTCTCTCTGCTCCTCCCCTGCTAACACTTTCTCTCTCTCTCTCAAAAATACATAAACATAATTGTTTAAATGAAAATAGATTAAGGGAACTCAGCAACACCATCAAGCATAACATTTGCATTACAGGGATCTTAGAAGGATAAGAGAAAGAAAAAAAGGGCAGAACATTTATTTTAAAAAATAATAGCTGAAAACTTCCTGAATCCAGGGAAGAAAACTGAAATCCAGACCCAGGAGGCACAGAGATCCACCAAAAAATCAAACCATGGTGGTCCAAATAAGATACATAATAATTAAAATGGCCAAAAAAAAAAAAAATAGTGATAAGGAGAGAATTTGTAAAGCAGCAAAAGAAAACAGTTATATAGTGCTGTCAACTCTTTTTTGGCAGAAAACTGGAAGACCAGAAGGGAGTGGTATGATACACACAAAAGGAAGAAAAAACAAAAAACTTGCAACCAAGAATACTCTATCCAGCAAGGCTATCATTCAGAATAGATGGAAAGATAAATAGTTTCCTAGACAAACAAAAGTTAAAGAAATTCATCACCACTAAACAAGTCTTAAAATAATTGTTAAATGGGGCTCTGTGAGTGAAAAGGAAAGACCATAAGCAGTAATAAGAAAAGTAGAAAGCACAAAAGTAGTAAAATTAAACATATCTATAAAAATCAGTCAAGAGATTCACAAAATAAAATGATATGAAGTATGACACCACACATCTAAAACGTGGAGGGGTAGATGAGTAAAAATCTTTTGCTTTTAGAATGGGTTCAAGCTCAAGCAACCATAAACTTAATACAGACTGCCATATAGATAAGATGATATATATAAACTCAGTGGTAACCACAAATCGAAAACTGGTAATGGATATGCAAGAAATAAAGAGAAAGGAATCCAAGTATAACACTAAAGAAAGCCAGAAAACCCTGATAGCAGAGAATGGGAGAAGAAAGGAGAAGAACTACAGGAATCATAAAACAGGTAACAGCAATAAGTACATGCCTATCAATAATTACTTTGCCTGTAAATGAACTAAAATCTCCAATCTAAAGACATAGATTGACAGAATGAATAAAAAACAACAATCATATTTATGCTGCCTGCAAGAGACTCATTTCAGACCTAATGACATATGCAGATTAAAAGTAAAGGGATGGAAAAACTTTTATCATGCAAATGGAAGTGCAAAGAAAGCCAGAGTAGCAACACTCATATCTGTCAAAACAGACTTTAAAACAAAGACTGTAACAAAGGCAAAGAAAGATACTATATAATTATAAAGGGAACAATCCAATAAGAAGATATAACAAGTGTAAATATTTATGCACCCAAGATGAAAGCACCTGAATACATAAAGTAGCTAATAAGAAGCATAAACAAAGTAATTGACAATAATACAATAATAGTTGGAGACTTTAACATTCCACTTACATCAATGGATACATCATCCAAACAGAAAAATCAACAAGGAAACTGTATGTTTGAATGACACATTGGACCAGATAGGATCCTAAAATGGCAGAATACATATTTTTTTCAAGTGCATAGAGAGCATTCTCCACAAAAGATCACATGTTATGCCTCAAAAAAGTCTTAACAAATTCAAAAAGACTGAAGTCATACCATGCATTTTTTCTGACCACAATGTTATGAAATTAGAAGTAAACAACAAGAAAAACTCTGGAAAGAACACAAATACATGGAAGTTAAGTAACATGTTACTAAGAAATGAAGGCATTAACCAACCAAGAAGTCAAAGAAGAAATCCAAACAATACACAAAGACAAATGAAAACACAAAGGTCCCAAATCTTTGCGATGTAACAAAATCTCTTCTAAGAGAAAAGTTTATAACAATATAGGTCTACCTCAAAAATCAAGAAAAACTGATTCAGGAAGAAATGGAAATTTGAACAGACCAATTACCAGCAATGAAATTGAATCAGTAATTTAAAAAAGTCCCAACAAACCTAAGTCCAGGACCAGACAGCTTCACAGGTGAATTCTACAAAACATTGAAAGAGGGATTAGTAGGTATTCTTCTCTAATTATTAAAGAAAAGAGAGAGAGAGAGAGAGGAAAGACAGCTTCCAAATTCATTTCATGAGGGCAGCGTTACCCTGATACCAATATCTCTGATAAACATAGATGAAAACGTCCTCAAAAAAAACACAAAAAACAAAACAAAAACCTACTAGTAAACTGGCTCCAACCATACATTAAAATAATCGTTTATCACGATCAATGAGATTTATTCCAGGGGTGCAAAGGTGGTTCAACATTTGCAAATCAATCGACATGATGAATCATGTCAACAAAAGGGTAAAAACCATATAATCATTTCAATAGATTCATAAAAAGCATTTGACATCTGTTCATGATGAAAACCCTCAACAAAGGAGGTTGAGAGGAAATATAACTCAACATAATAAAGGCCTTATATGAAAAAGCCACAACTAACATCATACTCAATGGTGAAAACCTGAGAGCTTTTCCACTAAGATCAGGAACAAGGACAGGATGTCCACTTTTATTCAACATAGTACTGGAAGTCCTAGCCACAGCAGTCAGACCAAGGGGGAAAATAAGCATCCAAAGGGGTAAGGAGGAAGGAAAAGTTTTACTCTTTGCAGACAACATGATACCCTATATAGAAAATCTGAAAGACTCAAAAAAAAAAAAAAAACCCTCCTAGAATTGATAAATCAATACAATCACAGCATATAAAATTAATGTACACAAATCTGTTGCATTCCTATATACTAATAAGGAGTAGTAGAAAGAGAAACTAAGAAAACAACCCCATTTAAAATTACACCAAAAATAATAAGCTACCTAGGAATAAACTTAACGAAAAAGACGAAAACACCTGACTCTGAAAAGTACAAAACATTGACGAAAGGAAATTGAAGATGACACAAAGAAATGGAAAGATATCCCATGCTCATGGGTTGGAAGAACAAATATTGCCAAAATGTCTATATTACCCAAAACAATTTACACATTTAATGCAACCTCTATCAAAATAACAATGGCATTTTTCACAGAACTACAAAAAACAATCCTAAAATTTGTATGGAACCACAAAAGACCCAAATAGCCAAAGAAATCTTGAAAAAGATAAACAAAACTGGAGTTATCACAACACCAGACTTCAAGTTCTATTACAAAGCTGTAGCAATCAAAATAGTATGGTACTAGGACCAAAACAGACACACAGATCAATGGAACAGAATGGAGAACTCAGAAATAAACCCATGATTATATGGTCAATTAGTCTTCCAGAAGGGAGGAAAAAATACGCAATAAGAAAAATACAATCTCTAACAAATGGTGATGGGAAAACGAGACAGTGAGATCGAAAATAATGAAACTGGACCACTTTATTAAACCATACACAAAAATATGCTCAAATGAATTGAAGACCTGAATATGAGACCTGAAACCATAAAAATCTGAGAAAAGAGCACCGAGAGTAATTTCTCTGACATCAGCCACAGCAACATTTTTCTAGATATGTCTCCTGAAATAAGGAAAGATTTCCTTAAAATCTTAAAAATCTTAAAAAGCAAAATTAAACTATTAGGACTACATCAAAATAAAATACTTCTGAACAGCAAAGGAAACAACCAACAAAAGTAAAATACAACATATGGAATGGAAGAAGATATTTGCAAATGACATATCTGATAAGAGGTTAGTGTTCAAAATATATAAAGAACTCATACAACTCCACACCAAAAAAAACCCTAAGTAATCGAATTTAAAAAATGGGCAGAAGACATGAACAGACATTGCTCCAAAGAAGACATCCAGATGGCCAACAGACACATGAAAAGATGTTCAACATCATTCATCATCAGGAAAATGCAAATCGAAACCACAATGCATATGACATTACACCTGTTGGAATGGCTAAAATAAAAAACACAGGAAACAAAAAGAAACCCTTATATAATGTTGGTGGGAATGCAAACTAGTACAGCCACTATGGAAGATAGTATGGAGGTTCCTCAAAAATAAAAATAGAATTACCATATGATCCAATAATTCCACTGCTGGGTATTACCCAAAGAATACAAAAACACTAATTTTGGAAAGATATTTGCACCCCTATATTTACTGCAGCGTTATTTAAAATAGTCAAATTATGGAAGCAGCTCAAAAGTCCGTTGATAAATGAATGGATAAAGAAGATGTGGTGTACACACACACACACACACACACACACACACACACACACACACACACACACTGGAATATTACTTAGCCATAAAAAAGATGAAATCTTGCCATTTGCAACAACATGGATGGGTCAGGAGAGTATAATGCTAAAAGAAATAAGTCAGAAAAGCAAATACCATATTATCTCACTCCTATTTTTAAATTCTCAAACAAAATAAATGAACAAAGAGAAAAAGAGACAAACCAAAAATCAGACTCTTAACTGTAGAGAACAAACTGATGTTTACCAGCGGATAGGTGGGTGGATAGATGGGTAAAATAGGTGAAGAGAGTTAAGAGTCGTCTTCTCATGATGAGCAATGAGTAATATATAGAATTGTTGAATCATTATACTGTACATCTGAAACTAATATAACATTGTATGTTAATTATACTGAAATTAAAATGAAAAAATATAAGTTATACACATATAAGTATGTAAATATATGTATGTATATATCTATGTATATGTATGCATGTATATAGATACCCTTTACTAACTAAAGTAAGGAAGTTTCCTTCTATATGGGTATGCAGGATATTGTGAATAATACATTGTTGTCTGCCTAGATTTTGTTGTCTTGAAAAGTGATAAGACGACAGTTAATTGTAGAGCTTATTTATCTCTTTGAGATTTATATTTAGACTTTGTTAGTATATAGGCTAGTCCTTTCCAGAGTCTCTACTGAATGCCCCAGGTTAAAAAAAGTCTCTCTACTCTGACTAATTAGAACGTAAACATTTCCTAACGTTGTACATTCTTAAGTAATTTCATCTTACACAGCTCTGATAGTTGCTTGTTTTCTCTTGCAGAGTTGCACATGTGTCCACACATGTGTCACTCAGCAGCAGATTCCTGGGGTCCCCTATGTAGACTTAGGAAGCTCTTATTTTACTCAGCTGCCTCCTCTCCAGCAAATTTCCAGTGTGGAGACTTGCTGAACTTTGATCTCAGTCTCCTCAACTCCCACAACTATTGCGTTGGCTTGGTTTTTCCCCTCTCTGTGGCAGGCTTCCGGAAGTGCCTCTGGGCAAAAGGCCAGGGTAATAACCGTGGTTGCCTTTTTCTTTGGTTTTCATTCTTTGTCAATTGTCCAATATCTAAATATACCTATTTCATATACATTTTTCATAATTTTTAGTTATTTTCAGTGGAAAACTATTCCTTCACCAATTACATCATGATGGATGGAAGCTAAAATCACTCCCATCTTTTCAAATAAATGATTTGATAAGTCATTGCCATCCTGGTCTTGTTACGAATGTCATTTTTTTTTCTTCTACTACAATTTTAACAAGCTCATCATGAAGGTTAGCCAAGATCTTTGCACAAACTGTCATCTTGAATGAAAAAAAATATATTTTTGTGCCAGAATGTTTATATAAGAAATATCTTTGAGAAAAGTAGCACTACTTGTGTTTATTACAACCAAAGTTGGTGAATCAAGAGGTATCAAGGAAATTTCCAGATGTTACATGGAATTCTGAGGTGCGCCATCTTCCATTGTATCTGGTACAGTGATTTTGTGTGTGTGTGTGTGTGTGTGTGTGTGTGTGTGTGTGTGACTTTCAAACAGCAGATAACAATAGGTATCTCCAGATGCTATTGCCCACACATATGATAAACACAACCCCATCTAACTCTTGGAAAAAAACATTCATATTTCAAAAGATACTATCACCGCCTAATATTTTTAAAATTCATTCAGAATCCTAGGATGCAAGGGAAATCTAAGCAAGAAATGGTTGGTCCCCCCTTAAGCCCAATTTGTGGCTTTATAACTCATGCAAAAAATAAAACACACACACACACACACAACAGACCTAGCTTTTCTCACTCTATTTCTATCATTAAGCCACAGAAAGATTTTTATCAATCCATTTGTCAGTACCTGAATATCACAGCTTATAAGTCACAAGAGAGTTCTATAAATGGAAGTATTCTAACATATTTAAGAGATTAATCCTACAGAATAGAATGTTTTGACAGGACTCTGATCTCCCACAGGCAAAGCTCTAGAGACATTTCCTTTCAAAGTGGCAAGCCATTATCCTGTCTCAGTATTCTAGCACTAATGACAATTTTTTGTCATGTCTAATGATTAAAAAATAAATATGGCAAAGAATGGAGAAGTCTGGCTGGCCAGGTGGGTAACTATACTCACTTAGAGGCAAGTTCAAGGTAAAGGAAGAATCCCCATTCCTTTATTTCAAAGATTCTTTATTCTCCTAGTAATTATATGATTTCCCCAAAACAAGACTGCTTCTTCATGAAAGGAAAATTACTTTTTCCAGGAAGAAAGATTTTGGGTTCTGTCTTCTGTCACAGCACATCTAATGTTACAGAAATATATTAGTGACATTTATGAAACATGGGGACCTATGAGCCTAAACCATGTAGCCTCCTTTCACCCACGCTTGAGGCCAGATTTGCACTTCAAGTGCACATCTCAAGAAAAAAATATATTCACTCATCTCATTCAGAGCCATGTGAGAGACCAGGTTTGTTTCAGGGGTGTGCTGTATCAGAAAGCTTCCAAATTTATATACGGCATCAAATATCATTAAGAAGAACCCAGAATGTAAATATCTGGCAAACTTTTTCTAATGTCCCCTTCCTACCATCTCTGCACCAAGCCCCTACTGGTTTACTTATAACGTACTGACAACAACCTGTTTTGTACAAATACATTCTCATATTTGGTGATAAGTTGTTTGAATACTGGGACTAAACCTTCACCATATTTTTGTTCTAAGTGCTTAGCAGGGTGCTCTGCACGTAGCTGAAACATTGTAAACATTATTAAAATTATTATTTCCATAAAAAAAACTATAACCTCAAAGCAGTCAACAACTTTTCTATGAACACCCCTAGCATCTTCTGCACCAGTCTCCACATAAAGATCTTAAAGGCAACTTAATCAAGTGTTTCAAAGAGCTTTTTATTTTTATTTTGTAATGTTTATTTTTTGAGACAGAGAGATAGCATGAGTGGGGAAGGAACAGAGAGAAAGGGCTACAGAGGATCTGAGGAGGGCTCTGTGTGGACAGCAGAAGCCCAAGGTGGGACTCAAAACTCACAAACATGAGATCATGACCTGAGCTCAAGTCAGATGGTTAACTAACTAAGCCACCCAGGCACCCCCTCAAAGAGCTGTCAGAAAGTCTTGGTAGCTGGAAAGAAGTTATTATTGCCATGAGTCAATCTAGACAAGCAAATCCCTAAATACACAATTAGGATGTGATCAAGTAATCACTTTATTATAAAATAGGACATCATGTCCTTTTTAATGTCTGTTCACATGGGTTTTCTTAAGCTTTGATGCTTCTATCTGCAAAAGCCAAACATTAACCTTCAATCTTATTGAAAGATAATGAATATAATACAAAGGTGACAAAGCTGAGATTTTTTAAGTAATGTCTAATTTGCAGACTTCAGTGAATAAATCCTAGTAACTTTTAAATATTGCTCAAAGTTACTTATTATTTAGCTGACTTTATGCAGCATGACTATAGTCTTGGAAGACTTGAAAATTTCTTGTGAAATACACAACAGAAAGTGAAATCTAAACTTTCCATGTGAAATGTCAAAGTGGAATAGTACTCAGGGGGGGAAAGGATCAAATGGTAAAAAAGAGTCAGATATTTCCAGTGAAATATTTTTTTATACCTGATTATTTCTAGTATTAATTTGATAATAATAATAACTGATACTCCTTAACTGCTCACCATGTTCCAGTCACTTTGCTAAATACTAAACATGCTTCACTGCATTGGCAGTTATAGATATATGAGGTAGACTTATTATTCTCCCCATTACAGAGATGAACAAACTCATAGAAAAATTTAGCTATTTTTGTCTAAGTTTACCTAGGCAATAAATGGAAAAACTTAGATATGAACTCAATCTCTTTGAGTTCAGTATCCATGGCCTTACCCTGATACAATCCAGTGCCTCTGAATGTCTCAGGAAGAAATATCATATTGAACTCAAATTAAAAAAAAAATACTGAAGTCACACATTGTATAATGCGTGCATTCAACTTCTGTGGTCCACTTAAGCACAGATATAATTAGCCTTAGAATTAGAAAACTCTAGGCCTGCAAAAGACAATTGCTTTCAACTAATCCAAATGTCTCATTTTATATATTATGAAAGTAAAAATTAATATTACAAGTAATTCAGGCAAGTCAGTCAGAGCCTGATACTTCATAGCAAATTCAGGCTCTATACAAATTCACAATGCAGCAACTAGCCAGATAAATGGCTGCCTAAAACTGGAGTTACACTTGGGTCTCCTATAAAAATTATTAATAATTTAAGAAAAAATAAAATATTTATGGAACATGGCCAATAGCAGTAAATATGAATGTGTCAAATAAAATATTTTTCATTCATTCATGTATTTATTCAGTACAACACATCTACTGTTTAAGATTTGCTGAACCTTCTGGTATGTGTTAGGGAAAAGGATGATGCCTGGAATCATAGAAAATCCTCAGAGAATGTGGAATAATCTTAAATTACATCAGAGATAAAATATAAAGGAAAGTAGGTAAACTTACAAGGAACACAATAATTTCTCTGCCAATAAATGCAAACAGCAATTCTATGATGTTAGAAAAGAAAAATAAATGAGTGGGAGTGGGTTAGGATAGTCAAAAAAAGTCGAGGCATATAAAAATAATATTAACAGAAGAGTAGGAGTGGTTAATCCAAAGATAAGAAGCAAAAATAAGAATACTAGCGAATGCATTTCTTTTTTTCTTTCTTTATTTATTTTTGTTCTTTTTTTTTTTTTTTTACAAAAGTTTCAAGATATATAAAACTCTAGAAAATAATTCACAGTCTCTTTGGGTTATGGATGACAATATAGACACAAAGAGAAATAAGAATATAGGATTCTGTATAATAAATACTAGAGATATTCAAAGGAATGATAGATGCATGGATTCACATGGCTTACAAAGGTTTCACTCAAGAGAGAATTAAGTCAGAGTTACAAAGGAGGGGCCATGTGGTTGAGGGGAAGGGCTGGCTATTCCATAGGAGAAGAAATACATGGCAAAGGCAATGAAGAAAAAAATATTAAGGCTTTTTGAGTGAAAAGTTACCTTACACCCATACAAATGTCTGGCTTGTTAACTGGTCTCTAAATTTATCAACAAGCTTGTCACAAAATTGTGTACTTCCATGTAAATACATGTTATTTTACTAAAAGCAAATGTAAACTGGCACAAATAGACTTACTTCAAAGATGATTCATCTATGTACTAAAATTCATTAATTCAGATTTTTTTTTACTTTTCCTGTCCAAATAAATTGATAATTATCATAAATATGATAATTTTCTCATATAAATTATTTTTAAAATGTACTAATAATTCATTTGTTGGGGTTTTTACTGCTTTCCATTTCCACAGCAGAACCCCATGCCAGGCTCAGTCAACACTTTAATATACCCTTTCTCTTCATTAGAGTGCTCATTCTTTCCTTAATAACATTACAAAATACAATTTTGATTCTAGAATTTGCCAATTTTTCTTTCCTGCTATAGACATCAAGCTCTGTTTGGCTACTAGCTATGAGCACATAATAAAAATAGTAAAGAAAACTCACACATAAAACCACACATTCATAAGAATATACATTTACCTACTATATACTTTTATATTTATATAAGCATATACTTACATACTATATGTAATATACATAATGTATATATGTACACATTTATATACTACATATAATGCATATATATGTAATGTAACTATATGTAACATAATATATAATATATAACATATTATATACAAAGTGTATATAATGTATACATTTATATACCATATACTTTTTTATTTATAAAAGTATATGCTTATATACTATATATAATATATATAATAATGTGTATATATATAGTATATAAATGTATATTCTAAGCAATTACTAAATATATATTTAAGCATTAAAATGTCATCCATGGAAACATTTCATTGCCATCGTCTTAATGTTAATAACGTGCAGGTCTAACAATAGGTACTTAAGTAATCTTGACTTAAAGTTAGTTAGAAAGTGGATAATATGTAGGTTAATTGGCGAACTTCTAAAATTGAAGGCCTAGACTCCTGAAGACAAAATTTACACTATAATGTGGGAGTGCTGTTTCTAATAAAGTGTAAATGAGGCAGGTTGCTAGAGAAGCCACCCAGGAAGGCAACTCTTATCCCTAAGCCATGATGAAGTGTGAATATTGAACAAAAGATTAAAACAGTACCACCAGGAGAGACAAAACAGTAGTTGTTAGCAAAGAACAAGTTTAGAGCCAAGGACTCAACACTGGTTGGTAACCACAGCATGAATAGAAATATATTTCCATTTGAATTGTTATCTAGAACACTGGGTGGCTTAGTGAATGAGAACAAGTTTGGAGTGAATGCTACATATGCTGCAGTAGACGGGTTTAAATAAATTAAATGTGTTCATCTGTACTCTGTTGAAGTTGGATAAAAATTTCCATAGGTAGAATATATTCAGATGTGTCTTGTTACATTGATATTTATCATCTGTATCCTAGGCTCTAATACACTGAATTTCATATTATTCATGGAATTTTAGGCTCCATAGCTTCCAGAATAGTCCTTCTGGTTTGACTTAGTACTTTTATCTTCTATATCCTTAAGGCTACATGTACTTTTTACTTGCTTATGCTAATATGTAAGCATTATTGCTTGCTTGCAATTAATTTAACTGTACATATTCATGCATCTTCCCCAGTGATCTACAACTCAAATGAAAAAGAACATTTATTTATTTACTTATTTATTTAGTCAACACAGACTGAATAGACTAGCAGGACACAATCCTCTTTTTGCTTTCTTTTTTATTTATCACAGATAGATAAGAGAAGTATTATAGCAGAGTGATTAATCTCATGGCCATTGGAATCACTTAACAGTTACTCAAATCACACTCCTGTCACTGTGCCATTATTAGATACTTAAAGTTTCTCAGGTTATGTTTACTTATCTTCAGCGAAATGTAGAATTCTTTAAATCTAGTTAACTTAATGTAGTTAATTTAAATTTGTTACTGACTTTGGTCATTAGAGGCAAGATTCTACCATGTTTTCTTAAAATAGTATAAACCAAGATAAGGATTTCTAAAGAATAAGACCAAAAGAGACTGAACATATCTCCCTCAATTACACATAGCACTGAGGATATTAGAACAATTTTCCTTAAAAAAAAAAAGTCATAGAGATGCAATACACAGTATGGTGACTACAGTTAAAAATACTGTGTTGTGTTTTGAAAATTGCCGAAAGAGTAGATCTTCAAAGTTCTCATCACAAGAAAAAAAAATGTATGACTATTTTGTGGTGATACATGTTAGATTTATTGTGATTTCACAATATATACAAATACTGAATCATTATGTTGAACACCTGAAACTAATATGCTGTTATATGTTGATTTTATCTCAGTATTTTTTTTTCTTTTTAGTTTTTAATTTTTAAGTAATCATACAACCAAAGTGGGGCTTGAACTCACAACCCTGAGATTAAGAGTCATACACTCTACCAAGTAAGCCAGGCAGGCACCTCTCACAGTAATTGTTTTTAATTATGCTTTTGAAGACAAATTAGTAGTACTTGAATATGTGCACAGTTACATTCTGTGTTTGCTAGTGGTCTGCTAGAATCCACAAAATGTGGGGAGAATTACTAATAATCAGTCCCACTGTACAGAAAAAAAAAAAAAAAAAAAAAGCCAAGCAAACAGGGAGATAAAATAAAAATGGCCAAATTCTAAAGTGTATCATCTCCTAACTTTTCTATGCCTATACCAAGCAGCTTAATTCTAGTCCTCCTTACATTCTAAGTAGATCCCAATACCACCAAGGGTCAATGCTTTCAAAGACTCATCCTCATTAACAAGTGCATCAGTAGATGGTCAGAATCTTCATTTAACTGAAGAGCTAGCAGAGGCCACAAACACCAATGCCTATGGGGGTCAGTAGAAAAGGTAAATGAGGAAAAAAAACCAAATCTACCTGATATAATAGGGACAAGAAACGGCATCAGGAAAAGAAAGAATAGAGTAAATTTAGAAGGAGCACCACAACTTAGTTCCCAGACTTTAACATGCATACAATTCACCTGGGCATCTTGGTACAGTGAAGGTTCTGATCAAGGAGGTCTGAGATGGGTTCTGAGTTTTGCCTCTCACTAAATCATACAGAAAAATAAGTGTGGCCTCCAAACAGACTCCTCAGGCATTGTCTTCTACTACCTCCCAATATAGACACTGCTTGGCACTCTTCACATTGTTAGAGGAAACAGCTAGCTAGGTTTTGACAGGATGCCTGGAGGCCAGCAAAGGGGGAGTCAAGTCCTGTTTTTCAGAAAGTTAGCAACCTGTCCTGGCAACTTTTCACAAAGACACAAGAAATCTGCTTCAAACGAGACAGGCCCAAGACAAAGAAGGCCAGAGATTCTGACCAAGAAAGAGAGAAAAGTAGAGAAAACTTGCTCCCCCCAAGATCCCCTCCACAAATAATAAGTATCTCACCCGTTAGTTAACAACTGTCAGTGAAAGAGTCCCAAACTCTGCAGTGCTCAGCTTTCCCTTAAGTTCACCCACTCTCACTCTCACATTCCCAGAGTGGACTCTCATTTAATAAACTCTTCACTCACACCTCTTGCAACAAGACTAGGAGCCTCTGATAATGTCCCTGGGAGGGCTGGGCAGAGTCTTTAGGGCCTGGAGTTCTCCTCAGTTCACCGGCAACAACATAACTCAATTAAAAAGAGAAAACATCAGCAAACATCCAAATCAGCAAGGAAGAAGTCAAACTTTCACTCTTTGCAGATGACACAATCCTCTACATGGAAAACCCAAAAGATTCCACCAAAAACTGCTAGAACTGATACAAGAATTCCACAAAATTACAGGAAAGAAAATCAACATACAGAAATTGGTTACATTTCTATACAATCATAATGCGGCAGCAGAAAGAGAAAGCAAGGAATTGATCCCTTTTACAATTTTACTGAACACCATAAAATACGTAGGAATAAACCTAACCAAAGAGGTGAAAGATCTGTAGGTTGAAAACTATAAAGTTTGTGAAACAAATTGAAGAATACACAAAGAAATGGAAAAAAAAAATTCCATGCTCATGGATTGGAAGGACAAATATTGCTAAAATGTTGATACTACCCAAAGCAATCTATACATTCAATACAATTCTGATCAAAGTGACACCAACATTCTTCACAGAGCTAGAACAAACAATTCTAAAATCTGTATGGAACCAGAAAAGACCCTGAAGAGCCAAAGTAATGTTGAAAAAGAAAACCAAAGCCAGAGGCATCATAATTCCAGACTTCAAACTGTATTAAAAATCTGTAATCATGAAGACAGTATGGTACTGGCACAAAAACAGACATACAGATCAATGTGAGAGAAATAATCCCACCAAACCAATCAAAGGAGGAATGTGGAAATTCAGAGCACAGTGAATCGAGGCTTTAATAAACCTTCTTGCAAGACCAGTGTCTGATGAGCAGGAACATTCAGGGAAGTTACAGCAGACAATTTATTTCCTAGCATGGAAGTCCCTCCCCTAGTTCCTCATTGGCTGAGTACTGTGGAGGTTACAGCCTTACCTGGATGTCATCGATGCCTATGTAAGGCAAGAGTAGTCTCACTGGAACAAAGGTACATTCCCTGAGGTGATGATGCAAAGACCTCCCTTTGTTCTTTGGTGCATGCTCATTGCAAAGCCCTTGGAAATAAGCCCAGGAAATGGAGAGGGGAAGAAGAACCCAGAAGTGAAGTGTCTAAGGGTTTGGGAGTCCACTGTAAGTTGGGGAGCAGTTCACACCATCGGGACCTCATTAAGATAAAAAGCTTCTGCACAGCAGAGGAAACAATAAGCGAAACTAAAAGGTGACCAACAGTATAGGAGAAGATATTTGCAGATGACATATCTGACACGAGTTACTATCCAAAATCTATAAAAAATTAGCAAACTCAATACCTCAGAAACAAATAATCCAGTGAAGATATGAGAAAAAGACTCGAACAGATACTTTTCCAAAGATGATATCCAGATGGCTCACAGACACATGAAAAAATGCTCAACATCATCCATCATCAGGGAAATACAAATCAAAACCACAATGAGATACCACCTCACTCCTGTCACAATGGCTAAATGAACAATTCAGGAAACAACAGATGTTGGTAAGGAGGCAGAGAAAAGGGAACTCTTTTGCACTATTGGTGGGAATGCAAATTGGTGCAGGTACTCTGGAGAACAGTATGGAGGCTCTTCAAAAAATTAAAAACAGAACTACCGTACAACTCAGCGATTGCACTAGGAATTCATCCAAAGGATATAAAAGTGTTGATTCAAAGGGGCATATGCACCCCAGTGTTTATAGTACTATCTTTAATAGCTAAATTATGGAAAGAGTCAAATGTCCGTTGACTGATAAATGGATTAAAAAGATTTGGGGTGTGTGTGTGTGTGTGCGTGTGTGCATGCGTGTGGTGGAATACTACTCAGCTATCAAAAAGAATGAAAACTTGCCATTTGCAACAATGTCGTTGGAACTAGAATGTATTATGCTAAGTGAAATACATCAGCTAGAGAAAGACAAATATCATATGATTTCACTCATAAGTGGAATTTCCAAACAAAAACAAACACAAAAACAAAACAGATGAACATAGAGGAAGGGAAAGAAAAACAAAAAGAGAGAGGGAGGCAAACCATAATGGACTCTTAAATACAGAAAACCAACTCAGGATTACTGGAGAGGTGTGTGGTGGGGGGATAGATTAAATGGGTGATGGACATTAAGGAGGGTACTCATTGGGATGAGTACCCAGTGTTATATGTAAATGATGAATTGCTAAAGTTTACTCCTGAAACCATTATTGCACTTTATGTTAACTATCTTGTATTTAAATTTAAAAAAAGAGAAAGAAAACCCTAAAAAAATTCTTCTTTCTTATTATATGACTCAAACGTGAATAATGCATGTACATGGATATAATTCATTTTTTCTAATATTAAATAACACCAAATTGCTAAATGACTAGCATATTTCTGTCCAATATTTGTTTTTTATGTGTGTTTTCTTAAAAGAACCTAAAAATTTAGGGGCACCTGGGTGGCTTAGTCGGTTGAGTGTCCGACTTCGGCTCAGGTCATGATCTCGTGATTTGTGGGCTCAAGCCCCACATCGGGCTCTGTGCTGACAGCTCGGAGCCTGGAGCCTACTTTGGATTCTGTGTTTCCCTCTCTCTCTGCCTTACCCCCGCTTGTGCTCTGTCTCTCAAAAATGAATAAATGTTTTAAAATTTTTTTTAAAAAAAGAACTTAAAAATTTAGAACAGTTTTATATTTACAGAAAATTTTCCAAAATGGTACCGAAAGTTCCGCATGATTATAGCACACAAGCAGTTTTTAAATGGGCACACGAATGCATTCCTCAGTCACACACCTGGATTCAGTGCAGAGGGAGCCAGCAAAAATGCCCATCTCCAAGTTTCTCCCTGGAAGGCATTTAGCTGAGTACACAACCAGCTGCTACCAGAGGGTCCACTAACTTCTAATCAGCCTACTGAAACCCAAAATCTTCACTGTGTGTGAGTGTGGTTCCCAGCACCAACTTTATAACACTTTATTATTATTATTATTTTTTAATAAAAAACTTGCTTCTGGCTACCATTCCCCCAGTGGAGCTTGTTATTTTAATGTGCTTCTTAACTTAGTGACTTGATCATTTTAGTGACACTCATTTCCTCTCCACTTTGTGAAGCCTCTTCTGTTGCTCCTCAGGTAGCAGACCCGGAGGGTGCCTAAGGTTGTAACACTAGTTTTGGTAGAGTTTCTTTGGCTGCTTCTTTCCCTGACCACAGCCGCTGTTAAACTCCTGTAATTAACAGCTGATGGCTACATTGTTTTCAACAATACGTTACAGTTAAAACTGCTTCCCAGATTAATCCAATCAAATTTGTTTCCTGAAAGGAATAAATCCTAAAGTGGGTTTTAGATTTCTTCTAAATCCAGAAGACCTCTTTCAAAGATCTCTTTCCCCATTTCTTCCCAACTAAAAAAGAGCCTCACTCACTGTAAATGTAGCCTCAGCGGCAGGTGGCTGGTGGGGGGCAGGGGAGGGTGCTGCAGGATAAAATGCTGACATCCTGGGGTGCCTGGGTGGCTCAGTGAGTTAAATGTCTGACTTTGACCCAGGTCCTGATCTTGCATTTCCTGAGTTTGAGCCCCGCCTCAGGATCTGTGCTGACAGCCCAGAGCCTGGAGCCTGCTTCGGATTCTGTGTCTCCCTCTCTCTCTGCCCCTCCCCTGCTCATACTCTGTCTCTCTCAAAAATAAACATTAAAAAAAGAAAGACATGCTGACATCCTATCCATATGATGAATCCAGGAAGAAAGCCCTGTGAATGGGAGCTGCAGGGAAAGCGAGCCCTATGTGTTGGTTATACCACTCTGGAGTGGAGTTTGTGTCTTGCTGAGCTGGTATGGTGAAGGTTCAGGCAAAGTTCTTGGTTCAAATACCAGAATCTCTCAACTCTTACCAAATTTAGAAGAATATTTGAATAAATGTTTCATCATTTGCTGAGTGTCTACAGGATCATTTTCCGAAAATTTATTTTTTAATATTTCTATTTATTTTTGAGAGAGAGAGAGGGAGAGAGAGAGAGAGAGAGGGAGAGAGGCAAAGAGAAAGGGAGACACAGAATCCTCAGCAGGCTCCAGGGGGCTCGAACACCTGAACCGAGGGGTCATGGTCTGAGCCAAAGTCGGACGCTTAGCCACCCAGGTGCCCCTCAGAAACTTTAAATGGGTGTTTGTCTTTTAATAGTTTCTGCCAGTTTTACTGTGGAGCCGTTCCATGGGGTCCTTACACAATCCTACGGGAAGTGGGATTCCCTAACATCAACTTTTCTACTTCAAACATTCACCTTCTCAATTAAAAGAAATGAAAACAAGTGCATACTCCATAGCACAGAGTATCAGTTCAGCTTCCAAACGTGATAAGCCGGAATTCACAGTCTTGAACCAAGGAGGTCATTGTTCAGACTTGTACTGTGTATGCTCCGTTTAGAGGAGTTTTAGAAGTATGATTCACTTAATTATAAATGATACAGTCAGTGGCAGTTAGTACTGCTAGCAAGAAGTGGCATATGATTACAAAATTTAAGATAATAAAGAAAATTGGAAATGAGAAAACAGCCCATGTTGCATATTGGCACGTATAATATATCCAGTATTGGCAAGATCTTCAGAGGACAAAACATTAATCATGCAATGTGCTATATACTCGTGCAACTAATTCATCACAGAAAAAGGCATTACCCACTCCGTAAAATGCAATGATGGCAGCAAATTCCAGTTTTGTCAGTTGAAAGGCTTAATATTATGACTAGAAAATCAACCTCAATGTTGGATGCCTATTTACCTGAAGTTAATTCAAGAGAAGGCCAGAAGTTCAAGAATATAAAACCTGAGTATGGAAAGAGCACTCTTGAAGAAACTTTAGTGGCCAACCATAGATAGCAAGGAATTAGTCTACAATTGAAAGGTCTGCTTGACTGTGCACAGCAAAATGTGTACAGGGAAGGCAAATACAGATAGAAAAATATGATGGAAATCAGGGAAGAGTATAACCTGACTTACCAAGAGTTATTAAATTTAAACAATGTTCTATTTGGAAGAGAAAAACAAAACAAAACAAAACTGCCATACAAATTGTGATTAAAAAGGAGGAGAGTATACCTAATTTCGAAGGTCCGAGGAATAACGTATAATCCCTATTTGTGGGACATGAATCCACAGCCTCAAAGTTTAAACCATGCTCCATCAATTGGATACAGGAACAACTTTTTGGAAGTTAACATATTAGAAGAGCCTGCACCTCAGATTGAAGAGGATTGAAGAGGATTGAAGGAAAGGAGGCATGTAAATCACCTGTCACAGTTCTTAGATAAAGTTAGGTCCCTTTTGGGGCACCTGGGTGGCTCAGTTGATTGAGCCTCTGAACCTTAATGTCAGCTCAGGTCATAATCTCACAGTTTGTGAGTTCGAGCCCCGTGGTGTAGACAGTGCAGAGGCTGCTTGGGATTCTCGTTCTCCTCACTCTGCCCCTCCCTTCTCACCCTTTCCATCTCAAAATTAATAAATAAACATTAAAAAAAAAAGTTTAGTTTTTTCTTCCCTTATGTGGGCAACGTGAGATCACTATGTTATGGGTTTAAGAAAGAGGCTGTCTAGAAAATGGATTGTTAGACACTCAAATTGCACGTAGGAACTTTATTGGGCAGTGCGTTAATAATTAGCCCCTTTGAAAGGATTTATGGGAGTAGGACTGGTGAGAAGGAAAATTATAAATTATGATGTAATTGAATTAGAGGATTCAGCTGATCCTATGGAAAGTTCTGGGGCTGGGATATCTTCTTAGACTTTTTTTTTTTTTTTTTTTTTTTTAGTAAGGCAGTGTTTAAGGCTTTGTCACCTTACATTGACAAGTCATTGAATGCAGGCTGCACCTGCATGAATGTGTAACCTTGCATGAGATAGCTGAAGGCAATCGACAGAAAAGGACTCAGCTATGAGTCTAGCAGATACCAGTGCAGGCACCTGGGGAATGATTGTCTCCATCCTGAAGGGAAGGACAAAAAGGCTGAAAAGTGTTTGCAGAGGATACTATAAGATCACAAAGAAGTGATGATTAATTTTAGCAGTCCCATTGGGTAAGGAAAGGCTTGTGAAGAGGTATTTCTTGAGTTAAATCTTGAAGATGGGAAGTATTGGCTTGACAAAAAGAGAAGTACATTTAAGAAAGGGGAAGTATTTCATCAAAGCTTCTGAAGACTTGCCATCACCAATTCCCCTGCAAAGGCTTCAAATTCCTTCATGAATGAGAAGCCTGTCTCATTCATGGACAATGGATTAGAGCATTTTGTACATATAAGTAAAGTTAGGTTATTTCTACTTTAATTGGAAATACCAGATGATATTTCTTATTCAATATCCAGTCGGTAATTGTTTCAATACTCTAATTGATTTTGTATGAATACATACATATGATAAAGTACCTGAAACCTTAGAGTGTCACCAGATCATAAAAATACTGTAATCTTGGGAGAGCATGAATATGTTTGAATTTAATTTGGAACTTTATTTTAAGAGTGCCATACATTAATTCAGGTTAAAATAGATTTGCTAATATCACCTTTTAATTTCTACAATTAGCATAATAGACATACATTATTTTTGAAAGAAAACATTTTGAAAATAAATGTACCAACTTATTTGAATCCTATGACATACCATTTAAATTTACATAGCCACTGTGTAAATGTCACGTTGCTCAAGATGCCTTCAGCCATTTCAATTTTTTCCTGCCTGTCTTCAATTTATGCATTTTTGATGCCTTTCATTTTATGGCAATGACCTTAAATTTCCCAACAAGCCTATTCCAGAAATGTTTTCCTTTAAGAACCTTAGTTCTCTTTAACACACAAAAGGGAAAAGAGTTAGATTCTGGGTCCAGTGAAATAAGACAGAAACAAACAAGAAATCTCAAAAAGTGAAGAACTTGTTCATTTGCCCATCTTTCGTGATTTACTTATGTTTTCACTTAAACCATTTGAGCACTTAATGTATGAAAATCACCATGAATAGATTAAGGACCTGCGAAGGTAAGGCCATAAGATTAAAGATGATTTTCTCCTGGTGGCATCATCTTTTCCCTGAAGAGTCTTGAGGTCCTTCAACCCTTTACCAGCCATCATTTTCCTTCTTCCCTATTGATATTATACACAACTCTTATACATAAATACCTGCACTCACTACAACTAGTGTTTAGTATTCTCTTTTTTCCCCCCAATTCATCAACCCCACCTTTTTATTCTTCTTTCCTCACAGTAGCTTCTCCATTATACAACAAGCTCCCCAGTGCAAACAGATCCATTGAATATCTTGTCCTCCAAGTACTTTGATCTTTTCAGGTCACATGATCTTCCATTTCATTATAGCCAGACCTTGAATCTCAACACTAATCTAAAATTGGCAGACTGGGAATGAGCAAATGAGAGGACAAAACTGGTTAAGAGGCTATTCCGCTTCATTAAGTAAGAAGTGATATGACCCCGAACTATGGCAGTCACAGTGATTGCTTTTAAAGAAGAGATGTATTTAAAAGATTTGGGAAGGTAAAAATAGACTTAGTTTCTGGCTGGAGGCAAGCTAAAAGAAAAGTCCAAGAATGTGAGGTTTCTATCTAAGATGTCTAGGTGGTGGAGCCAGTAGCTAAATTCAGGAACATAAAAAAGAAATAGCTTATAATCTATAATATAATGTCACTAATTTTATAGGTAATAAAGGGGATAAAATAATACTACAATACTAACTCAAACATAGTATTAAAAGTACATGAAAACCCAGGAAAGTGGAAACAGAAGAAAACCAACAGGTGCAGAAAACAGAAAATAGAATACAGGCAAAGTAGACTTAAAACCAATCACATCAATAATTACATTAAGCGTAAATGGACTATACACTCTAATTGAAAGGCAAATTTCACTCGGAATTAAATAACAAGACTAACTGTGCTGCCAATGAGTGATGGACATTAAGTATAAAGAAAAAGGCAGGTGAGTGTAGCTGAATGTAAAAGGATTTTAAAGGCATAGAATTAAACATATAAATTTGATGTGACTATATTAATATCAGACAAAAAGAACATGGAGTTCAGAACATAAAAGGTTAATTGGTGGAAAGGGGTGAAATTTGATAATAATTAAGTAATCAATTAATCAGGAAGATATAAAAATCCTAATATTTTTATACCTAATATCAGAGCTTCAAGTAAAAACTGGCCAACCTAAAAGAGAATGAGACAAACCTACCATCACCGTTGGAGTTCCTAACACTACCTCTTAGTAAATGTCAAACGGAGAAAAAGCAAGTATGAATAAATGACCACATCAAAACCCTGTGTGAATATTATTGTTTACCATCTCTATTATCCTCTACTATAGAACACTACCACCAACAGTTACAGAATATAATCACTATTCAAATGCACGTGAGACATTCACCAAGATGGGACATATACTATAAAATAAGTCTCAATTAATTTTAAATATTTTACAAAATCTTTAGGAAAGAACCTATCAAATGGTTTTAGTGAAATGGTGTCCAGCACTCATATTAGATGAGAAATAGTATCTCTTTCCAGCAGCCAAACTAGAAAACTACAACATTGCAAAGGAGGGCCTTGCCTCTGGACTGGGGAAAAATTAGGCTTGGATTGACATTGCTCAAATCCTACCTCTCAAAATTTTAAAAATCAAGACTCAAAAAGATCAACCCCTTCTCAAATATCTACCCTGTATCCTTAAGCAAAGCGTACACCTATTTACAAGAATGAAATTATATCTAGCTATCGAAAAGTTAAAACTCACACCATCTGGCAGTCAATTCAGATTAATTGGGGATGCAAAAGAGCAGGAAAAAACAAATAATAATTAGGAAACCGATCTAACCCAGAACTGAAAAAGATGTTGGAATTAATTGACCAGGCCATATTAAACAGTTATTATAATTGTATTTCATATATTCAAAAAAGTAAGTAGAGACATGGAAGTTACAGAAAAGACCAAATTTGAATATCTTCAGGTCAAAACTACAATCTATGAGATGACAAATGCACTAGATGAAATCAATGGCAAGAGAAAAATATTTGTTAATTTGAAACATTTCAATAGAAATCATGCAAAATAAACACAACTGTGAGAAAATTTTAAGTAGCCTAATCTGTGAGTAATTCAAGTCCTAAAAGAATGGGGAAGAGGAGTAAAGATACTTGGAAAAAGTAATGGTCAAAGATTTTCCAAGTCTGATGAAAGCTGCAAATCCATATATTTCACAAGCTCAGCACAACACCATCAGAGCAAGAAGAAACCTATACCAAGGGACATTGTGATAAAATTTCTAAAATGAGAGATAAAAGAAAATCCTTAAAAGAAGAAAAAATCATTATGTGCAGATGATCCAAGATCATATTTCCATTGGAAAAAACAGAAGTGAAAATACAGTGGTGTGACATCTTTAAAATAGTGGACTTAAAAACAACAGCAACAAAACTTTGAATTGAGAATTCTTTTCCAAAACAGACCTATTTTTCAATAATTAAGGCAAAAAAAACCCATGTTATTTGGACACATAAAAGCAAATAATTTATCATTAGTAAACTGCACTACCAAAAATATTAAAGGACATCCTTTAGACAGTAGAGATATGATATTAGGTGAAAATATTAATCAAAAAGCAGAAGGAAAAGAAAGCACTGAAAATGGAAACTTACGTGGGTAAACGCAGGAAGTTCCTTTTCCTATTATTTAAATCCAAAAGACACTAGACTGTCTTTTAGACATAAATAAGGATTTATGATATGTGTGAAAGTGAAATGTATGACAATAATGGCAGGAAAGATAGAATAGGAGAAATGGAATTCTACTGTAAAGCATCAAGAGGTCACCTGAGCCGGGAAAAAAAGCTGAGTTGCTAAGTGTCAGAATATGCAATTAGAGCAGCGAGCCAACATAAAAGTAACAGTGAAGATTTCATTTACCACAATGGTGTAAGTCAGAGGCTAAAACCAGAGAAAGTACTGACCTCCACTTGTTTCGTTTCCCCTCATGCAATGGGTCACCAGTAGAGGATCAGGGAGATGAGGACAGGCATGGAGGTTGTCTTACTGTTTAGAGAGTCCTAAATAAAGTTTTATAGACCCTTGGGGTGGAGCCAGGGCAATAGGGGAGTACCAAGGGTAGGAAAGTACTGGGTACTGAGTCAAAGTGGCACAAAGTATCTTATGTTTTCCCCTTCTAAAGAGGTTTTAGAAGGGGCATCTGAGAAAGACCTACATCCAAGGTCCCAGATAAATAAACCTGGGATGAAGGCACCAGAGCTAGGAATGCTGCCCAGGACGAGCATGACCAGCCAGAGGGCCCGAGTCTTTGTCTACACCTCCCTTCAGAGGAGGTATCTCTACAGAGACTGTAATGCACTGGCTGTAGAGTACAACAGGTGTGGGGAGGCAGCTCTTCCTCATCAGTCCTGTTGGGCAAAACATGCCTGCCTATGGTTTACAGTCAGGTCAGAAAAATCACGCATAGGTTTTTAACCAGGAAGCAGACATGAGGTTATCTATTTTTCTATCTATCTATCTATCTATCTATCTATCTATCTATATTACATGTGAAGTACAGTGATTTCACTTCAAAGTAGGTTGTGATGATTTAAAGATAAAAACCAAATTCTTATAGCAACCACTAAAATACCAATAACAAAGAGTTACAGCTAATAAGCTAACAAAGAAGGTAAAATGAAATTATCAAAAGATTCATTCAATTTAAAAGAAGGTAGTAAGAGTAGAAAAGTGAACAGATAGCAAGTGATACAAACAATAAGCACATGGAACAATATATTTAAACCCAACCATAACAATAATCACATGAAAAGTAATTAACTCCTATGCCCCAATTAAAACATTTCCACCTTAAATTAAAAAAAAACACAAGACCCAAGCATATGTCACTTATAAGAAATGCAATCAAAATATAAAGATACATTCAGATTCAATGAAAAAGGATGAAAAAGGTCTACTTAGCTACAACTTATGCAAAGAAAGATGCAGTGACTATACTAATATGAAAATTTATTTCAGAGCAAAGAATACTAGGAAGCATAATATTATTTGGATATTTTTTACCAGTGTTAAAATATTACCAGGACTGCTCGAGGTCTATTGTTATGCTCTATCTGCTTTGGATGATCTCTAAGTGTCTTGGAGTTTATTACCATATCCCTCCTTACTATGGCCTTAAAATGAACGACGTATGCAACTCTAGGAGTATTACAGTGCTATACCCCCTTGGCTCCAGTTAGGATAAACTTTGAAATAACCCTGTGAATCAGGCTGATTCTGGAACTTAGCCTGAAATCGCTTCCTAGATTCTTCTTCCTGTCCTGCTTTTCTCATTCCATTACAGGTTTCATTTGGAAGCACCTTCTCAATAAATCACTTGCATGCACACAAATCTTTTTTTCAGGGTTTTACTCTTTGGAAACTGACCTAAGACAGAAGTATTGGCAAAGATGACAGCCCAGAGCTTTCCCTGAAAAGAGGACGATGTTAGGTAGGAAAGAAAATCATAGAGTCTGTTTTTAAGATGTTGTTGAAAGCATAAACCCAACAGTTTTGAGAATTATCTATACGGTATTTTCCCCATTTCCATTTAAGTTAGTGTTCTTAACTCCTTCTATGTAACCAAGAAGTTATTGGCTAAGGAATGAGGTTTTCCTTGGGCTTAAGGTTGTAAACTAGAACCACTGGTCATTCTGCTCATCAACATTTCCACCTTTATAGTAATTCTTCAAATTAATAACAAATAAGGAGAATAAAGAAAGGCAATTTTGCAAGTGAGCAGAATCAGAAAACAGAGAGCTCTGTGTTCCATTATAAATTTAACCTAGGCTTGATTCTTGGACTTAGTTGAAGTTGGCCAATGAAGGTAGATACTGTTTTCCTTCAAAGTTGTCTTAACTTAGAGTCCCTGGATGCACTTTACATGGACATGAAAACATAAAATAGATGGATTTCCACTGGAAATCATGTCCATGCACAGACATGAAATGTAAAAGGTTTTGTATAGATCATTTTTTTCCCTAGGCAGAGTCAAAACTTTCACAATATTCTCAGTGAGACTGAATTCCTCTCCCCAAATTAGTGTTTTTGTTTATGAATGCAAAGAGAGGACACAATCTGCTCATTCTGCTGATTTTCCAGAACCAGTGGTCTAACTTCTTCAGTTTCATTTTTGAGAAAATATTCTTTCTCTGAACTCCTAACTCTGTCTTTATTTTTCCTATTTTATGTTTCATTTTATTTTTCTAAACACCTAATTACATTTTCCATGAATTATTCCTTGATCGCCTTTGTTTCTTCAAGTTTCCTCAGCGCATTCAAGAAATCCCATGACTTCATGTCGCCTCCTCCATTAAAATCATTCATAAGTGTTTGCCTTCAGCCCACGTTTCTCAAAAGTTTCATTCTTCCAGTTCTCACCTTCATATTAGTGTATCTGCCCAGATATCACATTCAAAATATCCAAAACTTACAGTATCTCTCCTAACAACTCTTTATTTCTGTGGTATGACTTTCCATCAATAAGACCAGAAACTCTTAAAGTCAAATTTGACTTCTTCTTTCATTTACTTCTAACTTCTGACAGTAAGTCCTAATAATTCTTCAGACTGTATCTTGAAAATATTCCTTCTATTCCTACTGTCATCATCCTATTTCAACCTCTGCACATATCCAAAGATTTCTCTATTCCAAATTATTCAATACATTCCCAGGTATGGTTTTGAAAGCTCACCTTTGTCCATGTTCTTTGGCTACTAAGATTCAGCTATGTTAAGCCACTATTTATAAGGATAATATCCTTATCCCAAAATAAAAACAAAACAAACAACAAAAAAACACCCACATTCCATACACCACCCACACCAGTGTCTGATATGCCCTCCTTATTCTTTAATGCCACATAAATCTCATCTCAGCCACCTAAATATGCCTTCAACTTTCTTAGCCCTATGACTTTTCTTATAAATTTAATTTTAAACCTATTTCCTCTATAAAAATTTCTTAATTTCCTTAATTCTAGCACTCATAAAACTTTTTTTTCCTACTCTTGCTATCCTGCCATCTCCCGTAATCTATTTTGCTTGAAGATAGAGTCTTAACCTTATATATTCTTCATTTTGATTTACCTTTTAGTGTCTTATATGTAGTAGACTGTCAATGATTTTTAGTGGAAAATTTTTCAGTTTTATTTAGATTGATTAGTTAAAAGAAGACTTGAATAGTAACTTTTAAAATTTGTTCTTTTGGGGGTACTTGGGTGGCTCAGTCAAGTAAGTATCTGACTCTTGATTTCTGCTCAGGTCATGATCTCACAGTCTGTGAGGTGAAGCCCCACATTGGGCTCCATGCTGACAGTGTGAAGCCTGTGTGGGATTCTCTCTCACTCTCTCTCTCTCTCTTTCTCTGCTCCTCCCCTACTCTTTTTCTTTCTCAAATCAACTTTAAATATTAAAATATTTTTTTCTTCTCATTGATATTGTTAAATTTTCCATACTACCCCAAACAATCTACAGATTCACTGTAATCCCTATCAAAATTCCAATGGCATTTTTCACAGAAATATAACAAACCTCAAATTTCTATGGAACCACAAAAGACCCTGAATAGCCAAAGCCAACTTGAGAAAGAACAGACCTGGAGGCATCATACTCCCCAATTCCAAACTATATTACAAAGCCATATTAATCAAAATAATATGGTATTCACACAAAGACAGACATGTCAGTAGAAAAGAACAGTAGAAAATATCAGTAGAAAAGACTCAGAAAAAAAATCCATGCATATATGGTCAATTAATTTACAAACAAGGAACCAAGAATATACAATAAGGAAATGGCAGTCTCTTCAATAAATGGTACTGGGAAAACTGTACAACCACATGCAAAAGAATTTGAATGAACTAATTTTACACCATATATAAAAATTAAGTCAAAATAGATTAAAGACCTGAATGTAATACCTGAACCCATAAAACTCCAAGACGAAAACATAGGTGGTAAGCTCCTTGACATTGGTTTTGGCACCATTTTTGTTTGTTTGTTTTTGTTGGTGGTGGTAGTGTTTTTTTCTTTTGTTTTGTCTTGTTTTTATTTGACACCAAAAGCAAAGGCAACAAAGGCAAAAATCAACAAGTGGGACTACATTAAAGCTTCTGCTCAGCAAAGAAATCCATCAACAAAACAAAAAGGCAATCTACCAAACTGGAGAAAATATTTGCAAATCCTTTAGTTGATAAGGAGTTAATATCCAAAATGTATCAAAAACTCATACAATTCAATGGCCAGAAGCAATCCAATTAAAAAGTGGGCACAGGATGTGAACAAATACACATTTTTTTCTAAAAATGATATACAGAAAGCCAACCAGTAAATAAAATAATTCTCAGCACCACTATTCATCAGGGAAGTGGAAATAAAAACCACAATGGGATATCACCTCATTCCTGTTAGATGGCTTTTATCAAAAAGACAAGAGGGGCACCTGGGTGGCTCAGTTGGTTAACCATCCAACTTTTGATTTTGTCTTTGGTCATAAGCTCATGGTTCAATTCCTAAGATCAAGCCCTGCATTAGGCTCTGTGCTCACAGGGAGGAGCCTACTTGGGATTCTCTCTCTCCCTCTCTCTCTCTACCCTCCCCTGCTTGTGCTCTCTTTCAACATAAATAAATAAACATTAAAAAAATATTTAAAAAAGACAAGAAAAACAAGTGTTTGTGAGGATGTGGAAAAAAGGGAATCCTTATGCTTCATTAGTTGAAATGTAAATCAGTACAGCCTCTATGGAAAATAGTATGGAGGTGCCTCAAAAAATTAAAAATAGAACTACCAGATAATCCAAAAATTCTATTTCTGGGAATTTATATAAAGAAAATGAAAATGCTAACTCAAAATGACATATCCCATCTCTATGTTTTCTGCAGCATTATTTACAATAGCCAAGATATGGAAAGAACCTAAGTGTCCATCAACTGATGACTGGATAAAGAAAATGTGGTATGTACACACAATGGAACATTATTCAGTAATAAAAAAGAACAAAATCTTGCCATTTGTGATAACATGGATGGACTTGAGGGCATTATGCAAGATGAAAGAGAAGGACAAATACCACATAACCTACTTATATGTGTAATCGAAAAAAAGAAAAAAAAAAGGTCAATCAAGTAAGCAAAAAAAACAAACCAAAATACCCACCAAGCTCATAGATACAGAGAACAGATTGGTTGGTGCCAAAGGTGGGGCATGGGAGGTGGGAAAAATGGGTAGAATGAGTCAAAATGTACAAACTTCTGGTTATAGAACAAGTCATGGAAATGTGATGTACACCATGGTGACTCTACTTAATAATATTGTATTGCATATTTGAAAGTTACAAAGAGTAAATCTTTAAGGTTTTCATTACAGGAAGAAATAATTGTAACTCTGATGGTAGATATTAACTAGACTCATTGTGGTGTTTTTTTTGGCAATATATTCTAATCATTATATTGTACATCTGAAACTAAAAATGTTGCCTATCAATTACATCTCAATTAAAAAAAAAAAAAATTTGTTCTTCTCCTTGAGGAAAGAGATTATAAATTAGGTTTCAATTCATGTTAACAACTTCTGGAGCCATAGATAAAGAAGACCAGGGCCAAGAAGTGTTAAATAAACTGCATGTCCTGTGCACAAGACGATCACTGGTCAAGTCATAAATACTAAAGATTGGTGACAGGCACATACGCACTACCTCTGAAAACTATTTAGAAAGAGGAATTGCTATTAGCACAGTAATTTGGTTAAATGAATATTGTGCTAAATAACTTCAAATTTACAAGAAGTTTTATGAAAGACTGCTCTCAAAATTACACCCCTAGAAATAGCAGGCATTAATCACATCCTAGAAGAATGCATATATTTTGCAAAAGCCAAATCCTTTTGTAATTGGATACAATGTATGTGACATTTTAATAACATCAAAATATATTTATAAAATATATTAAAAGTCTAATAAAAAATCTAATACAGATCTTAAAAGCAACCTGTTTGCAGGATCTACCAACCTACAAACAAGAGTAAAATAAAAATTTTTTGACTATTTTTGATCAACTGCGGGAAATAAAAAGACAACTGGATAAATTTCAGGTGATAGTTTTGTTTAAGTGTTTGCTTAGAAGTAAAAAGTTTAGGCATTTTACTAAAAAAAGTAACTGAAATCAATGCTTTGAAATAGGAGACAGACTATTCTCAACTCAGCAAGCTAATCATAAATATTTTATATTTATTCCTCCACACCCATGTAATACTTTATGGTATTATTTTCCCCAAATGAGATAATTTGTCCAGTTTTATACCTAGGTAATCTAATGTAATTCTTTCGACAACTCTGTGACAAATGTGATATTCCTGCTCTAACAGATGAAGAAAGGTATGTCAAAGATTATAAGCAATTTACTATTAAAAATATACTTCACAATACAAATCGACGATTTAAGAATTGGAATTTTTATCTTTTTTGTCTTATATATAAAGATCTTATATCTTCATTAAACACCTAAACTATACACAGAAACTCATATACTTCCGTAAATAATACTTACGTGTGTATATATACATATAATTATTTAAATATCCACATATGTATAGTAATATAACTATATTATAATTATATATTATATATAAGAATTTAAATTTATTACATAACATATTTCAACACAAATTTACATTTGTATGTATGTTTCAATTTCATCGGTGTCTGAACACTAATACATAGTATTTATGGGTATGTATAACACACTTATTTGTACCCACACATGGATATTTATAGTTATATATACTAGACATATCATATACTATTATGTGTAACTTATAAATTTTGGTTGCAGATGTAGTGAAAAGCATAATCCAATTTAATTCTCACTAGTGAAGGAAAAGAGAAGAATTGCCCATTGGACATGAAGAGAACCTCCAAGAACATGTTACGGTGGTCTTAATGTTTCAGGTAAGATGTAAGTATAAAGTATGAAGAATTTTAAGCATCATCAATGTCAGGCTGCTGTCTTCAAAGAAAGAACTGAATCACAGAAATAGATGGTAAACACAGTTCAACACACAAAATGTACAGGCAAAAGCATTTCAGGACCACAACTTGTCTTTGAAACTATAGATTAAAATTGAGTTTTAAGACGTTATTTATTTTTGCCAGGGGACATTGATCTTTTGAAGGTGCATTAAAAGAAACTGGAACCTTTATCAGGTGGAATTTCTGTTCCAAATATTTGAGTATATGTGCTAAGAAGCGATATAGCTAAAGTTACCACTATACACATTCACAACTCTGGATCATAGGTGCCTCACCACAACTTTGTTTAATGAATTTAGTTTAGAGGCACCTGGGTGACTCCGTTGGTTAGGCACCGGGCTTGGTTTTGACTCAAGCCATGATCCCAGAGTTATGGGATCGAGCCCTACATGTCACCAAGCATGGAAGCTGCTTGAGATTGTCTCTCTCTCTCTCTCTCCCTCTCTTTCTTCTCCTCCCCCTGCTCTGTCTAAAAAAAATAAAAACAATTTAACTTAATATCTACTCTCTGAAGAGTTACAAACACAAGGTAACCTTCCCATAGATCACAGCGTATGGCACATCCATTACCAACCAGGCTTTCTGACTCTGAGGCTCCCAGTTTGCCATCAGGTTGTAAGACAAAGAATGTTCTGTAATTAATTGGTGCAAATGTGAAATTTGTGTAAGGAATTATATTATGAATGTACAAGTTATTTATTTACACACACTCTTATTTTGTGGAAATTCTATTTATGAAGTTTCTAAACATGATGTTTAGTTTCTGTGAATGTTTTTGTTTGTATTTTTCATTGTTTGAGGTCTCCAGTAGTTCTACAAAAGGAAGACATTAATCAAGTGAAAGCACCATAACATTTGTGAATGAGAACATCATTTAAAAAGCTGCAAAGTTCTGCTAGACCAAATGCTTGTGCTCCCCAGCAGTGGCTCTGTACCCTGGTTGAACACTAGTTACCCAGTGTGCTTTAAAAGAAAAATCAATGCTAGGCCCCCTCCCCATAGATTCTGATGTAATTGGTCTAGGGGCAGGGTGCAGGGTGCAGGGATGAGATTAAAAAATAATAATAATAAAAAAAAATAAATAAAAAAAAAATAAAAAGCTGCAAAGCAACACAGAATTCTGTGCCCTACTCTTGTATTTGAAAGTGAGCTCATTTCTTAACTGCAAATCTTGAAAAGTAATGTGTATGTCACCTTTCCCTCGTGCAGAAACTTCTTTGTTCTCCCCATCAAGAGTTCATCCAAAGAAAGTTTAAACATTTTACTCTGAAATTAATAAGTATTAAATAAGATATAAATAATGAAAGCATTTTATAAGATATTCCATGAATATGTGGAGAAACATAGGGAAATTATTATAATAAAAAGAAATATAACTATAACTATATAACTGTAATCTGGTTATTTTTTAATTGTAGCCCATTAACACCTATAAAGTTAATAAATATGTGCCTGATCAAATCAGAGTATCTTCTACTCTAATAACTGAAATCAGTGTTCTTCATAATGTGATTTCCATATAAGTCTAATCAAGGTATATGAGAAAATATGACTTCAATTCATTTACATTTAATTTCTTTGATCAGGGGTAGGTTAGGGTAGTGCTTCTTAGATTTTTTGCAGTTACAAGTCATTCTAGACCAAAAAAAAAAAAAAAAAAAGTAGAATTAGACCTTAAAACTCTTCCCAGGGTCTTACCTTCTGATAAATAACTGTAAATCCTATTTCCCAGTGTTTTTCTTCTCTTGTGGAACTGATTTTCTTCATTGACTCTGCATCTCACAGTGACTCCCTTTCACCCTCTCACTGGGATTGTGTTCTAAATCATTATTCACCACCTGTTTCCTCCCTGCCCAGCTCTATACTGTACAGGCTACTTGAGAGCATTATTCACTCCTCTAAAGAAGTGGTGGAAGGAAAGTGAGAATGTTAAGTGCATTAATATTCTGCTAGTACCACCCCACTGAGAAAGATAGATAGATAAGATAACGATTTGCATAAGTCACAAAATCAACTACCACAGCTAGTGAAAACTACAGCCTTCTTGGTCTATCTTTAATTTTCCCATACTGATAGAGTCACGGGTACGAGATAGGTTCTACCATAGGGAAAAATAATGTGAATGTAATAATAAATGGGAAGTGACTAAAGTGCCTCAGTGCTGAGAAGACTTATAAGGAGTATAGGGAAATTTGGATATGGTACCATGTAGCAATAACAGCTGAATCTTACCACACTATCCAATTTTTCAAGAAAAGCCAGACATCATGACTTAAATAAAAGCCACTGACTTTTAGATGTTGGTGGCTGACTCAACTCTTTTTTTTTTTTTTTTATCACTTATTGTACAATCACTCTGCCACATCTAAAAGTGTTGAGGTTCTGTCTTAGAAGACAGGGAGTCACTTTGTTAAGAACAAAAGCAAATTTTGACAGCCAGACAAAATTTGCTATCTCTTTGGTGTATTGTACTGGGTGACATATGGAGTCCCATTTCTCCCAACACAAGTGAAAGACTGCCAAACCTCGTTAGGTTTATTTGAAGGAGATTATCTTCCTATATGGAGAATGACGATGCATGAGTGAAATGGTCTCAATCTGTTTTGTAAATTTCCAAAACCATATCCAAAGGAATCTTTGAGCCTGGTCAGCCCTAACTGAAAAGAAAATTCTCTTGAAGAACCAGAATGCTTACAAAATCTATTCTCACCCACGCTCAAGACATTTTCCTTAATTGCTCTTTGAAGATATATTCTGCTGCCCTTTCCACATCTACATTGTCTGTCCTTCCTATGAACAAGACAACCTAAAATAATAACCTTTGATACAATACACTTGTTGTTGTCACCTAACTACAGCAGGCATGAGAAAAGCTAAGAAAAAAAAAAAAAAGATTAAAAAAAAAGCCCGTTTGCTATACTCTCCAACTGAAAGTATATAAAACCAATGCTGGGAAACAACCTTTGAATAAACTGAGAACACTTCCTAGAAATATTCAGACTAGAAAATGTCCTTCATTCCTCTAAGGCCATGACAGAAAGCAAGGGGCATTTCCAGAAGATGTTCACATGCAGAGTACACATGGCTTTTGGCACCGGCTGAAGCTACTGCACATTCAACAAGAGTTATCCCTCCAATACAGCTAACTACGCACCAAGTTCTGAAACATTAAGAGTAGAAATGGCAGAATAGTGAAGAGAGGTTTATAATTAACCTCTTGAATTATGATATATTGTTTGCCACATGTTTATTTGTATTTAACTCCTTAATAAACCACTTAGTCTGGCATCTTAAAGTATACAATTATTTAAATATAATTTATTGTCAGGTTGGCTAACATATAGTATATACAGTGTGCTCTTGGTTTTAGGGGTTGATTCCCATGGCTCGTCACTTACATACAATAGCTCTATTTTTAATTTTTTGAGGAACCTCCATACTGTTTTCCAGAGTAGCTGCACCAGTTTGCATTCTCACCAGCAGTGCAAAAGCGTTCCTCTTTCTCCGTATCCTCACCAACATCTGTCATTGCCTGAGTTGTAAATTTTAGCCATTCTGACAGGTAGGAGGTGGTATCTCATTGTGGTTTTGACTTATATTTACCTGATGATGAGTGATGTTGAACATCTTTTCATGGGTCTGTTAGCCATCTGGATGTCTTCTTTGGGAAAGTGTGTATCCATGTCTATTGTCCATTTCTTTCCTGGATTGTTTGTTTTTGGGGTGTTGAGTTTGCTAAATTTTTTATAAACATTTTGGATACTAACCCTTTATCTGATATGTCATTTACAAATATCTTCTCCCATTCCATTGATTGCCTTTTAGTTTTGCTAACTGTTTCCTTTGCTGTGCAGAAGTTTTTTATCTTCATGAGGTCCAAATAGTTCATTTTTGCTTTTGTTTTCCTTGCCTCCAGAGACGTGTTGAGTAAGAAGTTGCTGCAGCCAAGGTCAAAGGAGTTTCTGCCTGCTTTCTCCTCTAGGATTTTGATGGCTTCCTAGTTTACATTTAGGTCTTTCATCAATTTTGAGTTTCTTTTTGAGTATGGTGTAAGAAAGTGGTCCATGTTCATTCTTCTGCATGTCGCTATCCAGTTTTCCCAGCACCACTTGCTGAAGAGACTGTCTTTATTCTATTGGATATTCTTTCCTGCTTCATCAAAGATTAGTTGGCCATATTTTTGTGGGTTCATTTTTGGGTTCTCTATTTAGATTCAAAATTAAATTTTGATCAAAACCACAAATACTCTTCCCTTCGAAAAAAAATCTAATGAAGTTGGCTACCTGCTTCCTATCTTTCCAAGTTAGCACTTCTTGTGGTAGCTGTTCAATAAGCCATTAATCCTAGAAACTTGAGAATTGTTTTTATGCCTCTGTAGAGTGTGAGAGCAGCTAATTGGGGGAACTAGTTTTAAAACCACCTCTTTAGCAAGCCATTATATGAGTTTTCGTTGCCTTATACTGTTAAGTCATATCTTAGCCAACTTACTATCCTTTTCTTACATTGTCTAAATATATCAATAACTTATAGTAAAGTGAATCTAGGAAATAAAAAAGTTTTTAGCCTCATGTACCCTGAGGACCACCCTGAAATGTCCTCTCAGAGGTCAGAGAAGTATCTCATGGGTTATTATTTTATTACAGAGTTTAATATTTCTAAGTGTTTCACATGCTCATATTGAGAGACTGATACTCCTTTGTGAATCTGTTTAAGTCACTCAATCCTAATATTTAGTATCCCCTTAAGAAAATCACTGTAAGAGTCCATCTGTATTGTGACATTTTTCTCAGTTACCATTTCACTGATTCCTGACAGTTCTTCAATACCAGTAGGTCGCAGAGTTCATTTCACCAAAAAGTCATGACTTTTTGCATATCTGTATGTTATCACTGGCTTACAAAAGTTATTGTACATTTAAAAATTTATATTTATGTTCTGTACCTTGTGTCTCTGCCCTTTAGTTTTTCAATATTTTTATTTGTGCCTAAATTTCTGCCATGAAAATAAAACCCTTGATTTTATCCTTGATAAAATACTATATCCTTCCCTGTAAAAGAATCAATAAATTGACTAAGGGGCTAGATTAGAATCTTCCTGGGTGGTGAAAACTCATTTCCTCTATCTTCTAAATAGAGTCAATTCATAGAGAGGAAATATGAAAATGTCTTTAGCCCATTTTTCCCTTCTTCCACTTTTAATAAAATATTACTGTAAACAAATTTTTAAAGTAGAGATATAATTAGTATTTGCTATGGTCTGAATATTTATGTCCCCTTACCTCCCCCCCTGAAATTCATGTGTTGAAATCCAAATGCCCAGTGTGATGGTACTAATTAGGTGGGGACTCTGGGAAGTGCTTAAGGCATGAAGGTGGAACTATCATGAAGCGGACTAGTTAGAGCCTTATAAAAAAAGACTCCAGAGAGATCACTAGCCTCTTCTACCATGTGAGGACACAATGAGATGCTGTCAGCCATGAACCAGGAAGGCAGCCCTCATTAGAAGGCAATAATGCTGATGCCTGATCTTGGACTTTCTGGTCTCCAGAACTGTGATCAATAAATTTGTTGTTTCTAAACCACCCAGTCTGCGGTAATGTGTTGTAACAGCTCAAAATGACTAAGACAATACTAATGAAAGTTTAAGCAACCAATCCACCTATTTTATGCAAAGAGAAACTTTCAAAAGAATATCCACTTAGGCTTTCATTCTACTTCACTGAGAATATGCCAGAGAAATTATTTAAAATGTGATTAGGTATTATTTGTGCACACTGGAACTGAGAGTAGTTGATTTTGGCTTCAAAAAATTCAGTTCTTTCTTTCTAATTTGAATGACTTTTTTTGCATATTTAATTGCTCTATGACTTGTGTACAATATTGAGTTGGAATAGTGAGAGTGGACACCGTAGTTTTGTTCCATATCTTAGAGGAAAAACTTTTGACGTTTCACCATTGAGTATGATATTGGCTGTGGGTCTGTCATGGACAGTCTTTATTATGTTGAAGTCAAACTGTCTATTTTCTGATGGCATAATTACACTTAGAGAAAATAACACAGCCTCCAGCATCAAACTTTACACCTAATAAGTAAACTCAGCAAAGTTTTAGGATACAAATCAGCATCACACTTCTTGACTTCAAACTATATTTCAGAACTAGTAATCAAAACACTATGGTATTGGCATTAACACACACACAGATCAATGAAACAGAATACAGAGCCCAGAAATAAACCTGTGCAGAAACAGTCAATTAGTTTATGACAAATGAGTCAAGACTATACTGGGGGAAAGGAAAGTCTCTTCGATAAATGGTCTTGAGAAAATTGGGCAGCCACATGTAGAAGAATGAAACTGCACCTTTATCTTATACCATACACACACAAAAAATCAACCTGAAACCATAAAATTCCCACAAGAAAACATAGAGGGTAAACTCTTGACATTGGTCTTGGCAATGATTATTTGGATTTGACCCCAAAAGTAAAAGCAACAACAACAAAAATAAAATAAAGTGGATCTACACCAAACTGAAAGCTTCTTCATAGCAAAAGAAACCATGAACAAAATGAAAAGGCAGACTACTAAATAGGAGAAATTATTTACAAATCACATACCTAATAATGTCTTAATATCCAAAACACATAAACATATACACTTCAGTAGGAAAAAACATCCAATTAAAAATAGGCAGACAAACTGACTATTTTTCCCAAGAAGACATACTGATGGCCAACAGGTACATGAAAATGTGCTCAACTCAGTAATAGCACTTATCATCAGAGACTATAAAATCATAACCACAAGGAAATATCACCTCACACCTGTTTGAGTGACTATTATCAAAAGGATAAGAGATATGTTTTCACTCATCTGTGGATCTTGAGAAACTTAACAGAAGACCATGGGGGAAGGGAAGGGGAAAAAATAGATTCAGACAGACAACGGGGGAGGCAAACAGTAAGAGACTCTTAAATACAGAGAACAAACTGAGGGTGGATAGGGGGGTGAGGGAGAGGGGAAAATAGGTGATGGGCAATGAGGAGCGGGCATTGAGGAGGGCACTTGGGATGAGCACTGGGTGTTGCATGTAAGTGATGAACCATGGGAATATAACCCAAAACCAAGAGCACACTTTACACACTGTATGTTTATTGCCAATTTGGTAATAAATTATATATATATATATATATATATATATATATATATATATATATATTATATGTATTATATATATGTATATAAACATATATAACATATATAATACATATAATATATATAATATATATATAAAGACACACTGTCTTTATATATGTCTATATATATGTCTACATATATATATGTCTATATATATGTTAGCCAATTTGGCAATAAATCACATATATATAATATATATTATATATTATATTTGTATATATTATATATATTTATTATATATGTTATATATAATACATATATAATATATATATATATAAAGACACACTGTATGTTAGCCAATTTGGCAATAAATCATATATATTATATTTTTATATATTATATATTATATAATATATATTAAATCATATATATTTATATTTATATTTATATATTAATATGTAATATATAAAGACAAGAGATAATTAATGCCAGTGAAGATGTGGAGAAAAGAGAACATTTGTACACTGTTGGCTGGAATATAAATTGGTGCAGCCACTATGAGAAACAGTATGGAGGTCCCTCAAAAAATTAAAAATAGATATATGTACCCTATGATCCAATAATTCCACTACTGGGTACTTATCCAAAAGAAATAAAAACACTAGCTTGAAAAGATATACACACCCTCATATTCATTGCAGCATTATTCCTAAAAGCCAAGACAAGTGTCCATCAATGGACAAATGGACAAAGAAAATATTGTGTACACATGGACACACCCCAGAATATTACTCAGCCATAAAGAATGAAGAAATCCTGTCATTTGAGACAACACGGATGGACTTTGAGGGCCTAACGTTAAGTGAAATAAGTCAGAAAGAGTGATAAATAAGGTGTGGTATCACCTACATGTGGAATCTAGAAACAACAAACTCATAGAAACAGAGTAGAATGGTGGTTTCCAGGAACTGAGAAGTGGGGGAAATGGGAAGAGGTTCATCAAAAGCTATAAACATTCAATTTCAAGATGAATAAGTTCTGGAGATCTAGTATACAGCCTGAATACTATAACTAATTTTGTACTGTATACTGGAAAGTTGCTATGACAGTAGAGCTCTAATGTTCCCAGTGTAACAAAAACAAAATAGAAATTATGTGAGGGGAAGGATGTGTTATGCTCACTTTATTATGGTAAGTATTTTACAACATATTCATGTACCAGATCATATTGTGCTTGCACAATGTGTATGTCAATTATTTATCAGTAATACTGGAAAAAGAAAAGAGATCGTAGTTCGTTTCGTTTCCTTTCCACTGATGAAGTAAAACCAATCAAAATTATGAGAATGATATGAGTGGGAAAAAGCAAAAAATATTACTTTAGTATATTAGTATAGACGATCTTCCTAATGCAAACACATCCTTCTGAGCTTACCTGTGAAAGAAGGATTTTGGAGGGTAAAAATGACAGGAAATGATATTGAAGAAGGATTTTGGAGGGTAAAAATGACAGGAAATGATATTTCTCATGAGCACACTGATGAAGAGTTCAGGTATAAAGATAGCCCTTGATTTAAATCTTGGCTCTTTCACTTGACATCTATATGGCTTACGTCTATTTTTTTTAATGTTCAGTTATCAGTTTCATTACCTATAAAACAAACATAGTACTTCTTTCCTCGTAGGATCGAGTGGGTATAACATGAGATTAATTCATGTAATTCATTTTGTGTAGTACTTCACAAATAGACATTCAATACATATTAACTGTGGTAGTTAGTCACTCTGGCATCTGTTCTAATTCCCAGGGCTCCCATTGTAAAGACTGGTGGGAGTAAACTTTTAATAGATCTAATATGCTTATAAATTCCTTTCCTTGGGTCCTCTTAAGACAAATGTTGTTAAATAGAACCTTTAAAAAGATCTACTAAAAGCTAATGTTAGCAGAATACATGTGAACTCAGAGAATGGGTGTAAAAAGAGTTCATTTAAAAAGTCTCACGTCATAAATAGCTGGCACGAGTTTGCAGAACTTGTCAGGACCACTGCTTTCCCATAACTGGCCTATTTGATCTGTGGAAGACATCAGGTTAATAACAACTTTTCAAAACTCTCTTATTTTACACCTTCCTTGGTTTTTACTTTCAAGCAACAGAAACTACTCTTCTATTTTAAGCATAAAAGGCACTGACTGAAAGAATTTTAGAAAGTCCACAGAATTGCCAGGCAGACTGCTGAGTAAAACTTGAGACATGGGCAGGAATTCAAGGAAATCTAAAGAGCAGCCAGGGCCACATCTGCAGTAGCCTCAGCCTCTGCTGCAGAACATTAAATGTCACTGGTTCCCCAGGCACAGAGGTTGCCCAACTAGATGGTACTGCCACTGCTACTCCTACCTGCTTTCAGAACAGAACTTGCATGGTACCTGTGCCCTTGCTCTCACGACCATTTTTACGTTTACATATGTACATATATATGTATATATACACACATATATACATATATATGTATATACATATGCGCATATATGTGTGTATGTAGTTTATTTTTTATAAGTTTACTTATTTATTTTGAGAGAAGAGAGAGAGGGAACCAGCGGGGGAGGGGCAGAGAGAGAGGAGGACAGAGGAGCCCAAGTGGGCCCTACGCGGAGAGTAGAAAACCAGATGTGGGCTCGAACTCACAAACCAGGAGCTCATGACCTGAGCCGAAGTTGGACACCTAACCGACTAAGCCACCCAGGCACCCCCCCGCCCCTTGCTCTCACCATTATTAACTGTGGGATCGTGCATCTTATGGGTGAAGCCTACATCACATGTCCCTGTCTTGGCTGAAAAGGAAACGCAGCAAACAAACCCTTGTCATTTTCATTGTTTATAATAGGAAGTAGGCTCTGCCATCTGGAAAAAATCACACATTGGTGAACCCTCCAAATACAGAAAAAGGGTTTAGATTCATTCCAGCCACATTAAAAAAAAAAAAAAAATGCCTCTCACATTCAAGACCAAGAAATGCCAAACATTTTTCTCCACTTTCCATCTACTTTTGACTTTTCCTACTTGTCCTCATTTTAAAAGGTAATCTCTCCCTTTTCAATTCTCCACTTCAGATTTGGGGGACCTCTACTGCAAGTGACTGACAATACTGCATAGGATGCTTAATTTTGTAGGTCTAGCAGGACCACGTATCATAGTTCAATTAGATAGCTTATAATAGGAGTTACACGTAAGTCACGTTAGAAAGCAGAAAACCTATGTGTTGGTGTGAGTGAGTTATAGCAGGCAACGAGAAAGGAATAGTTGGATTTGGAAATACCGAAATACCAAATAACAGTGGCAGATCAGCCCCAAATTAAGTAGTTTCCTTTCCTCCAGACTAAACCCCCTTTACTCTTTAAGATACACTTTCTCCCATTGTTGATGAGAACCTCGAGAAAGAGGAACTGTCTTGCACCCTTGGTAGGAATGAAAACTAGCGCAGCCACTCTGGAACTGTGTGCAGTTTCCTCAACAAGTTAAAAATAGAACTACCCTATGATCCAGCAATTGCAATACTAGATATGTGCTTAAAGAATACAAAACTACTAGTTCAAAGGGACACATGTACCCCAATGTTTGTAGTAGCATTATCTACAATAGCCAAATTATGGAAAAAGCCCCAGCATCCACCGACTGACGAATGGATAAGGAAGATGAGTATACACACACATCTACAATGGAATATTACTCACCCATAAAAGAATGAAATCTTGCCATTTGCAATGACATGGATAGAGCTAGATAGTATTATGCTAAGCGGAAGCAGTCAAAAACAAATACCATATGATTTTATTCATATGTGGAAATAAGAGAAAGACAAACAAGCAAAACAAAGAAAAAGAGAGGGGCGCCTGGGTGGCTCAGTCAGTGGAGTGTCTGACTTTGGCTCAGGTCATGATCTCACAGTTCATGGATTCGAGCCTCGCGTAGAGCTGTGGGCTGACAGCTTGCTCAGAGCCTGAAGACTGCTTCGGATTCTGTGTCTCCTTCTCTCTCTCTGCCCATCCCCTGCTCACACTTTGTCTCTGTCTCCCAAAAATAAATAAATGTTAAAAAAATTAGTTAAAAGCAAGAAAGCAAGAAGGTAAGAAAGCAACCAAGAAAGAAAGAGAGCCAAATGAAGAAACAGACTCTTAACTGTAGAGCACAAACTGATGGTTACCAGAGGGGAGGAGGGTCGGGGTATGGGTGAAATAGGTGATGGGGATTGAGGAGGGGATTGCTGTGATGACCATTGGGTTGTTGTAGGGAAGTGTTGAGTCACTATATTGTACACCTGAAGCTAGTATCACACTGCATGTCAACTAACTGGAATTTAAATAACAACGTTTAAAAAAAAGCAGTTTCTCGAAGAAACTTTCTGCACAAGCTGCCCCTTCTTATTCTACACAGACAAGTAAGCTAAGATAGGTGCTACTCTTCTTTGCTTTCAAACATAGTGAGCAGGTGTCTTATAGTTACTATAATACGTAAAAATTCCTTTTTAGCTCACTCCCATATCCCTTTTCCCACTGCCTTCCCAGTGACTACTATGGTGCCTCAGTCACAAGGGGTCATTGAAAAATATCTGTTCAATAGTGTATTTTTCACATGTATTCACAACTCCAAGGCACAAATAGGGAAAAAGAGAAAACAAAAACATTAATAATGCAGCAACATCTTGTAAAGATTCTAATTTAAATAATTTTGATAAACAACTTTTAGCTGCTTGAGGTGGAGCGTTGAAATAAATATGGGTACCCTTGACAAGCACAAGAAGATCTAATAATAGGAACAGGATACCAGGTTCCTGGAGTCTAGCTAAGGGAGAAATTATTGCAGAAAATCCTTTAATAATAGCTCGTGTTTATTGTGTATTTACTTTGTGAGTACACTATGCTATTTATTCTTTCATTTATGTCTCACAAAAACCTTGGGGGGGGGAAAGGTGTTATTTTCATTCTAGAGATAACAATACTGATGCAAATCCATAGTAACGGCAATGTAAAATTATTCCAGAGAAGAAAAACTAGTACAGCCCTCCTTCTTACAAATCCTTGATTACTTCTCATTATCTCTAAGCAAAATATCAGAGCATTCAAGAAAAATAAGTCTCAGTAGATAGTTATTTTGGTGCCTAACTCACTGTTCCTACTTGAATAGCTGTCAGTTTCATTGAAAATTTTTCAGTGAGCGGTCATTAAGTATTCTTTTGCAGTTCATCTACAGTTTATCTGGATCACCTAAGCAATAGGCAGATAGTAGACAACTATATTTTGAATTGTCTCATCAATTTGCCCAGGAGTTTCTCAGTGTTCCTCTTTCCCTCAGCTATTTATGACTTCAGTACTTTCATGTTCTTGGGTGTCAGCACCTGTTTCCAAGAGGATGCATTTCTGTACCCACAAGAAAGCCTACTCCCTTTGGAAAAGTGATTTTGGAGAGTAAGCTTATTGTCTGTTTAAAAGCTCCCCTGATTCATTGAGGGGAGGGGGCTACAAATCTAGAGAGAGAGTGTTCACTCTCATCTCTTCTTCTAACTCATATGTCAATCCTTCCTTGGTGAACATAGCAATTCCACATAATGGAAGAGCTGAGAATTGTGTTGAAAAATGTTAAAAGGGTTCATGGGCACTTGTACCCTTCTCTGTCTTGGCTGGAGACTTACTTTTGGCAAAAAAAATTGTTTGAGTAGAAGGCCAACAGCTAACTCTAGTATTCTTAAAATTTTTCACTAAATGTCCCTTATAAAAGAGGAAAATAAACATATGCAACACTGAGTCTAAGAATATAACTGAAAACAGGAATTAAATGTCTCCACAGTCATCTGATTTATGTTTAAAACTCATGTGAATTTTATAATCTAATTGGTAACAGTATACATGTTTATTTTAACATAAAATTATATAAAATTGATGTCTGGTAATATTGACAATCCAAGAAGTTATGCTAGAGTTTCCCTCTATTCTTATACTGTCCAATGCCAGCAACAGAGAGCTAAGTATTTCTGAGAGTATTCTTATGTGTGATCATCAGAGCTATACAAAAAGTGAAAATTCTCCCATCACATCAATATAGCGTCTATAATTTTAACAGTCCATTGATGTCCCTCAAAGCATGTAATTCTTGCTATACACATTTGTCACATGTCACCTACATTGACTCATTGAATAGGGCAAGTTATAATGTGGAGTGAGCTAGGCAGAGGTAAGTAATGATCAAAAAAACTGTCTGAACGTACTAATTTTAATGTTTCCAGCTTCCTTGTTCTCTATAATCTCTTAACTAGATTTTAAATTCCCAGAGAAAAAGAAATAGCACTTTATTTTATTCTTTTTAAGTTTATTTATTTATTTTGATGGGGAGAAAGGGGCAGAGAGCGAGGGAGAGAGAGAATCCCAAGCAGACTCCACACTCATTGCAGAGCTGGATGAGGGGCTCAAACTCATGAACAGTGAGATCATGACCTGAGCTGAAATCAAGAGTCGGATGCTTAACCCATTGAGCCACCCAGGTGCCCCAGAAGTAGCACTTTAAACCTCTGTGCATCTCCCATAGTCTCCCACCTCCACAGTGCAAATAAAACAACTTTTACAACATATTCAAGATTATGTAATTATTCAAGAAATGTTGATTTCCATCTTAACATCTTATAGAACTTTTCAGTGGGAGTATTACTAACATTTTAGGGAAGTTGGGAGTCTTCATTGTGCAAGAGAGTTACATGTAGTTCAGTATGTGGATGATGCCTGGGTCTATGGGATCTGAATGCCAGCAACATTTCCAGATACTGTGGCAATCAGAAATCCTTCTGCACATTCTTGAATATCATTTTAGGTATCAGAACCACACCTTGTGGAGAAACAATAAAAATACAACTGAAACATCTGTTGACAGATGAATGTTATATATATATATATTCCAAATGGAATATTATTCACCTTTTGAGAGTAGGAAATTCTACTGCTTGTGACATCATGGATGAACCTGAGGTCACTATGCTAAGTGAAATAGGCCAAACACAAATACTGCACGCTATCACCTAAATGTGGAATTAAAAATAAATAAATTAAAAGTAGAACTCACAGAAACAGAAAATATAAAAGAGGTCGCCAGGGGCTGGGAGTGGGGAAAAGAGAGAGAGGTAGCCTAAAGGGTACACATTTTCAGTTATAAAATGAATAAAATCTGAGGATCTAATATATAATGTAGTGACTATAATTGACAACACTGTATTGTATAACTGAAGTTCGCTAAGAAAGTAGAACTTAAATCTCATAAATAAACAAATGAACAAACAAAGAAGCAAGTAAGCAAAGAAGATGATGTATTGTTAAATGAATTCAGTGGAAGGAATCCTTTCCAAATGTATATGTATATCAAAGCATCACACGGTACCTTTCAAATATGTTACAATTTTGTTAAGTATACCTCAATAAAGAAATAACACAAAAATACATTTGTACATAAATCCAAAAACAGACACCAAGTAAAAAGGAACAAAGAAGAAAAGAGAAGAAAAGAAAAGAAAAGAAAAGAGAGAAGAAAAGAAAAAGAAAAGAAAAAAGAAAAGAAAGAAGAAAAAAGAGAAGAGATGGATATTCCAAGAAACCAAGGAGTCAAAAGAATCAGCATGCTAAAATTCCTAAAAATGTTGTAAGCCTCTTGGGTCACTGGGTAAACGTTAGAGAAAATTCAGTTAAAATTACATTTCTGGCATCTCCCTATCTGTGATACAAAGACTCTAACATGACTAATCAAACATTTTTTTTTAAAGCCACAAGGAAACAAATATAAATAAGAAAAATAAAAGTTAAGTAACTGTCTTTTTAAAAGTTACAATGATATTCTTGCCCTCCTCCTTCATTCTTTTAAGCAAACATCACTGAACAGCCACTATTTGTCAGACATTTGAGTTAGGTGAGGAGGCTATACTCTGATCGAATTTGAGGGACTTATAATGAATTAAGCAAAGATACATAGGTATTCAAATAAATATGGTGACAGTCCTTTCTCCGGGTAAAGTTGAGACACAAGTGAAGGCGAGGGGTTCTCCATGGGATGTAAAGCGAGTGGGGGGTGGTAAAATGGAGACAAACTCTCTCCTTAAAGTTGATCATTACAAATTTCACATACATGGTTCAATAAACCTTTCCATTTTTTCCCTCAAAATACTGTAGCATTTTCTCTGAACAAGGATACAACTCTAATATAAGAACCATCAGGCTCCATAGTATTTGCTCCACTTATTGTTCAATTGTGAACCATGTTTGGGCAACTCCAGTTTTACAAACTAGATGAGAAGAGCCTTAAAGGAAGGGTAGATTCAGCATTTAGTATAGGTAGGATCAAAATATAATTGCAATAATATTTACAGAAGCCAAAGCGAGGTTTCCTTGATAACCAGGGAAGAGACATCTACAGAGGGCCTCTTATATCAGGGCAGAAGTGGAAAGTGTCCAACAAGAGTCTCAGAAGAATACAAATTCTAGTTAGTTTTATTATAGTCTTGTAGAATAGCTGTTCCTGCTAAAATAATAACACAATTTCTGCAACGCTTTCCAGAAGAAGGTATTTGGGCCCAAGGAAATTTTAAAAAGAAACTGAACTGAAAGGTTCTGAGACCATGCCACATAAAAACAGAGCAGGGAGTTGCAAGTCTATCAGAGAAAGCTTCCCCTCCTGAACTCACCTTAACTTGGTTTCATCTTATTCAGTTTCTACCTAGAGATGCTGCTGGACACTCTGTAAAGTTTTCCCTGCCTTTTTAAATCTCTACAGACTTTAAGATGCATTTTTCCCTCTAGTAAACAGACATTCTGTGGTTGGAAAAGATATTCTCTCCACAAACCTGAATTGAAAGAACTGTTAATGGGTCTAACTGGATGCAGTTCAACCACAAGAATGTGTTTGCACTCCCTATAATCGGACCAATAAAGAGAGGAACAGGAAGGTTGTTTGAGTGGCATATTAGGTAGCATCCATAATAATTTCAGGAGTAAAAATGCATCTTCTGTCAGTTCACTAGCCTGTTGAACTAACCACAGCACAGTGGTTATTATAAATATATTATAAATATATTATAATACTGATTTATAATACTTGCTTACAAGTATTGAAATATCTCAAACTCTCTACCATATGAAAGTAAGTGTTTGTATATGCATTTTTGGCTTTGGTTTTGGTATTCAGATAAACTTGAAGAAAAAAAAAGAAAACAGTATGTTAAAGTAACAAGATAATGAAGAGGCTTAGTATCATCTACATTATTATTTCAAGCCTACTTTGAAATGTTTTTCAACATGTTCTAACTCGGCCAGTGTATTTTACAAACTAGGCACGGTTATTATTAGGGGTTGCAGGGAGGGATTTTGGATGGCAGGGAAAAAAACCCAACAATAGTGATCGTAATTTCAGATTCATTTCTCACTTAGTGACTTATCTGGTAACTCAATTCTTAAATAAAACAAAAGGAAGCAACAACAAACAGCAATAACAATGAAACTCTGACATAGATAGTTCTGAGGATTAGACAAAAGATTAGCATCTCCCCAATCTCTTGTTTTTGAAAGTGTACATGTTTTTGCAGGAGATAATCTTGTCTTATATTGCTGAAGCTGTTTCTCCCCAAAAAATCATACTTCAACCCTGCTATTTAAGAATCAGGCTGTACATCTGACACGCGTTCTAACAACTCCACTTCTTCCTGTATGATGACTGGGGGATTGTACTTTCTCTTCTCACCCTGTGAGACCATGATTCCTTCCTAAGAAATTTGTCTATGAGAGAAAACAGTGGTAGTGCACAGAACTGCTGGGTTTAGATACTCCTTATGAAAAGTCACTGAAATCTAAACACAAAACTGTATTTAAGAGGAATCATATTAATTGATCAGAGAATAATATGATGATTTAATATTTTAACCTCAGAAGATGATAGAGATAACAAAAAATGAACAAGCTTAAAGTCAGAGTTAAAGTTATCCTATATAAACACCTCTGGGGAGGGCCTATTATTTAGGGGACACATAAAGTGAAGAGGGAGATCTCCTCATATCTGGTACAAACAACTCTTGTTCTCAAGAGAGAGTGTTTGCAATTCCTTTCTGTTTAAGGGCGTTTTTGTATTTGCGGGTTCTCACGGAAAGAAATCCATTGTAACGATCCTATAAAATAGCATTTATATGATCACAAAAGATGTTTTATGGCCTATAATACTGTGGCTATTTATCATTGATTACCTACAAAGAGTATTACATTTAGGCAATCCAAAAAGATATCAAGATAGTAATTAAAGACCAAAAGAATTATGAGGATAACTTCAGCAACAATAATGATAGGCCGAACTAATTAAAAAGAATATAGTACACTGACCTTTATTCTCCATTTTCAGCATGTATCTGTTAGCAGTTCTGTAGGACACTACCAGTAGATTAATATACTTTAAATCAACAAACTCTTTTAAAGTATCTAATATGTGTCAGGAACTGTGCTAGGCATGCAGAAAATAAATATAAAGCAGAAAACAATGTACTCCTCCTCCAAATATTTATTCTTTGCTTTTGAAATTCTAAGCCTGAATGCCATGATTTATTGGTTATAGAGACCCTTCTTGTGCTGTGCTCCGTACCCCTAAGGCTGCTTGTGATTTGAGCACAGGGGCAGTGAGCAATTCTGCATATATTTTGGTAGGCTCTTCCTGAGGCTGTTCCATGCATTTCCACCCCATAACTTGTTTCAAGTCCACAGGAAGCTGCTTCTCCCAGAAGTTCAAGGGAGTAAAATCCCACAGGGAGGAGAATAAGTGTAAGTACTTCCTTGTGTCCATCTCTATTTTGGGGTAAACTCAAACTAAGACATTCAGTGAATCAAACATATTTGAAGAAGCCTGGACCATCTTCTAGGGGCCAGGCACTGTAGATGTCCAAAATATGCTCCAGATATTAAACACCTGTTATGAACTAAACACAACGCAACTCATTTTGTTTATATTCTAACACAATTCTACAAGGTAAACTGAGGAATAAGATGTTGAGAGTTCAACTAACTTGCCTATATTCGTACTAATAAATGGAATTCCAGGAATCTGAAACCGATTTTTCTCCTCCTAACTCGAACATTTTATCATATAAATAAACCCCAATAACTCACTTGTAAGTGAATCGCATTAATCAGATGATTGATGGGCATTATCTTCAACGAGCATAGAGTCTAAGACTAGAGACTAACAAGTAACATATAGTTGAAATGTACTAAAAAAGGAGACTTGTCTAAATACAAGAAAAGGCTAGCTCTAGTCAACTGTCACTATTTTCTGCAGTACGTAGACATACATACATACTACTTATTGGGTAGTTTCCTTGATCTCAGAATACCCAAATATCCATCTTCTCTTTTTCCCTGGTCCCATAACTCCATTTGGCCTCTGCCCCTGAAGTATCAGACTATTCCTGCCCTGGGGTTTTCACAACTTATAAAAACTATAACATCTACAATGTAACCTGATAATTACTTTCATATTTAATGGTCCTAAACTCATCCTCTAGACCTCAGCTTCAGGATTTCACCTCTGGTTTAATACCTTCTTTGGCTCTTTAAATGTGTTTACTTCCTGCCTCTCCCTCCTGATGTCTAGGCTTCAGCATGCGCCTCGAGTTTTGACACAGCTATGTCGGTAATTTTTTCTCATGTACAGAAAGACATAAACACACATGCTTTTGGCTTATGCTTGATATAAGATCTCTGAGGTTCCCTGCCCAACACCATTTTTGCCATATAACTAAGATCTCTAAATATAAATATGTATGATACATATATAGAACATATTTATAGATATATATATATACATATATTCTAAATTTTACACCAATATATCACTAATAAGTAATCTATGTCATCAATTACCAACATTTCATTTATACCACTATTTTCCACATAGATGTATCTTTTAGAAAAGATAAATATCTATTGTGTAAGTAAAGTGATGGGTGATAATATTTTCACTACATATTCTCATTCATATATTCTCAATAAAATAGAACATATTCAACAATAGGGTAGAGAGAATCCTCTCTTGAATCTTGTCTATGAGTTGAATTCCAAACTCAAACGAATCTTGGAAATAATTATTCACATAGTAAATACTGCATCATTATCAGTGGTTTTTTTTATTGGTTTGTTTTGTTTTTGTTAAGTAAAGCTCTATGCCCAAAGTGGGGCTCAGACTCACAACCCTGAAATTAAGAGTCACATGCTCCACCATCTGAGCCAGCCATTTGCCCCACATTGTAGTTTTAAGGTTGTCAATTCATTCTTAATTTATTCAATAACCTTCTAATTATGCTTGCATATTGCGAAGCAGTAGAAATGCCACGTGGATTCCCTCAAATTTCCATTTGTTCTATTACTTTTCCCTTTACTTTTTCTTTCCTCCTCCCTCTCCTTTCCACTCTCTCACTCAGATAATGCAGTACTTTGCAGTCTGTCATCAGGAATAAAGAACACAGGAATTGTGTCATGAAATATTTGATATCATAACTATTATATTGATTTCTGAGAATACTTATGAATTATCTTCCATATTATGCAGGACAAAAATTTGCAAATAAGGTGACAAAAGGAATTAAAACAAACCTGAGGGTAAAATGTGAATAGCCAAAATAACTTGGAAGGAAATGAAATTAGAGTCTACCTTTGCTGCTCCCTGAAAATGCCTGCCTGAACTTAGTTGAGAACTTCCCCAAATAGTAATTGACCAAAGGTAGAAAAAAAAAATAAACAAAAACCAAAAAACAGAAAAAAACAGTGTTCTTCTGTCATGAAAATTTACCACTACTTACAACATACTGAAGACAGACATTTCAGACATAGATCCCAATGTTTACTTTCCTCTCTGGATAACAACATTCAAATGGATAGCCAAGATAATATTAATCGCCATCTTCAATGACCAGATGAAAAGGATACAATCATTATTTGATATTTGGGGACGGTTAGTGTTATGGTGTGGACAACACGGAAAGCATTAAATATGGTTAACAGTCCTCTAAACCGGTCTTAATTAAACTCTTAAGGCATATTTGGTCAATGAATCAAAAAACCTTTGAAGACTCTTAAATTACCTGTCAAATTTCTGCAATATTATAACATCCCATCTAATAAGATTCCCTTTGCCATTATCTGAGAGTGATTTTAATATGTCCTTGATTGTTATATTTATTTAATAGCTCTTGATTACTATATTTAGAAGAAAATTATCACATAGATTGGAAGGGTCAAATCTTACAAACATCTCATTCCAGTAAGGCACAGTTCCTTTCTTTTTACTGAACTGTGTAACAGCTCACTGACTCAGATCATTTACTTATCATTAAATGAGGGAATTGCTATGATATATATCCAAAAAATAAATCAGGGCAAAACCTTTTTAGAGTCACACTTTTCTCCGGAGGAATTCGAAGGGTTGTCACAATATGACAACTGTGAGATTTTTGGGGGGAGAAAAAAAGCAGCAGCCACGGTGAAGTAAAAAATAAAAAAAGAAAGAAAGAAAGAAAAAAAGAAAAAAAAGGACAAATTTCATTTCCAAAAGATTTAAGTCTATAAAAACACTTCATTTGCAGAAACTTTGATGCCAGAGTCTATACACACTAAATAAATTAGGGGCTGGGGAATAAATACATAAGGTTGGTTATGTTTAAAAGAAAAAAACTGAATCAACAGTGAATAAAGTTTAACCAACCTTTCAGCAAAATGGAGAAGGATGAGGGAAATTTGGTTATAAATTTAAAACAATTTCACATCCAACTCAAATGTGTGAGAATCCCATCTAGAAAATATTAGAAAAGATAGCTATCTTGGGACTAACAAAAGGCATTTTAACTGTAGCCAATTTAGCATCAATAAAATTTTTTGGTTACACCTACATAAAATAGCAGCAAACCTAACTTAAATGGAACTTCTGAAAACCAAAACTTCTGCTCTCTCCATCAGCTGAAGCAAACAGTGTTCATTTGATTTGAGTGGTCTAGTTTAAACATGTTCAACCACAGCCATGAAATTCACTATGGATTTCAATCGAATATTTTAAATCATCTTGTTCATGTTGTTTTAGATTCATCGTTCTTTTAAAATTGTCCCAGGTGAGGCATTCTTTGCACCATTGAAGGCAAGACATCCTGTTGAAATCTGTGCAGAGAGATTTTTGTCATTTTTTGAAAATCATGCAATGGGCAAAAGTTGTTCCTAAAGGAAGGTCATGCAAAACTTCTTGAAGGATTGGAGTTTTTCCTCTTGAATATGAAATAAGAAGTGCCTTTTCCCCCCATTTTATTTAGCTATGCAAAGGCTATCTCTCCCTGATGACCTGACACAGACCCAGCCAACACCATCCATAATGAAAATCAATGGCACCAAGTCACTAAACAATTACTCTGTCTTCTTTAAAAATGCACAAGTCTTCAAAAAACAAGGATTTAGAGACTGATTAATTTGCCATTTGTCTAGGAGATTGCACTAGTTGCATTATTTAAGAAGTGCCTTGTCTTTGTGCCCTCAAAAGCTGAAACAAGATCAAAGATTTGAGAATCACCAGTTCTCATGAAGGGCATTTGGTGACAGTATGAAAGGCAACCAGAATATGTGCCCTGGGCCTGTAGCACTCCAAATCTTTCTCACACATAAGACCATGGTGGACTGTGGCTTTCCCATATATACCATATAGAAACTAAACTGTGGTTCAGAAAACAATGGTTGTGCATTTGTTTACCCAATGAAATATTCATAGGAATATGTATTTTCTCGTCATGTTTTCTGAAAGAAGGAAAATCAATCCTAGCCAATCCACACAAAACATATCATATTCTTACCGTGATTCCTTCCTCTCCTTCATCTGCCTTGTATTTCAATTTATCTAAATGTGTTGATGATTCTATCAGGTGACCATTATCTTTTCCTCTTTTATTTTTACCTTCTCTAAACCATCTTGACAGAAAACTCCTCTCAGAATTTCTACTCCAGTAGACACAGTAGAAAAATTTACCACAAGGTTATATTGTGTTTTCTCTTCCCTACTTCTGTGGCCCCAGAGAGGGTCGCCAAGTACTTTTCATTTTTAAATGTGTTTATTTGATTGATGCAGTTATTTATATGGCACAAAGAATAAATTGCTAAACATTTTTCCTTTATAAAATGTTACAGTTGCTAAAATTATCTTATTAGAAACACCTTTCTGGGTGACAGGACACTAGAGGAAGCAGTTTCTCCGAGACTTAAGAATTAGAAAGAAGAGGAAGAGAAAGGAGAGCCTACATGCTTCTCTGGGCAGTTCCGCCCAGAAGTTGAATAAAGGGGCCTCGGCAAGAAGATGGCATCACTTTAGGATGCCAGCATGGATGCCAGTACGGCAGCATGGTTGCAGCCCTGAAAGGCAGTCCCCAGGTAGACGACTTGGAACATCACATCAGAGATGACTTAAGTGGAAAGTACTGGAGGTCATTCTCATATGCAGTCATAGGTTTACTGAGTATTAATCTGCATTATAGAGTCTGTTTATATTTGCTCATATGCCATTTCACTGTTTCCCCAGCCTGTTTCTCACTTGGTAAAACTCATCTCTTGTTATATGTTTACTCAGTGAATAATAAAGTTAGGAATGAATGATTGTCCATGCTTAGCCTGAGATCAAGCAGGTGTTTTCGTCAATTTTGTTGACGATAGGCTAAAAGGGAGAATAAAAAGAGTATTCTGACACTCTTGTTCCTTTTACATCCATGCTATAAACAAGTGGTTTTAAAAATAATCAGAAGCCAGTCTTCCGAGGCTGGGGAGAGAAACCTTTTGAAGGCTGGGAACTGTTTTGGACAATTTGATTGATTGTTGATTTCCTGAGGATTTCCTCTATGTGTACATTGCTGTACCTTGCAACACTGGAAAAGGAATCAATCATTCATTTCTCTGACACCTGGGTGACACAGTATAAACACATATATTGCTTTGTTATTCCTAAAGCAACCCACTGTAACAAGTGCTAGTGAACAGATCTGACTATATTTAATTAACAGATGAACATACCAAATCTTAGAGAGGCTAAGTGACTAACTTAAGGTCACATGGGGGACCCTAAGTGACCAAGCCGGTTAGAACCTCTATCTCATAACTTCATTGCTATTTACACTATCATAGGTCACCAAATGATTTTTAAAAATCAAAGAAAAATGTAATCTCATACTGCTTTATCTATCCTCCATCATTTATTCACCCAAGAAGTTTTCAGAAGGAATACATATTCAATAAGATAAACCAAAGTAGAAAGAAAAACAATAGACTCCTCTACCAAAGGCCTATGTGTATGTATTTTCAACTCACCATCACTACCATTCCTTCCCAGAAGAAAGAACAAGAATTGTATTTCCAGAATGCCTCTCTCCATATGGCTCAACGTTAGAATATGCCAAAAAGATATCCTCATGTGAGACTGGTAGATTTTAAAAAAGGGGGGAAGCCATTATTCTCTAGAGGCAAGAAGGCACGACATGGGCATATGGCAGACCTAAACTTCACAGAGGCTTTCTGAGATGTTATCATCAATCAATGACATTGACTGTCAAGGCAATGGCTCCTGGAGCATTGCGTGCTGAGTGGTGGTTTATAGTATTCAAAGTAGCTTCCACATGACCTCCTTGAAAGATTCCCTATGAGGTTCTTGTGTTTCCACCTGCTTAGGGTTATGTTCTTGAGAGCCACACATTGCTTCTCAAAGTTAAAATCCGTGGCACAGTCTTCCCTGTCCTTTGCTCTCACACTACTTCTAACGGTCGTATAACTCTTTAATTTCTCGTGTTAAAATCCTTCTTTAATGGAAAACATAGAATAGCTTTGGTTTTCCTGACCTAACCCTGCCTGTTACAGAAAACAACATCAGAAATGCTATCTTAATACAGGTTTTTCTCAAATGCTCTTATAATGATGATTTTATGTGGTTTAGTAAGGGCATTCACGAAATTAGAATAATTAGGTGGCCAAGGCCAATGCTTTCAGAAGTCAGAATTCCTACTAGGAAGTAGATAGGTTACTGATTTTTTTCAACAAATCATATCAATATGCTTCTAAATATAAATGAGGATAAGTATGACTTAAATCTTTGTCCATGAATTATATTAATCAAAGGCATCATACCCTAAGTCATCACTAAAATAATTTTTGCATTCTAATATTTTTATGATATGTAGGATTCTACACACACACTTTAAAAAGATGGCTGTTGATTTAGTAAGTCTTATGTTCTATAAATTAATATTTGGTTCTGCCACAAATATTTTATATATTTTCAGGGCCATAAATACTTATTTTCATTTAAATGAGTATAAAGTTATCTTTTAAGTCTGTGACACAGTTCAATGTAATTGCAGAATAGAGTCCAACACAGCAAAAATTTACTTTTACTTTTTGAAAACCACTTATATATTTAAAACCAGAAGAAGAAAACAAGGATTGTCTTTACACATTAATGCCATTAAGTATAATGATGCCTTTGTGACTATGTAAGACAATACTCATACTTTTAAAGATGAAAACTGAAGTACTTATAGCCATGGCATAGGAGATTTGCTTTTTGATACTTTATCAAGGAAAAATCAACAAATAAGTAAACCATTTCTCTAAATTAAAAAAATCTTGGTAATTTAAAAATCTGATTTCTAGTCATACAAAGATTTATTGTCCAGCTCTATGCTTTTTATGGTGTGCTTTAAATTTTCGTGATAAAATGCACATAAGTATAGAAAAATCAAGCCTTAAACACGTTTTCTTAATTTTTACATCACCATAAGAGTAATTTCTTATGAAATACGAAACAAGAATATCTCAGCAAAAATACTTAGTAAAATAACTGGGTCTAACTTGAATAAAAACAAATATTAAAACAAAAAATTAAATATAAAATATATTCATATTTTGAACATGAAATGCCAGTGAGAGAAATACCAGCAGACTTTGCTCCCATGGATTGACCAATGCTCATATAACCTTTATCACCTGCCTTTTCATTTCAGGATTTTACACTATGCAGTCCCTTTTAGGCACCAATGAATGAAACTGATGATTTAGGGCATTAAGTACATTGCAAAATCTCAATTAATTCTTATATGACCTCTGATGAAGACATGTTATTTGTTCCATTTAGAACTCTAGGACTGGAGAATAAAGCTGAGAGAAATGTAACTTGGGGTCATCATACACCAAAAAGTGAAAGAGATGCAACTTAGGAACATGTCTATGTGACTTTCAAGCTTTCACATTTCATGACTACATTGTAAATCATATTCAAAGTCATCAAGAAAGAAATACATAAGTTTATGTTATCTGAGATCTTTCTAGTTTCAGGATCCCTCTACGTATTTCCTATAAATGAAGTAGAAGACGTACACTAGGAAAAATGTTTTAATTCATGCAAGTTTTTATTAAGACAATGTGGTTACATCAATTGATGTCGCATTATTTGTTTAAATGAAACAGAGAGAGTAATTGTATGCTATATCTCTTAAAATCTTCTCTACACTTGATTTGTTTCTTTTGTCTGAAGGAATAAAAAGTTCTGCTCTTATAATGCTTACCTGAGTTAGCATATATCGGTACCATGTGAAATATTGCTGGCAAATAGGAAGACAAGAGTCTATGGTAGAGAAACACTATAAAATAGAAGGTATCCTAGACTAAGAGCTAGTAATATTTGTAACTAACCTCATTTTTAATATTAATTGTAGTACTGAGGGTTAATCTTATTACATTTCTGAATCAATTTCATTATCTATAAAATAAACCTTTAAGACTAGTGTTTTCCAAAACATATTTTTTAGATATCTTGGGTTCTAATGGTTGGCTTCAGGTGTCTCATGCATTTAATGAGGTGAAAGATAAGCAGACAGGATTCTGGCCCCTTGTTTGTTTCCCAAAAGACTACTCTGACATATACTTTATATACTATAAATCCTGTTGCCTAAAGTATTAACACCGCCAAACTATAGAGCCTCCAATGTTTTTCTCAGATATAAGTCACATGAAATATTTAACATACCTAAGGTTAAGAAGAGAAAGCTAGTAATAGCTTGAATAAAAATATGACAATAATACTATTTATAATGACAGATACAGTATCAGCAACTCCTACCTGCCTTCAGCAAGGGCCTGCTGTGTGCCACATATTTTTAACATGTTTAATCCTGTACACTATCTCAAAGATAACGGCCATTACCTCCATTTTTAGGTTAGGGTCAAGTGAAGGCTGAGATTCAAATCCACACGCCCTAACTTTATCTCATGTTTCCCTTGTGCCATGTTGCCACCATGACCATGAAGTGAGAAGAGAAGCTTGGGGTACCTTTAGGTTTCAGAGGCCATTGATAAACCTGGCTCGTATCTACATTTGGCTAATAGTTAAACTTCATTCTGCCATTTTAATAGAACATATGCCTTGAACAAACAAAATCCACAGGAAAATCTAGTTCCCAAAGACTCATCAGTTACTAATTACCCAATAGTTTTTAAAAGATTTTGCTAAGTGTCATTCCTATCCACTAATGGTCAATGACAGTAAGTTTTGAAAAGCATTTTCAAACGATTTTAACAATAGATTCACTATTAGTTAACAAATCAAGAAGTAAATACTAATGGTTGTAAAGCCTCTAAATATCCAGTTTGCTCCCCTGTAACTTCATTATACATTGTCACTTTAGCCCTGAAGGAAACCATAGTTTTACATGTCACTGTCCACCACGTACAAGTTAGCAGTGCTATGCTTCTCATATTTAAGCCAGTTACCCTTTAACTCTCACCGTCAAAATACACCATCCCAGTTGGTGGCCAAATACTTGTTAAAACTACAATTTTTTTTTAATTAAAAAAAATTTGGGCAGGTGAAGGCACCTGGGTGGCTCAGTTGCTTAGCTGTCCAACTTCAGCTCAGGTCATGATTTCACAGTTCGTGGTTTTGAGCCCTGGTTGGGCTCTGTGCTGACAGCTAAGAACCTGGAGCTTGCTTCACATTCTGTGTCCCCCTCTCTCTCTGCCCCTTCCCTGATCTTGCTCTATCTCTCTGTGTCTCTCAAAAATCAATATATGTCAAAAAAATTTAATAAATGCACAATTATTTAATGTATATTTATTTTTGAGAGAGAGACAGAGATAGAGTGCAAGTGGGGCAGGGGCAGAGAGGGAGACATAGAACCCAAAACAGCTCCAGTCTCTAAGCTGTCAGCACAGAACCCAACACGGTACTTGAACCCACAGACCGTGAGATCATGACCTAAGCAGGGAGATCATGACCTGAGCCCAAGTCGGACGCTTAACTGACTGAGCCACCCAGGCACTCCAAAACTGGAATTCTATGCAACAATCTTGCCATTAGCTTTAATCTGTCTTCCCATTTTTAAAAATAGTATGTCTCCTTCAATTGCCTTCTCCATGTTATTATCCTCCTCTACATCTCTGAAAGCAAGCACACTTCTTTGATTTTAATAAAGTTAGGTCTAACTAATAAATAGAGATAAGCTCAATAATTAAGTAACAGAAATGGCAAATTTCTGTTAATTTATCTATACTTTTTGAATCCTCTTTTTATACAAAGCTAGAGTGTGAAAGACATTAGTCATTAAGTATTAAATAAATTTTTAAAAAAAGACCTAAGTGGCATGTAGAAACCTTAATGGAGAAATCTGACCTCAGCGATCGTGAGCTAGTTCCTGTTTTCTAGGGAAATGGCTATTCAGAGCAGGAGGGATTCTGAAGCTTACCATAAATTCATAAATGATAGCATTTCAAAAACAGAAAAGTGATTTCTTATCGTTTGTCACTTCTTTATTAATATCCGAGGTGCTAAAAATGAAGTTGTAACTATATTTAGATGCTAATTTGATTGCCATAAATTTATTTTAGTTCCACGGATACATTGGTGGAGCCAAAAATATTCTGTTTATCCAACAGGATCAGAGTCAGACTGCTGCTTTTCAGCACTTGGTGTCTGTGTCCTCTGCTTGATCATATGTATTGGCAGATGCTTCAGTGTTACCCAGATGGAAGTCACCTAGTACCTTGTAAATCTCATATCATTACCACCGACATCTGATAAATGTAGAACTGTCACTCTACGCCAATCATACGATTGCAACTAAAATTAATAAATAAATTGGGAATAAAAAGTATACTAATAAATACTTTTTACTTTGGGGGCAAGTGATATCCATGTACCATGACGATATTATAAACTAGACAAAGTGCTCACATGGTACACAGGCTATACATACGGTTCATATAAACATTAATATTTTTTAAATGAAAGGATTGGAACCTCTAGAATCCATATGCTAATATGCAGCACAATAGGCCCAACTATGATAAAAATTGCTATTCTCGTATAAATAATATTTAGGTTTCCCTAAAAATAAAAGTAGTTATACAACTGGCAAGAATTATCTAATATATTTATGTATAATATATCTTTGTACTTTTGTGTTTATTTAAAACAGAATCCCTAACATAGACAAATCATCTAACATGAAACAGGGTTTAACATTTCTTAACTGATACATGATTTATAATAAGTTTGTATCAGTTATGGTTATAGGTTATCACACTATATAAGCCCATGATATTAAATGACTTCACGGGGAAATCTAACTCATTCATGTACAGTTTTTAAACTTTTGGACAATATCTATCACGAATTTCATTCATCATGTTTTTCATTTTCTATATTTTATGAAGTCTTGACGTCTTGGGGCTTCACAGACTCAGGTGGGGGCTGCCCTTCTCTGAGGTAGCCAATTCCTAGAGACAGCCAACAACCTACCTATAAGCATGCCTTTTGAATGCAAACCAACCAACCCCATTTGCCTCCTTTTATCAGGCTCCTGCAGTCATAGGACACTATCTGCCTGTCCTAAATCACCCCAGGGCCAGATATCGGACAACTGGCAACTACCCATATAGTTCAGAGCCCACTGGAATTATTCAAACTATCCAATTCTAACCTGCTCAGCTTGCTTACCCTGCTTTGCCCATTTCTTCCTTTGAAAACCACAAAAAAAAACTTCCCGTCAAGCCTTGCTGCTGACTCCTGACCAACTCTTGTCTAAGGGGTGTGGCATGCTCCTTCCTCTGGGGGAACTGTAACAAATTAACTTTTTCACTGGCAATAGTCTCCTGTTGTGTTGGCCTCACCACACCTGACTAAAAACAAAATTTTGTTTAATTTAAATCACTAAATTTGTTTTAATTTAAAATCACTAATCAAATCCACTTCCTTTCAATAGATTCCAAGTCCACCTCAGTTCTATGCATCGGAAAGTTTGATGTACATAACGTGAAACATACAACTCCAGGCAAGACAGTTAATAAGGAACAATACAAAAGGCAAAGCTTTCTTGAAAGGAGAAATATTTAGCTTCTCATTTTTGCTCTGAAACTTATTAGGTGATTAAATATATGTTTAATCATACAGATTTTTTCATACACTTTCTCTTCTGCAAAATGGTGATCTCTACTTGCAAGAATAGTTGTTAATTTACAAATTGTCCAACACACGCTAAGTGCTCAAAAAATGTAACGTTTTTATTCCCAAACTAAGTAATTAAGTAACATTCAAAATTTGAGGAAAGAATTTTCAATTTCCCTTAATTTTTAATTACAACATTTATGTGTGCTCAATTTATTTTAAATAATAAACATTTTATAGAGAAAAAGTAAACCTGACAGACACACACACACACACCTGGTTCATCTCAGCCTCATGTTCACAGCAGGTAACAAATCCTATAATACCTCTTTCAAAGTAACAATTGAATAATTTATATTTAAAAATCACAGTGTTGATCAGCAATGGCTGATCCAGCAAATAAATGTAAAAAAAAAAAATGACAGAAGTATTAAATTTCCAATATGCACCCCACCCCATTATATCAGACATGGTTTATCAGTGCACTGAAAAACCATTAGATTAAAAAGTTCTTAGGGGAAAACATTTCCACAGTGCCAAAGTATCACCCCAGAGATTATTCGTAAACCACATAGGGAAAAATCAGACTTCTAAAGTGAGGAAATTTCTAGGTTATCAGTTTAAACAAGGGATCCAACTTAGCATCACTAATACCATGACAGGCTGACATATGTGTTTCCTGATGTAATGCAATTATAAAGCGTCTCTTGTGAAGAAAGTAGTATTGGGGGGTGGGGAATTTAACTTGAATATAATCAAGCCTTGAAGCTATTTTTCTGTTTGTACAAACTAAAGTGGATAGAGTTATATATTACATAATGCCACTGGAAAATCAGACAAATCTATACCAGGGCATTCTATAACTGCTTGGTTTCTTCAAAAGATAATGTTAAAAAAAAGTGGAGATGTAGGTTTTAGGTTAAAAGAGATTAAAAGAAAATTTATAAAGACATAAATATATGTGTAAAATATGTATTCTCTACACTTTCTGTTCACTTTTGCTGTGAACCTAAAACTTCTCTAAAAGATGTATTCATGAAAAAATATAATAGGGGGGCCATGATTGAATTCTGATTTGGAAAATACATTAAAGACAATCGAGAAAAGTTGAATCTTGTGTAGATAATAGGTTATCTTATGTAATTGTCAATTTTTCTTAGTTGTGGTCATTATATGTCCAATATATATATAGTTACATGGGAGGAAGTCCTTTCTTAGGATATGTACATGGAAGTATTTAGGTATAAAACATAGCTGCAATTTCTTTTCTGTGTGTACGTGTGTGTGGACACATAGAGATAAAAGCAAATATGTAAATATTCCAACCATTGTCAAGTTTAGATGGGACACAAAGGAATGTCTGTAGGACTGTTCTTTAAACTTTTCTGAACTTCTGAGTTTTTTTACAATAAAAAGATGGGGAAACCACCCTGTAAGTTTCCCTAGCATAGTTGTTCAGACTGTGAGGACTGTAGCTCTACAGATTGACATCTTCAGCTGCAAAAGTGAAAAAAAAAATCTGATTTCTATATATTTGGGAGTCTGGACATTCCAAATTGCTTTTTTTTATATTTTATTGACTTACTAATTCTCTTTTATTGCACCTATTGTTCTAAAGAAAATCAAGTCAGAGAAGTGTGGGGATGATTGAATCATCTTAGAAGTGTCAGGATATAGAACAGAAGCTGTTCTCTGACTTGTATTCTACTAATTTATCTGGTTAAACTATGATGAAACAAATGTCACCAAGATGAAATTGTAAGCTCTAAAATCTGGGGACCATAGGTGTCTCCATCTTAACACAAGCAAGTACTGCTCCACTAGGTTTTTCATCTGCTTTAATAGCATGTTCAGTCACTTAAAGAGCCTGACACATCATTTTCTTTGAGCGGTGTTTTATAAAAGTGCCTATGTTTACATCCCTTAATTGTGAAGAAATCCCTTCAAATTTGTGATCTCTTCTATGGAGTAGGACACTAATTGGTAGCTTTGTCAAACAACTGCTAGAGTTTTTTTCCACTCTTCCTGAGACACAGCTCAGTTCTAGGCCAACTTTGCATTCTCTGCTTCTTTTTTCTTTTGTTTCCTTTGGATCTGGATACTGCAAGCTTTGGGTCATTTGTCATTGTTACCAATTAAGACAACGATCTTTGCCAAATTAAAAGGGCTGCTACCTCTTTAAGTACATATTGAATAATTCACGCACCAAATAGGACTTTCCTTTCCCTGGCTGGAATGAACAAAATTTCCTCAGAGATTGCTCTAGTGTTATATCTAGATAATGCTTCAAGGATTACCATCTAAATCATATTGGAATAACTGCATTAGAATTACTATGATACATCATTCTAATGTACAGGTCTATGGTATAATATTACTGTTGGAGTAATCCAATAATACCAGTAGGTCCCAGAACTAGGACTGTATGGCAAAGTCCTCGAAGATTGCCTGAATATATATTGTTAAAGTGAAGAGGAGAATTTGTGGATTTGTAACCATATAAATACATGGACATTCTAAAGGGTAAATGGAAATAATTTAGTTATAAGTCCATATCTATAAAATTGCAAATAATTCAAAAATCCTTGGATACTAAAAACAAGTCTTAGCTTCATGAAACTGACATGCATTAACTTGAATTTGAAATTTGGACCAGTTACCCTTGAGTTAAATGATTCAGCTTCTCACATCTGGCCAGAAGCCTGACAGTAGGTAAGAGAAGGGTTGAGATTGTAGAGTTAAAGATTTGAATTTTATATGTGTAATCAGGGCTACACATTTACCTCTCTGTAGTTCAGTATTTTTACCTGTAAGTTGAAAATAAAAAAAGTCAAATTTCATCCTGGAAAAACAGCGTTAAATAAAATATCTCTAATTCTCCTGAGAGTAGCTTTTCAATATATGTGTTTAAACTGTTAATTTGTGTGGGCAAAACACTCCACCCATTGAAGACAGCTACCTTAACACCCTGTTGCTGCTCAAAATGCCCATTATGTTTTCAGAAAACTCTTTATTTACATGCAAGCACATTCCTATTGAAAATTCTTCAATGGCTGCTGATTGTCCTTAAAATTAAGTCATCGTTAGCTAGCATCTTTAACGTGACTTTTCAACACTAGGACTGTTTATTTCTCTAGCTCTAAATTTTTTTTATCTCCAGAAACCTTCTAAGCTTCTTCCTATTTTCTAAGGATTCATACTCCCCCTCATTTTTTTTTAATGTTTGAGAGAGAGAGTGTGAGTGCACACGTGAGTCGGGGGTGGACAGAGAGAGAGAGAATCCCAAGCAGGTTCCACACTGCCAGTACAGAGCCCAACAAGGGGCTCAATCTCATGAACCATGTGATCATGACCTGAGCTTAAATCAAGAGTTGGATGCTTAATCGACTGAGCTGCCTAGACACCACCCTCCCAACTCAACTTCTTAATCCATGTATGACCCATGTTCTTTCCTCTTCAGAACTAGTCCCTCTGTCTAGAATTTTCTTCCCCAGCCATCCCATTAAGGCTAATGTCTAAATCTTTATCTAGATACAACTTAATTTGGAATCCAGTTTTCATTCCCCAAGTCCAAATTGGGGTCCACTTGCCAATAAGACCCTTATTCATTTTAAAAGAACTTAACATATTGAAATTGTATTATACAATTTACAGGTGAAGGACTTACATCACCATATAGCTTATTACCTACGTTTAATAAAGCATTTTCCTGGGCAAATTTTGCAAATTATTCATTGCCCCTTGTCTTGCATAATGGGCAATATAAGTATTCCTTACGTTGTGTGTGTGTGTGTGTGTGTGTGTGTGTGTGTGTAACGATGTTACAATTAGCGTAGATTGACCTCCTAATTTCCAAACACCAGTGGTATTGGTAAGTTTTTAAAACCTAGCTTCCTTATGTACTGTCTTATTCATTTGCAATCAAAAAGGCATATCCTTATAAATACATGATGAAAATAAATGTTTTGTCCTTAAAATTTCTGATAATTAAATATTTGTTGCAATCTCTAATGTCTGTATTTGTATTAGCAGTGACCATTTTTTCCAGAGGTACCAACAATCCGGTAATGAAAGTGCATGGAAAGTAAGTGTCTATATGCATTATTACTTTCACCGGCATTTTTCACAAACATTCTTTATAGTAGAAGCTTAATTGTTGGGCAGTCAGTACAGCTCCCTGTGGAAACAACAGTCTCCCATTCTCTGGGAAGACTCTCCCTTTGTCTACACGGTTACAAGCAACTCAGAATACTTGGCTTTTTCATTTGGGGCCGCAACTGGTTGTACATTTGATATAAGTTGTGGTTTGGAGATTTGGCATGTGGTATTAATAATTCCTTCTATGTGACTGCACATTTAAAGAGGGAAGATTTTTTAAAAAAAGTAAGATATCAAAAGTACCCATATGATCTTAATGAAGAAAGAAATACATGGTCTATATGAAGAGAACAGAAGCGACTATATGAGGAATAATGCAAAGTAGAGAGGGAGAGACAGACAGAGAGAGAGAGAGAGAGAGATTGATTGACTGATTGATTGATGTTCCTGGGTTGCAAGCTAAAATCTGTCTCTATGGTTTAATTGTATCCTGTTCCTGAGATAGAGATACTGCTTCTGTCTTAAGAAATTTAAATTTTTGGTTCAACTCACAGCACTGTTCACTTTGAAACCAAGAGAACAAACAAAAACATTCCTAAGGTGATACCCATTTTTGAAAGACAGGTTCTAAGTTCATCTAATAATGGTGGCATTAGCCAGTTTCTCTCCTAAGTTCCAATTTTTAATTGACTGTTTTATATTAAGAACATCATATTACCAAAAAGTGGCTCATAAATTGAGTTTACAATTTCCCTGAAAACTATAGATCTTACATAAGTCTCTCTTTATATAGAATTTTGAGTTGACAAAACTAGGTAAAATGCATATTGCCTAATAATTCCCGGGCACAACCTCTGTGAAACGTACCCCAAGAGAAACATTTTATAATTCAAACTATTCCCACAAACCCTCATTGTCAACCAAAAAAAAAAAAAAAATGAAACAAGAAAAAATAAAAACAAAACACTTGCAAAAAAAGTAATAAATAATAAGTAATGCATTTTCCTAGTCTTCAAACATCTATAATTCCAGTTTTATTAATACCTTCCATCTCTATACTCGGCATATTCTTACCATCCTCAGGGGATACTAAGTTTTACATTCACAGCTTATTCAATACCTTTTTTCTCCTCATTTTTATTCGTGGTTTTATTGTTGAAGGTATCTGTTGAGTATTCAGTCCTCATTACTCAAACATGCACACTACTCCATGTATAGGTATAAGCTGACTGCTAACATGCTTAATTTACAAACATCTTTAGTAGGCATCCAGGTCACTGCAGAAAGCAACCCCCCGCCCCCGACCCTGCTTCTGCTCTTTCCTTCCACATTACTTAATGGAGAAAACAGATTGATCTGTTGTCTGACAATTTGTCATCCTCCACAGCCTGCTGATGTCAATCAGGACTAGGGGACAGACATTCATCAGAACAACCTGGACCCTGTCATTAAAAGTGGACGTGTATTTCCTGTAAAGTTAATCTAAAATCTGAGCACCCACAGAAAGGGCAATAACAGGACATCCCTGAAGGTCACTTGAAGGTGACTACTAGCTATTGAATAGCTATTAACTATTAGCAATTCTGTTCAAATCCATGGTTGTGTCTCTTTTAGATGAAATGCAGAACAGAAGAGGAGAGAAAGAAGGAAGACAGGAAGGAAAACACATAATGACTGAGAATTGTGAACTGAATAACCACCAAATTCTTCAGAGTTTAAATATGACCATTATATGGTGACATGCAGGGATGAACTGGTTACATTTCTTAAACAAACAAACAAAATCATTCAGACTACTCTAATAAAGTTGTATTGTATAAATTACTAATCCCAGATTATACTCCCTAACAGAATATAATAATAGGCCCAGAAAAAAATTCAAAAAAAAAAAAAAAAACTTCTAGGGAAAAGTGTATTTAAATAGTTTGAAATTACATTTGCTTTAGAACAGAGTTGACAGTAGTTAACATTTGTGAAATATATGTAGTTGTGCATTACTTAGATCTCAAAACAGAGTTTATTAGCAATCAATTTTTTACTACAATTACAGTTACTTGGAAATTCCATTATCGCTATGAAAATAATCACTTCTTTTAAACTATGTTTGAAAATGCTTATTTAATTGATTAGATATTTGCATTGTATAATTGATTATCCAATAATAATATATTATTCTCCTGATTTTCTTATCTGGTTCAATGTCAGTGAACAAGTCAACGACAAGATGAATTGAAAGAATACTACCCTATCATTGAGCTGGTGATTACTTGTTAATATTGTGTTTCATGTGGATGTTTCTTAATTATATAATTTACTGCCCAACCTAAAAAAACAAAAAAAGAAAACCTTGTAACTACAATGAATTTTGAAGGATTATATAGTTATATATAAAGTTTAATTTAGTAATTCATTGAAAAGAGAAATGAAATATTCTCCTACCACCCATCATTCATTCATTCACACATTCATTTGCTCAATCAGCAAATATTTACTCAGCCTTATGAACTTCTCGACACTATACCAAGATCTGAATGGACAGTGATGAACGAAAATGACAAGATGTCTTGGCCCTAAATAAGCTGTAAACCTAGGGATCGAAACAGAACATAAATAAGTCTTAATAAATATATAATTAAATTTCATAAATTGTGATGAATCAAGGGGGAAAGGAGCTATGAAAAAGAAAATGACTTGGAGGAGGGGCTACTCTACATAGCACATCAGTTTCATACCCTCTGAGATTTAATTTAAGCAGTGAACTGAAGAAAAAGAAACATCCAGGACTGAAGGAGCTAAGGAGAGCATGCCAGGCGAAAAAAACAGCATGAAGGCCCTGAAGCTTGGCCAGCACTTAGTGAATGAGAGAAATAATTTCCCAAGATGATGTTAGGGAAGTAAGCAGAGTGAAGGACTTGGATTATCATTTATCTGTTACGTAAAGCAATGATGGTTGTTAAGCAAATGTTTGTATCTCTCCACACACACACACACACACACACACATATATACATATATATGCATATGTACATTTCAAGTGGATATATTAATTAGGACCAGGCTTTACCTGTTTTAAAAGCCAATAAAACTATACATTCACACTAAGACAAAAATCTCCTATCTGGTGAAAAAAACTAACAAAACATATACATAAAAATTATACCAAAAAGGGTTGTTGCAGCATTATTTATGAAGCCAATAATTGAGAAATACAAATAATTTTCAAAGATTATTCAAGGATACATTTGAGTAAAATAGAATTAAAAGTATAATTCTTTATACCTTATATATTTGTGTTTATTTTTTACATTATAAAGTCAACAGGAATACTTCATATTAACATTTATGAGACATGGCAAAAGTACATGCTTAGGCAAATATATAGGCTTAAATTACCTAGTTTTTTGTAATTACAAAAAATGTGGAATGCATAAATATCATTCCCTATGAGAGTGACATAATTGTCAAATCTACCTTAAGAAAAAAAGTGTAGTATGATATATATGTATGTGTATGTTTATATATAAAATTTAGAAATAAAATGACAGTTTAGAAGATAAGGAGTGGCTCTTTATTAATCACGGGGAGTGGAAAGTTAAAATTATGAATTCCCAGTAACTGCTGTGGTTTTAATCTCGGTTGACTCTAAATCCAATATGGGCCTCAACAAATAAAGAAGAATGACATGAGAATCCAGAACCTGTATTCAGTAGCCTGCATACAAAATAAAAACATAACCTCAGACTGGCTGTCCTCGTCCCTCTTTTTTTTTTTTTTTTTCAGATCCAGCATACTTGGGTTCTACAGGAAATATAAAACTATAATTTCTCCTAAATGACAATCTGTCTTGCATTTGTGTGTGCAGCTTTGAATTCATGCAGGGTGTTTCATTAAAAGCTTCTAAATTATAGTTGGGAGGGACAGATGGGGTGGAGTAAGAGGATCCTAGACTTGTCCACAACTACAAGTAGATTCCTATCAAATCACCCTAAATATCCTAGAAATCTATCTGAAAGCTGGAAGAACAAACTCTACAACTAAAGGTATCGAAGAGGCTACATCAAAGAAGGTAGGAAGTACAGAGATGTGGCTTGAGAGAGAAGTAGATCATGGCTGCTCAGTGGCGGAGGGAGCCGTGGTTGCAAAGAAGAATGAGAGACAGATTAGCACACAGGGGAGAGCATGGAAAAGACAAATCCCCATGAGACATGGCTGGGAAAAGGAGAGGGCCCAAATTTCCTGAGTTCTTGCAACCAGCGGGGCTTAAGGCTTGGAGTTTTAAAGGTCAGTGGGCTTGGCTCTGGGAGAAGTAGGAGGGCATCGTGCTGCTCTTGGAGAGAAGACAATCAGCCTGTGGACTAGCACCATGGAAACAGAGATCTGAAGAGGGCTTGGGGCCCACGGTGGGGAGGTTATTTGCTCATCTTGGAGCATGTTCCAAAAGGCAGTCTTTACAGAGAGACCCCTCCTGGAATAAAGGAACTAGCAGGCACCATTTTTTTCTCTCCCCACTCAGCATAAACACAGAGCTTGTGAGAACCAATACAGTGTTGATGCTTGATGCTGAACTTGCTTACACCATTCCTCATTCCCAAGCACTCTGGACGAATGGCCCTTCCCATTCACACTTGCCTTAGTACCAGCACTGTGGACCCTTCTCCCAGACAACCAGCCCAAACTTCTGCTAACAATGCATCTCCCAATCTGGGAGTTTTCTAAGGCCTCAGGTTCTAGTGGTGGTGGTGGGAGGTCTCATTTCACAAACAGACCAGGGCAGTGGTGAAAACATGCCACTCTCAGAGCAGGGATCAAATACTTCCCACAACAGGCAAAGAGAGCCTCTGCAGACAATTGGCCTGAAGGATAAAGTGGCCAGGACACTACAGCAGAGTATATGTAGAACACACTGGAGACACTCCTGGAAGCACCAGGCCATGGGGAACAGAGGATATTATACTGCTATACTGCAGGGCACTACAGGACCTCTTCTTCACAACACCATTATGCTCAAGAACTAGAGATGTAGTTTACCTTCCTAATAATGCAGAAAGAGGCACAGAGGGGGCACCTGGGTGGCTCAGTCAGTTAAGCGGCCGACTTCAGCTCAGGTCATGATCTCGCGGTCCGTGAGTTTGAGCCCCGCGTCGGGCTCTGTGCTGACAGCTCAGAGCCTGGAGCCTGTTTCAGATTCTGTGTCTCCCTCTATCTGACCCTCTCCCATTCATGCTCTGTCTCTCTCTGTCTCAAAAATAAATAAACGTTTAAAAAAATTTAAAAAAAGAAAGAGGCACAGAGACTTATACAAAATGAGAAGACAGAGAAATGTGTCCCAATAAAAGAACAGAACAAAGCCACAGCTGGAGATCCAAATGAAACAGATATAGATATAGATATAGATATGGATAGGGATATAGATATAGATATAGATATAGATATAGATATAGATATAGATATAGATATAGATACAGATGCCTAATAAAGAATTTTACCTGCCTAATAAAGAATTTAAAGCAATGATCATAAGGATACTCACTGGACTTGAGAAAAAAGTGGAGGACATCAATAAGACCACTAATACAAAGATAGGGAATAACATAGCAGAAATAAAGGGCTTGATAAACAAAATGAGAAACATGCTTGATGGAATGAACAGCAGGCTGGAAAAAGTAGAGGAACTAATTAATGACCTAGATTGCAGAGTAATGGAAAATAATCAAGTTGAACAAAATAGAAAAAGAATTATGCAAAACAAGAAGAGACTTAGGAAACTCAGTGACTCCATCAAATCTAACAACATTTGGATTATAGGAACCCCAGAAGAAGAAGAGAGAGGAAAGAGGGCTGTTAACTTATCTGAAGAAATAATAGCTGAAAACTTCCTTAATCTATGGAAGGAAACACATATTTAGATCCAAGAGGCACGGAGAACCCCCAACTAAATCAACAAAAGCAGATCCACACCAAGACATATTGTAATTAAAATGTCAAAATATATTGGTAGAGAAAAAAAATATTAAAGGAGCAAGACAAAAGAAGACAGTTACATACAAAGGAAACCCCCATAAAGCTATCAGCAGATTTTTCAGCAGACACTTTTCAAGCCAGAAAGGAGTGGCATAATATTTTCAAAATGCTGAATGGAAAAACCCTGCAACCAAAAATACTCTATCCAGCAAGGCTACCATTCAGAATAGGAGAGAGAAAGAGTTTCCCAGACAAACAAAAACCAAAGGAGTTCATGACTACTAAACCACTTCTGCAACAAATATGAAAGGGTACTCTTTGAGTGGAAAGGAAAGATCGAAAGTGACGGTATAAAGGAAGGAAACACAAAAGGATTACAAATGATTATTTCGTAAAACATAAGTCAAGGAACTTAAAAAATTAAAAGGATGTAAAATATGACACCATATACCTAAAATGTGGGGAGGACAGGACTAAAGAATGGGTTCAAACTTAAATGACCATCAATTTGATATAGACTGGTATATGCAAACCTAATGGTAACCACAAAACGAAAGCCAATAATAATTAAAAGAATAAAGAGAAAGAAATCCAAACATATCACTCAAGAAAACCAGCAAACCGTGAGAGAAAAACAAGAAAGCATCAGAGAAAATCTTCACAAACAACCACAAAACAAGTAATAAAATGGCAATAAATACATGTCTATCAATCATTACTTGAATGCAAATGGACTAAATGCTCCATCAAAAGATATAGGAGGGCACCTGGGTGGCTCAGTCGGATAAGCAGCCGACTTTGGCTCAGGTCATGATCTCGCGGTCTGTGAGTTTGAGCCCCCACATTGGGCTCTGTGCTGACAGCTTGGAGGCTGGAGCCTGCTTTGGATTCTGTGTCTCCCTCCCTCTCATCCCTCCCCCATTCATGCTCTGTCTCTCTCTGCCTTTCAAAAGTGAATAAATGTTTAAAAAAAATTAAAAAATAAAAGACATAGGATAATAGAATGGATAAAAAAACAAGACCCATCTGTATGCTGCCTATAATAACAAACAAACCTCATTTTAGACCTAAAGACACCTGCAGATTCAAAGTAAGGGATGGAGAGACATCCATCATGCAAATGGATGTCAAAAGAAAGCTAAAGTAGCAATATTTATGTTGGAGAAAACAGACTTTAAATCAAAGACTATAACAAGAGACAAAGAAGGATACTGATATAATAATAAAAGGGATAATCCAACAAGAAGACCTAGCAATTATAAATATTTATGCACCCAAAATGGTAGGACCCAAATACATAAAACAATTAATAACAAATATAAAGGCATTACTCAACAGCAATACAACTTTAATACAGCAACTTTAACTGTTCCTAAAACAGAATGCACATTCTTTTTAAGTGCACATGGAACATTCTCCAGAATAGATCATATATTAGGCCACAAGACAAGCCTCAACAAATCCAAAAAAAGATCAAAGTCATACCATGCATCTTTTCTGACCAGAACACAATGCAACTAGAAATTAACCACAAGAAAAAGATTTGGAAAGACCACAAATACATCAAGATTAAATAACATGCTAAAAAACAATGAATGGGTCAACCAGGAAATCAAAGAAGAAATTAAAAATTACATGGAAGCAAATAAAAATGAAAACACAATGGTTCAAAAACCCTTGGGATGCAACAAAAGCAATTCTATGAGGGAAGTTTATAGCAATATAGGTCTACCTCAAGAGGCAAAAAAACTCTCAAATAAATTATAGCTGGCAATCAGTTCATTGCATGCAAAGGAAACTTGCCCTAATATGTTCAGCAAGGTGTTAAGAAAGTTCAGGAATGTGCAATAATCCAAAAAAGAAGAAAGGGAAAGAAAAAGAGGAGGAGGAAAAGGGGAAGAAGGGAAAATGTATGTCAAGATATTTAGTGTAATTCAATTAAGTTTAAGTAAACTCAACCAATCATACTTGTAAGGAAATGCAGTATTTTCCACCTGACCAACCTACTTGTCCTTCAGTTTCAGTTAAGTTCCATCCCTCTCCTAACACTCCAGTGTTAATATGTCTCCAATTCACCCCAAATGCTTTGTATCATTTATAATAATCACATATTTATAAATTTTATTTTTTGAGTGACTTTTATACTAGACTCTCACATCAAACTATGAGCTTCTTGAGGGTTGATACCATGGACATCAAGATCTTTCTTCCGAGAAGTCCTAGATAACTCTTCCATAACATCTTGTTTCTCTTATCTCACTTTACATAATTCCTTTGCGGTATTTTCAACTCTATACTGGAATACAACACTGAGTCAATATAATTTGATGAATATGGTCATACCATAGCATAGTTCCTGGACTGATGATCTGTTCTACACACACTCCTTCCCCCATAAAGCTTGCCATGTGCATAGGCATGATCTGTCAGTCAAGTTGATTAACTAAAATGTTACAGCTGAGTCAGTATAGAAACACATTTAAGTTCAACAGTAATATGTGTTAAGATGCCTAACAAAATTTTCCTAATCTGTTTTGAGCAGCATTCCAAGAGAAATGCATTCATGGTGAGATGTCTCAGTATACTAATGTCTCAGATGGAAACCAAAAATTAAGCAATGAAATAACAGCAGATAAGCCAACTACATTGTATATCATTGTGATATCATATCATTAGTGTCAGGTAGGTTCTTAAAACAATTTTGAGACGCGGGACTCACAGCGCGTCCTGCCGATCACTTAGATTCCACCTACACCTGCCTAAAGAACCCAGAAAACCGCCAGAGGATTAGCAGAAGGGAGTCTCCGGAGTCAAGCGCAGACGAGAGGCCCACGGAAGAGGGTAGGAAGGGCGGCGAGGCGGTGCGCGCTCCACGGACTGGCGGGAGGGAGCCGGGGCGGAGGGGCGGCTCGCCGGCCAAGCGGAGCCCCCGAGTCTGGCTGGCAAAAGCGGAGGGGCCGGACGGACTGTGTTCCACAGCAAGCGCGACTTAGCGTCTGGGGGGTCATAAGTTAACAGCTCTGCTCAGAAAGCGGGAAGGCTGGAGGACAAAGGGAGGGAGAGCTGCTGAGCCCCCGGACGGCAGAGCTCAGCTTGGCGGGGAACAAACGCGCCAGCGCCATCTCCCCCGCCCATCCCCCAGCCAAAATCCCAAAGGGAACCAGTTCCTGCCAGGGAACTTGCTCGCTCCGCGCAAACACCCAGCTCTGTGCTTCTGCGGAGCCAAACCTCCGGCAGCGGATCTGACTCCCTCCCGCTGCCACAGGGCTCCTCCTGAAGTGGATCACCTAAGGAGAAGCGAGCTAAGCCTGCCCCTCCACCCCCCGTGCACCTTGCCTACCCACCCCAGCTAATACGCCAGATCCCCAGCAACACAAGCCTGGCAGTGTGCAAGTAGCCCAGACGGGACACACCACCCCACAGTGAATCCCGCCCCTAGGAGAGGGGAAGAGAAGGCACACACCAGTCTGACCGTGGCCCCAGCAGTGGGCTGGGGGCAGACATCGGGTCGGACTGCGGCCCCACCCACTAACTCCAGTTATACACCACAGCACAGGGGAAGTGCCCTGCAGGTCCTCACCACGCCAGGGACTCTCCAAAATGACCAAACGGAAGAATTCCCCTCAGAAGAATCTCCAGGAAATAACAACAGCTAATGAACTGATCAAAAAGGATTTAAATAATATAACAGAAAGTGAATTTAGAATAATAGTCATAAAATTAATCGCTGGGCTTGAAAACAGTATACAGGACAGCAGAGAATCTCTTGCCACAAAGATCGAGGGACTAAGGAACAGTCACGAGGAGTTGAAAAACGCTTTAAACGAATTGCAAAACAAAATGGAATCCACGATGGCTCGGCTTGAAGAGGCAGAGGAGAGAATAGGTGAACTAGAAGATAAAGTTATGGAGAAAGAGGAAGCTGAAAGAAAGAGAGATAAAAAAATCCAGGAGTATGAGGGGAAAATTAGAGAACTAAGTGATACACTAAAAAAAAATAATATACGCATAATTGGTATCCCAGAGGAGGAAGAGAGAGGGAAGGGTGCTGAAGGGGTACTTGAACAAATTATAGCTGAGAACTTCCCTGAACTGGGGAAGGAAAAAGGCATTGAAATCCAAGAGGCACAGAGAACTCCCTTCAGACGTAACTTGAATCGATCTTCTGCACGACATATCATAGTGAAACTGGCAAAATACAAGGATAAAGAGAAAATTCTGAAAGCAGCAAGGGATAAACGTGCCCTCACATATAAAGGGAGACCTATAAGACTCGTGACTGATCTCTCCTTTGAAACTTGGCAGGCCAGAAAGGCTTGGCACGATATCTACAGTGTGCTAAACAGAAAAAATATGCAGCCGAGAATCCTTTATCCAGCAAGTCTGTCATTTAGAATAGAAGGAGAGATAAAGGTCTTCCCAAACAAACAAAAACTGAAGGAATTTGTCACCACGAAACCAGCCCTACAAGAGATCCTAAGGGGGATCCTGTGAGACAAAGTACCAGAGACATCACTACAAGCATAAAACATACAGACATCACAATGACTCTAAACCCGTATCTTTCTATAATAACACTGAATGTAAATGGATTAAATGCGCCAACTAAAAGACATAGGGTATCAGAATGGATAAAAAAACAAGACCCATCTATTTGCTGTCTACAAGAGACTCATTTTAGATCTGAGGACACCTTTAGATTGAGAGTGAGGGGATGGAGAACTATTTATCATGCTCCTGGAAGCCAAAAGAAAGCTGGAGTAGCCATACTTATATCAGACAAACTAGACTTTAAATTAAAGGCTGTAACAAGAGATGAAGAAGGGCATTATATAATAATCACAGGGTCTATCCACCAGGAAGAGCTAACTATTATAAATGTCTATGCGCCAAATACCCGAGCCCCCAGATATATAAAACAATTACTCATAAACATAAGCAACCTTATGGATAAGAATGTGGTCATTGCAGGGGACTTTAACACCCCACTTACAGAAATGGATAGATCATCTAGACACACAGTCAATAAAGAAACAAGGGCCCTGAATGATACATTGGATCAGATGGACTTGACAGATATATTTAGAACTCTGCATCCCAAAGCAACAGAATATACTTTCTTCTCGAGTGCACATGGAACATTCTCCAAGATAGATCATATACTGGGTCACAAAACAGCCCTTCATAAGTTTACAAGAATTGAAATTATACCATGCATACTTTCAGACCACAATGCTATGAAGCTTGAAATCAACCACAGGAAAAAGTCTGGAAAACCTCCAAAAGCATGGAGGTTAAAGAACACCCTACTAACGAATGAGTGGGTCAACCAGGCAATTAGAGAAGAAATTAAAACATATATGGAAACAAACGAAAATGAAAATACAACAATCCAAACGCTCTGGGATGCAGCGAAGGCAGTCCTGAGAGGAAAATACCTTGCAATCCAGGCCTATCTCAAGAAACAAGAAAAATCCCAAATACAAAATCTAACAGCACACCTAAAGGAAATAGAAGCAGAACAGCAAAGGCAGCCTAAACCCAGCAGAAGAAGAGAAATCATAAAGATCAGAGCAGAAATAAACAATATAGAATCTAAAAAAACTGTAGAGCAGATCAACGAAACCAAGAGTTGGTTTTTTGAAAAAATAAACAAAATTGACAAACCTCTAGCCAGGCTTCTCAAAAAGAAAAGGGAGATGACCCAAATAGATAAAATCATGAATGAAAATGGAATGATTACAACCAATCCCTCAGAGATACAAACAATTATCAGGGAATACTATGAAAAATTATATGCCAGCAAATTGGACAACCTGGAAGAAATGGACAAATTTCTAAACACCCACACTCTTCCAAAACTCAATCAGGAGGAAATAGAAAGCTTGAACAGACCCATAACCAGCGAAGAAATTGAATCGGTTATCAAAAATCTCCCAACAAATAAGAGTCCAGGACCAGATGGCTTCCCAGGGGAGTTCTACCAGACATTTAAAGCAGAGATAATACCTATCCTTCTCAAGCTATTCCAAGAAATAGAAAGGGAAGGAAAACTTCCAGACTCATTCTATGAAGCCAGTATTACTTTGATTCCTAAACCAGACAGAGACCCAGTAAAAAAAGAGAACTACAGGCCAATATCCCTGATGAATATGGATGCAAAAATTCTTAATAAGATACTAGCTAATCGAATTCAACAGCATATAAAAAGAATTATTCACCATGATCAAGTGGGATTCATTCCTGGGATGCAGGGCTGGTTCAACATTCGCAAATCGATCAACGTGATACATCACATTAACAAAAAAAAAGAGAAGAACCATATGATCCTGTCAATCGATGCAGAAAAGGCCTTTGACAAAATCCAGCACCCTTTCTTAATAAAAACCCTTGAGAAAGTCGGGATAGAAGGAACATACTTAAAGATCATAAAGGCCATTTATGAAAAGCCCACAGCTAACATCATCCTCAACGGGGAAAAACTGAGAGCTTTTTCCCTGAGATCAGGAACACGACAGGGATGCCCACTGTCACCGCTGCTGTTTAACATAGTGCTGGAAGTTCTAGCCTCAGCAATCAGACAACAAAAGGAAATCAAAGGCATCAAAATTGGCAAAGATGAAGTCAAGCTTTCGCTTTTTGCAGATGACATGATATTATACATGGAAAATCCGATAGACTCCACCAAAAGTCTGCTAGAACTGATACATGAATTCAGCAAAGTTGCAGGATACAAAATCAATGTGCAGAAATCAGTTGCATTCTTATACACTAACAATGAAGCAACAGAAAGACAAATGAAGAAACTGATCCCATTCACAATTGCACCAAGAAGCATAAAATACCTAGGAATAAATCTAACCAAAGATGTAAAAGATCTGTATGCTGAAAACTATAGAAAGCTTATGCAGGTAATTGAAGAAGATATAAAGAAATGGAAAGACATTCCCTGCTCATGGATTGGAAGAATAAATATTGTCAAAATGTCAATACTACCCAAAGCTATCTACACATTCAATGCAATCCCAATCAAAATTGCACCAGCATTCTTCTCGAAACTAGAACAAGCAATCCTAAAATTCATATGGAACCACAAAAGGCCCCGAATAGCCAAAGTAATTTTGAAGAAGAAGACCAAAGCAGGAGGCATCACAATCCCAGACTTTAGCCTCTACTACAAAGCTGTCATCATCAAGACAGCATGGTATTGGCACAAAAACAGACACATAGACCAATGGAATAGAATAGAAACCCCAGAACTAGACCCACAAACGTATGGCCAACTCATCTTTGACAAAGCAGGAAAGAACATCCAATGGAAAAAAGACAGTCTATTTAACAAATGGTGCTGGGAGAACTGGACAGCAACATGCAGAAGGTTGAAACTAGACCACTTTCTCACACCATTCACAAAAATAAACGCAAAATGGATAAAGGACCTGAATGTGAGACAGGAAACCATCAAAACCTTAGAGGAGAAAGCAGGAAAAGACCTCTCTGACCTCAGCCGTAGCAATCTCTTACTCGGCACATCCCCAAAGGCAAGGGAATTAAAAGCAAAAGTGAATTACTGGGACCTTATGAAGATAAAAAGCTTCTGCACAGCAAAGGAAACAACCAACAAAACTAAAAGGCAACCAACGGAATGGGAAAAGATATTTGCAAATGACACATTGGACAAAGGGCTAGTATCCAAAATCTATAAAGAGCTCATCAAACTCCACACCCGAAAAACAAATAACCCAGTGAAGAAATGGGCAGAAAACATGAATAGACACTTCTCTAAAGAAGACATCCGGATGGCCAACAGGCACATGAAAAGATGTTCAACGTCGCTCCTTATCAGGGAACTACAAATCAAAACCACACTCAGATACCACCTCACGCCAGTCAGAGTGGCCAAAATGAAGAAATCAGGAGACTATAGATGCTGGAGAGGATGTGGAGAAACAGGAACCCTCTTGCACTGTTGGTGGGAATGCAAATTGGTGCAGCCGCTCTGGAAAGCAGTGTGGAGGTTCCTCAGAAAATTAAAAATAGACCTACCCTATGACCCAGCAATAGCACTGCTAGGAATTTATCCAAGGGATACAGGAGTACTGATGCATAGGGGCACCTGTACCCCAATGTTTATAGCGGCACTCTCAACAATAGCCAAATTATGGAAAGAGCCTAAATGTCCATCAACTGATGAATGGATAAAGAAATTGTGGTTTATATACACAATGGAATACTACGTGGCAATGAGAAAAAATGAAATATGGCCTTTTGTAGCAACATGGATGGAACTGGAGAGTGTGATGCTAAGTGAAATAAGCCATACAGAGAAAGACAGATACCATATGGTTTCACTCTTATGTGGATCCTGAGAAACATAACAGAAACCCATGGGGGAGGGGAAGGAAAAAAAAAAAAAAAAAGGCTAGAGTGGGAGAGAGCCAAAGCATTAGAGACTGTTAAAAACTGAGAACAAACTGAGGGTTGATGGGGGGTGGGAGGGAGGGCAGGGTGGGAGGGAGGGCAGGGTGGGTGATGGGTATTGAGGAGGGCACCTTTTGGGATGAGCACTGGGTGTTGTATGGAAACCAATTTGACAGTAAATTTCATATATTAAAAAATAAAAAAAAATAAAAAAAATTATGAAAAAAAAAAAAAAAAAACACTTTTGAAAGTAGTTACCACTTGGCATTCTTTTGTCAGCCATGCATTGTTTATATTTAAGGCATTAATATTCCATTGCACTGTTCCTTTTACCATTCAATAAACACCTATCAATAGCCTCTGTAGAATAGTGCACTCTATGTTGAATTTACACAAATTTATACATTTTGTAAGCCTCATAGTCATTAGATATGTTGTTTCCCTTACTAATTTCCTGCACTAACAAATATGACATATTATGAGACAATCTCCAACTCTCAACTTTAGTATAACCTAGATTGATTACTACCATAGCAATGGGAACTTCATTTTACACACAGAGTTGGGAACTGCACACTTCCATTGGAATATTTATTATGTTTTACTGTAATTTTCATAAAGATGTTTGTCCTAAGACTACGAACTCTTTTAGAAACACGTTTTCACCTTTTTCTTACACCGAGTCCAACACAATACTTAAAAATGCTTGCTGAGGAAATCATTTAAATAAACCCATATTTTCAAAAAAATAAATGTTTAATTACTATACAAACATACTGTTCCCACCATCTCATCACAGAATAGGCTACAAGGAATGGATGAATATGCATAATCTATCACTATCCTGAAAGTGCTGATAAACCAAAAAAAAAAAAAAAAAAGGGAAGAAAGAAATAAAAGAAAAATCAAGTGCTCAGACTTTAAAAAATCTTAAAAAAAAAAACTAAGTGTACTTTGTGCAACATAGTGTGCTGAGTTTAAAAAAAAATAAATGCTGAGTAATAACAAATGTGAATCATAGCAATTTGAAGGTATATGCTAACTACAAATATATTTAACAAAATCACAGGAAAAATAAACCAGAAAATTTGAACTTATTAAAAATACATTACGGCCAGGGTGCTTGGGTGGCTCAGTTGGTTAAGCATTCAACTTCAGTTCAGGTCATGATCTCATGGTTTGTGGGTTCGAACCCCATGCCGGACTCTGTGTTGACAGCTTGGAGCCTGGAGCCTGCTTTGGATTCTGTGTCTCCCTCTCTCTCTGCCCCACCCCCACCATGTCTCTCTCTCATAAATAAATAAATATTAAACATTTTTTAAAATACATTACTGCCATTGTATTAAGCATACATAATAAATACATATTATCTTAAATAAACTTAAAGAAGATATCCCTAAAAAAAGATCTAAAAGTGCACATGAAAGCTAGGATTATTACAAATGAAGTGATTTATAACAGCAATAGTGTACTCACAATTCTCACAATTTATTCTCTCAACAATCTCTGTGTCACTAAATTATTATGAGGAAATAACAAATTTAGATAGTATTGAAGAAAAGTGCATTTCTATTTCCTTAACATAGATCATAGATCTCTTTAAAATGTTTTCCTTTTGGGGTACCTGGGTGTCTCAACCAGTGTAGCATCCTACTCTCGATTTTGACCTAGGCCATGATCTCATGGTTCGGGTGATCAAGCTCTGAGTCGGACCCTGCACTAAGCACTGAGCCTGCTTAAGATTGCCTCTCTCCCTCTCCTTCTGCTCCTCTCCTACTTGTGCATGCTCTCTCTCTCTCAAAAAAAAAAAAAAAAGTGTTTTTTTAAGAGATTTGACTCAAGTATATATTAATTAAGGAAAATATATATATATATATATATATATATATATATCTTACTTTGGCTTCTAAATGGTAAACATTTGCTTTTTACCAATCTAAGTCCTTTTTACCATATGAAAGGGCAACTTTAAGACATATTTATACTTCATAGTGCAAACTGTAAGCCTGACTTATTGGAAAATGGTTAATTTAACATCCTTGATTGAGCGATACAGTTGCCTAAATTTGACGATAAATCAGTATGCTTTTTGTGTTTCCTTAAAAAAAAAAACAGTGTAACATGGCAAATTAGAATGTTAAAATGATTTCAAGTAAGATTAATAACATCCACATGATAGTTATTCTCTTGCTTTGCAAGAAAACACATTATCTATTTCATAACAATTGACTGCTTTTCTAAGGAATGTCCTTGATTTCAATGGTATTTTTCAAGCTTTTGATACTAATCTGCAAGATGTTGTTAGGAAAGACTCTTACCTCATCAGACATTCTGCAAGAAACAAAAAATCCTGCACCTGATAAATCATCCATATTCTCAAAGTGACAATTTTCACTTAAAGAAGTGGTCTCCTCTGAATACTTCCAAAATCAAAAATCAGAGGTATGTTCTAGAATTAAAACAACAATAACAACAGCAAAACCTCCACAAAATGTATCCTCTTAAATAAGAGAAGTGCTATAAAAACCAAAAATCAAGCTTGCCCTTTTCAAGCTTACTTTGTTACTTTGTGGCTTTTTCAGACACACTTTCTGTTTTTCACTGGCTTTAGGAATGCGTTGATTTAAAAAATGGGCACAGAAAAAGTCCTTGTCTGTCATGGAAATCATTCAATCCATTTAGCTAGCAAGAAATTTCGGAAACTTGGGGGTAGGTTTCTTCACTTAAAAAAACAAACCAATAGTTAACCAAAATTTTACCAACTGCAATTCTTTCACATTTGCATACCCTCTTCCTGCTAGCCATTAAAGGACCATATGGTATAATGGAAGAAGCAAAGTTCTATACTCAGATACCTGGGGGGCAATGCTCTCTGCCACTCCCTTCATGGAGTGACCTAGTACTAATAGTTAATTTGTATTCCACAGCTCATTTTACTCATTGGTAAAAACTGAGTCAATAATTCCTATCACAAAGGCTGTTGTGATATTTAACTGAGACAAATACAAACAGTGGGCCATATTATTTATCAATAAATATTGGTTTCCATATTTATGGCAGTTATTGTGACTATTTGAAAATTCTTTTTACTATACACACCAGTTAGCAAACGTTCCTATAGAGTTGTCAACAAATGGAAAAATTACTTTATTAAACCACGAGTATTGCTTAAATACCTCTTATTGTCATACATTACAAGTGAGTATTCACTAAAACTTGACAAGCACTATTCTGAAAGATTAACCATACTGTGTAATAGGCTGAAGTGGCAGAATAAATTAGAGAAGAAATATAACTTGAAGGCATTCTAGATCCTGTCGACAATTACAGAGTCCTTAAATGTTGATTTTTCGGGAAGGTCTACCTACTAATATAGCTCAGAAAATCTCAGTGAGGCAATTACCATTATTACCAGGCACATATTTATTTGCTAGGGTTAACATACAGGCTAAGTTCTGTGTTCTTCCAAGCAGCATAAAAATACTATTCTGTCCTAAGTTATTGAGCATATTCAACATTATGTAAATTTTAAAGTGCATATGACCACATACGCAATGAAATGAATTACATATCACTATCATTTAAATAGACCTATAAGATACATACATATATGTATATTATATTCGTTTCATCCACATATCTATGGAAAACTGGGATTCAGGTGAAAAATACTATAGCATTTATAAAATATTGGTCAGAAAACTGGTTGCATTTCCATTCTCTCAAGTATCAGTCCCTTCCTTCAACTTGAATATTTTCTGTGAGTGTGGACAAAGATTAAGATGGCAGCAACTTCCTGCAAGAATACACAATTAGGGAGATCACAGAAACTGGTCACACTTGCAGTATTATCAGAATTACATGTATACAAATTTACTAAATTTAGGAGGATTAGGATTAATAACAAGAAAACAGAGAATAAGGAATCGACAACAGAATAAGTAAAGAAAATGGAATAAGATTCAAGAACTTGAACTCTATAAAGTATAGGATCCAAGACTGGCCCCCTGGGACTTTTACCAGTGTTGGATGTGTATTGAACAATACATTCTTTTGTAAGTCAGGATGAGTACCCTAAAAGCTACCGTATTATTGCCATTATGTCTTTTTCTTTCTTCACATCCCTCAACAACTTCTTCTTCTTTTGCTACTTTTTTTTCCTTCCTCTTTGCCCAGTTATGCTTTTTTTCATCCTATTTTTATCTTAAGCAAGATTGATTCTGCCTGTCATTTTCCTGAGAACCACTTTTTGAATTAAACCATTAAGTGAAGGAGTACAAACAAAACTGCTGCTATTCACTCCTGCAAAGGCGAGTTTTCTGACCTTAATTTTATAGCATGAATCACAGATGTCCCATTGATATTGGCAGTGATTGATAATAAGGGGGATGGGAGTAATTAAAGAGCATATGATGTGTTTGTTTGCATTTTGAGTGACTGCTATAGAGTATACGCAGTCAAAGGCATGGTACATTAAATAAATCAAATAGCTCAATAAATCAGCACAACCTGCCAAAAGTGAGCACAGGGAGCTAGCAATGCAGCAGGCCTCCATGTCAGGCCTTAGGCAAGCTGTTTCCTCCAGGGTGAAGTCATCAAAAACAGTCTACAACCCAGAGATGACGAGCCCTTTGAAGGATTCAGAATCTCGGGAAGATAAGGCTAACTGTAATGACAATATTTTAACATTTGAGCAGGAAGGTACAGCTTGGGAACTTAGTTCAGATATATTTTCATATTTTACCCTCTTGACAATTTTGTGAAATATTATTTATAGATGTGAAAATGGAAGCTTACAGAGCGAGATGTGTAGGGCCGCCCTAAGAAAAGTCCTCCTGAAAAAAATCCTCCTCCATATTCCATATTCTTTCCACTATTTAGAACATGTCATAAAGGATAATGCTTCTCTCCTGTTAATATCACAAGTGTCACATGTTCAGCTTAAAAACCCCTTGAGAATCGGTGAGTCTGGGGGTAGTAGATTATTGACAAATCAGAAATGAAACAGGTAAGTAGATTTGGAATACACGCATAATAGTTTTAGTAGAGGAAAACAACAACAACAACAACAACAACAACAACACCTGGCTATCATGCAAACTAAATAAAAGAGAGTTTGTGTTACTTTGCAGTGTAAACATGAAATGAGGTAACATGATTACAGTAAGGCTTTAAGATACCCAGTCAAGGCAAAGGCTACCATAACTGGGAAAATAAAGTCTCGGGTCACAATGAAGATCTGGCTCCAAGAGAAATGTCAAAGTAAATTAATAGTTACAGAATGTACCTTAAAAATGGACTTTATTATGTTGTTCTACTATGTGCCCTATGAACATCTTCACTGGTTTGCATCAGTATAGTTATGCACTAATTTTAGAGTGGCCACAAAGTATACTCCAGGCTTTACCTCATACTTGCTAAAGGACCATTCAGACTATGGACAGGGAACATTAGTGAGAGAATATTTTGCAGATGGTTTTACTGACCAGGGAACTCACCACGGTTCTGGAATTGATAAAATAATTTTTAAAGCATACAACTTTTGTTGCTGGGGTTCATACTAGTTTAGGGTTATGACTATTTGAAAATATGAAGAGAGTTTTATGACCTGTATCAAGGAAACACATGCAAAGAACTCATGAAAACTACCTAATACAACTCCATACGATTCAGAACCCTCGTTGTGGACTTCCTAGGATTCCCAGGACTCCTGTTGAAAAACTTTGAAACAATTGCATTCTCCTTATGAGTATGTGAATATGCTTTTGTCTTTTTGTCAATATTTGGTTCTGAATTTATTGGCCATGCCTTATATATATGTTGCAGAACAATTAGGTTTAAAATAGTAAGCATGTTGTCTAACTACCTCATATTTCTTACACTTTCAGGTTTTAATGGGGCATATATTTGGAACAAATAAATCCATGAGTGCTCTTAGTGTCAAGGAACACTGCCTATGTACAAAACACACACACACACACACACACACACACACACACACACACACGAGTTGAGAAAATATATTACAATAAATTCCCATATGTATCTCAGAAGCGGACTCAACTATTTATTTAAAATGCATTGAAAACAAAGTAATCACTTATCATTTAGAGTAAACAGTTGTAGCAATTGGTTTTCAGTTTGACTAATCACCTGTCAGCATACTTTTCAAAAACATTTGAAGAGCAAGTAAGGACTATAGCATTAGAAATTGTGTTTTGTTCTAATACATTCCTCAGAAGCTGGGAAAATATTATTGCTTCAAGTCAAAATTGGTTTTAAAAAGTCACAAAGCTTTTTTTAGCGGCCACTGAAATTACAGTATAAAAAATCACTTTTTGGAACTATAGAGAATGCAAAGTGAACAATAAACAAGGAGATTTCTAGTCCTGGTTATAATTTTGAGCTCTAGTAGAAATGTGAATTTAGAGGGGCGCCTGGGTGGCGCAGTCGGTTAAGCGTCCGACTTCAGCCAGGTCACGATCTCGCGGTCCGTGAGTTCGAGCCCCGCGTCAGGCTCTGGGCTGATGGCTCGGAGCCTGGAGCCTGTTTCCGATTCTGTGTCTCCCTCTCTCTCTGACCCTCCCCCGTTCATGCTCTGTCTCTCTCTGTCCCAAAAATAAATAAAAAAACGTTGAAAAAAAAAAAATTTAAAAAAAAAAAGAAATGTGAATTTAGAACCTTGGATATTGGACATCTTTAATACAGATACATGCACAAACACACACACGAGAAAATATGAAGAAAATATGACTATCCTTTATTAGTGTAACTGCTATGACGAAGCTTGCAGCACTCTCTAATGGCAAGTCTATGACTACTAGAACTATTAGAGTCACTAGTAGCAGACATTCAAATTAAGAGAAAATAGGAGAAAATAGGCAACAGTAGAGAAGTAGATAGTGGAAGCTAGGCTTGGGATAGACAACCTCCTGCAAACTGGAATCATAGAATATCCTTCCTCTTTGTATGTAGAAAGAAGGGAAGAGGGTCAACATTTACTTGCATATAAATATAGAACAGCACATTTTCAACTCCATGTTTGTGAACTTCCATGGGAAGAGAAACTTGCTACATTCATCAAAACGTTACAGACTTTGAGTCCAATCATTTATTAACTAATTCAACAAATACTCATTGGGTGAGTCAACGTGTTGATCCTAGAATTAAAATGAAGACGAAGACGAAGACTAAGTAACTTGTCTACAGACTTTCAAGGTGTATTTGGAGAGCAAAACATGACTCTGGGTGGGTGATGGGGGATGGGTGATACATCAGCAACACAGGAATAAATAATCACCCAAATTTAGGGGACCATCTCAAGGAGATCTTCCTGACCAAGATGACCAATTAAGCAGGTCATTATAAATAAACACAAGATTGGCAGATATGTGAACAGGAAATCCATATACCAGCAACAAAGGAGAGCAAGGAAGACCTGATTTTGAAAACATCATGAAGTTCATTTGCCCTGAGTATCTAATATTAGATGTATAATACACACACACACACATACTGCAAATGTATGCTATATATATATATATATATAGCAAATGTCCCTGGTGACAGAAGCTCGTACTTTAATATTGCATTTCAGAAACCATTGGAAATTCTGAAGGGGAAATGAGTTTATATAATTCAATACCTGAGCATAATGCCATTAAAAGTAAAAAAGAAATCTTTATTTTTAGTTTATTTAGTATTTATTTTGAGAGAAAGAGAGCATGGGCAATGTAGGGGCATAGAGAGAGGGAGAGAGAGAATCCCAAGTAGGTTCCACAGTCAGCGTGGAGCCCAGCAAGGGACTCAATTCCATGACCGTGAGATCATGACCTGAGCCAAAATCAAAAGTCAGATACTTCACCACATGAGCCACCCAGGCACCCCAAAAGTAAAAAGCAAACTTAATGTTTGTATATTTGGGGGAAGAAGGAAACAGGATATTCAGCAAATGCCCGATATCTCTATGCCTTTAATTCATAATAGAGGAAATTATTAATACCACCTGTGATTATTGTTGAGGATTAACTGAGATAATAGCTATAAAAAAGAGTGGTAGAAAGCATAAAGTAATAACAAATGTAGCTATTATTGTAACCAATGCAGTTAATATGCTTTTAAATAATGCATAGGCACTCTAAATGTAGTGACATTATACACCATTCTGTTATCAAGGCCTTTCCAAAAATAGGAACATGGGTTTCTTTAAGGCCTATCTCATTAGAAGTGTTATAACTGGCTCCCACTCACAATTTATTGAAAATAATCTGTACCATGCCAGTGCATTTTAAACATTAAATTTCTTTTGTCACTTACGTAATGAGTGAGCCTTGACTTTGTATTTACTTCTATTCTTTTTGTTCATTGCCTTGTCCAATTCTGTCCAATGGGTGGATAAAAATGAGGGATCTTCAATCACTGAATGTTTGTCAAAACAGGTGAAAAAATAACTTTACAGTATTATCATGAAATCATGCAACACTTTATCAAAGCTCTACATAATTTATAACTCTGAGAAAAGGCTTAGAAATAAGCAATAGTGCAATGACTTTTTCAGTACTATGGGATTTGAAATTCTGTATAGTCATATTTAGGAAATGGATCCAGTAATTTCATTTAATATATCGCTTTTCATTCTAGTGAGATACATTGGTGGCAAGGAAGGAGAAAGCACATAAACAAATTCCATTAAGTCTGCATCTTTCAAGTTGAGTATTTATAAGAGTCTCCTAATTGAATATTTTCCTCTCCCCAAAGAGTTTGAAATGTCATTATATCTAGAGGTTGAAAGTGCTACAAACATTAAGAAAAAATATTTTCCATTATATCAATTAGATTATATTCTCAAGTAGCAAATAAATGAGTGTGTGCATATGTGTGCATGTATGTGTGAGTATATGTTTAGAAAGACAAAGGAGGAAGTACTTGTGTTATTTTACAAACATAAAATATTTGGCTAAATGGGAGTTGAAATTATTAGCACATACCAAAATCAAATGATCTCTCTTTCCTACTTTTTTACCATTTATTTTTGATTAACTGGCATGTGCCAATAAACAACTTGACAAGCACCAGGAAAAGAAGTCAGTTTTATCAGCATGGTAAAACCACATAGGAAATCATGAATTAGGTGTCTAAAACTGGTATGCTATTTTCGATATTGTCTCCATATATTTCCACTCTTTACAGATCATGCAACAAATTTATATTGCCAAAACGTCTCTTGAAATAAATGCCACTCAATTCTAGTGAATAACTATAGTCATTATTTGATATGTTAGCTTTGACCCAGAGAGCAAAATCTTGTTATTTTCCCTGAAAGCAGCTTACCCAGAATAGCATCTGGCAGGTAGGCCTAATTTTTGGTTGCTTACAACTATGACATTGTACAGTTGAACATCGGCAAAAATAAAATGCACTGATCCACCTGTGTTGCCTCTTACTCACCAGGATTATATCATATGCAGGGCTTGATACTGCCTATCACTAGAAGATTATCATTATTCAAAAATTAAATTCAAACAAAGCCCAGAAATATTGGGGTAGGAGTGAGGAGAAGAAGAGCATATTTAACAGTTCTCTCCATGGAGAGAAAGATAATGGCAAATGATAACTCATGTACTGATATTTGGAAAACCCTGTTCTAGACTGAGCATAACAAATTCTAAATTCAATTAGACGCAATCTTGGGGTTGCACTACCATTTTAGTCATTTGATCCCATTAGTGAAGTGAGCTGACTCTTCCTTTCCGGATCTATGATTCATGCAGCACATCAGGAGATGAGTTAAGTGATATTTCGGGAATACTCTGTTGATTAATCGTCAAGAGGAGAAATCCAGTTTGAAAGAGTGGATTGACTTCCCATATGAACCACACATTTTTCATTGCTGTAGAAAAAAGCTATGGCAAACCTAGAATCTTCTAATGTTAATAGAAATTCTGAATCATTTTATTTTTTTTAATTTTAAAATTATTCTTCTTTCAAAGTTTGGTTTTCAAAAAAGCACAATAACATTTTATCATTTTGATGCATTGCCATTGGTGAGGAGTCAAAAAGAAAAAAAAAATAAGTAACATTTATAAATGAGTCTATAATAGCATTATCCCTAATGACTACTTAAACAATTTTACATTTCAAAAGAAAGGAAAATCAATTATATAAGCTTACAGGAAAGTATCAAACTTATATAACATAAATCTTCAGAAAACTGTTAGAATGTCTACAAAATTCATTTCTCATATAACTAGAGATTTCAGTGAATTATAGTAGAAACTTGATGAATTTTGCAATAAAAAGGAAAAAACCTCATAAATCCTTTTTGAGTAGAAAATTTTTGTACAGAGAAAAACCCAGTGATTATCAGCAGTTTAATTAGTTTTGGTCAGTTGGTTGAGAGGCTCAGACTCAGTTTATACCAATTCAGTTTAATTCTGCTCTATGACAATATTCTAAAATACCACCCTCACCTATCTATCCCAAATGTGATTTGAAAATAATGCTTAACAGTTCAATCACCAGAATATTTTGGTACAACTTATCCTTTCTCCTACTACCAAAGCAGTTTTAGATTTGTAAATAACAATAATTTGATTAGAAGAGCCCAAAGATTCCTTTTTGTCCTGGACATAAAACAAGACTACTTCACAATTTAAGAGTGTCCTAGCTTATTCCTTGAGAAAAAAAAAAACATCCAAAACTTGAATATAAGATAGAAAAGTTATTTCCTGCCTTTTGAGTGATATAACAAAGCATTTTCTATCAAACCCACCTCATGGGTTTTCTGGTGTTACAGGCTCTGGAATTTTGTTTCTTGCAAATTCCAGTTTTATTACTTAAGGTCTAGACTCTGCAAAAATAATGGCAACTTTTAGAAAATCACTAACTTGCCACTAATTTTTTTCCACAGAGAAAATTATTCGTTTTGTAAGCAAATATTATGTTTTTATTGCTTTATAGAGTATTCACCAGTTCTATACATAACTTTGCAATCTTATCCCCATATTGGATAGATTATAGGTGGATGATAGATGCTAGATATAGACAAATAGGTAGATACATAGATAACAGATGAATAATTTTATTTTTAATTGCTTAAAAATTATGATTTGACATCTTCTCTGTTCTAAAATTTTCTTCTATTTTTTACACAGAGATATTCACATTTCCCCATGTATGAACTTCTCTCAAGTATCTCCAAAGAGGGTTGGTACCTGCTATACACATTGCTTAGAATATTTTCCCCTATTAGTTCTGGCCAACTCATTTCATCCTTAAATATGTAACTCACATCTTCTATGAATCAGAGGTAGATGTACCATAAAGCTAATGGAGATGAATATTCAGAGCTCTTCACCTTCCAAAAGTCCATTCCAAAGTCTTAGGAAAAAACCTAGAAGCATATTCTCATTGTCATATAGATAGACAGATAGATTAGATGGATGATAAATGGGTGAAAAAAATAAAATACTTTAACCACCATTGGTTAAAGCTATGAGTCATTTTCACTTCAGCCTGGATATATCCTTTTTTTGTTTAGTGGGTTTGAAAATAATCATGGGCATTTTTAAGACCTGGATAGGGGAAAGTCGAGTTACAGAAATATTTAGTGGAATATTTTTATGTGATGGGCAGTCACCTTCATGTATAATGATGTTACTGCTAGCAGCCCTGATGAAAGAATGGTTTCCAAGAATATTAGTACTTACTCACTATTATGACTCACCCAGAAATATTAAAAAATATGTCCAGGCCAGGACTAACATGAGTATATGCCAACGTCTCCATAAAGTGTGGAGGTTGTTGAGGAAAAACAGGGTTTGGATTTATGGAGTGAGGCATTAACCGTGGAAACACTTTCAGGCATCCTATATGAAAAATCGTTAGAAATATTTGGATTTTGTTTACACCTAGTTCAAATATATAAGTCCTCTATCCATTGATAATACAGATTATACAATAATGAATATACCAAATTGTTACTCCTTTGTGGGTATGAGTTATGCACATATTCAGAAAGGGACTGTAGTGTTGTAGCTGTCTATTTTTGAGTAGTGCCTGCTCATGTAGACCCATCCTAAGTCTTTTCTTCCTCTGTCAACAAATCATAGGGAACTTCCCATGAAGTCACAGGTACAGGATAGGAGAAAAAAAGGCAATGTGGCAAGATGAGGGACCATGAACATTTGAGCTATTTCTTCAGGTAATTTACTTGTGCCTTAAAGGTCTACTTCACCAGATGATGCACATACCGATTCCATCTGATGGTGGAAGGCTGCTCTACACACCCAACTTTATGGCTTCATGGTCAGATGACATCTAGTTCATGATGGGCAGCTTAGGTCAATGACAACTTGGTGGACCACAGTTAAGTGTTCAGTCTCTACTAAGGCCCAATGGAAGACCAAAAGCTGTTTCTCAAGAGGAAACCAGTTATCTGTAGAGGATGGGAGAACTTTCTTCCAAAATCCTAAGGATCCATGCTGCAATTCATCCATGGAGACCTGCCAATGGCTCAAAATAGCCTTCGTAACTTCTACTGGTATTTCAAACAACTTTGGATATGCTGGATCATGGAGCCCAAGTGGCACCACAGCTTGCACAGCAGCCTAGACCTAGACCTATCATGGAGCCTTCTCTTGTTCTAAATCCCACTCAAACTAGAAGCTTTTTGAGTCATTCAGTAAATGGACCAGAGCAAACACGTCCAGATGAGCAGTATGTTAATTTCAAACACTAATGAGGCTCACTAGGTGTTGTGTCTCTTTCTTAATTGCAGGAGGGGCCAGATGGAACAACGTATCTTTAAGATATCTCCAAGGAAATTCCAAGGGTTTTAAGATCTCTGTCAGATACTCCTATCACTCAGGAATTAGGAGTCCTAGGAACTCTATGTCAGGAACTCAGGGCAGATTATTTTACATATATATATTATATTTTAATATGATATATTTTATATATATTTCTTATTATTTCACACAGACTAATGTGTGTCCTCTAAATCAATTCCAAGATGAATCAATTTACAGACCTACAAATCCCTGAATGAAGGACAGGTTGGGTACTCTTGAGAAGGATCACACTACTCAACCAAAATTTTATTCTTTTAGTTTTTCTCTCAGTCTTTCCCATAGGGACCTACAGCTTTTCCCAGGGTGATTGTGCATTTGACAAAAGGAAATAGTAAAATTTTTCAAGAATTATTGGATACTGAATCTGAATTGATATTAATTCCCATACACCCAAAATGGAACTATAGTTTATCAGAAAGAGTAGGAACTTCTGGAAGTCAGGTGGTCAATGGAATTTTAGCCTCAGTCAATCTCACAGTGGGTCCAGTGGATTTGCAAACCCATTTTGTGGTTATTTCTCCAGTTTCAGAATGCATAATTGGAATGCACATACTTAGCAAGTAGCACAACTCCACACTAAGTGAAGTCCATTAAGCTGAAAACTCAATCCATTAAAAAAAAAATCGGCCTATTAAGTGCTGGACTCTTGGTTTGGGCTCAGGTCATGGCCTCACGGTTCATGAGTTTGAGCCACATGTTGGGCACCATGCTGGCAATGCAGAGCCTGCTTGAGATTCTCTCCTTCTCTCTCTGCCCCTCGACCGCTTACATGCATGCTCGCTGTCTTCCTCAAAAATAAATAAACTTAAAATAAATAATCTCCAAAATCAGAAGCAACCAAGATGTCAATCAACAGCTGAATTTATAAACTGACTGTGGCACAACCATACAGTGAAATACTATTCAGCTAAAAATGAATCTTATTTATTTTGCTGAGTAAAAGATAGCAGTCTAAAAAGTCTGCATTCTGTATGATTCTATTTGACAATTTGAAAAAGACAAAACAGTAGAGACTGTAAACAGTTTGGTGGTTGCTAGGGATTGGGAAAGAATAAAGAAGTGAATAGGTGAGGGGTCCTGGGTAGCTGAGTGGGTTGACTGATAAGTTCAGCTCAGGTCATGATCTCATAGTTAATGAGTTTAAGGCCTGCATCAGGCTCTCTGCTGTCAGCGCATAGATCATTTTTGGATCCTCTGTCACTCTTTCTCTCTCTGCCCTTCCCCCACTTGTATTCTCTCAAAAATAAATAAAACATTTTTAAAAAATTAAATAGGTGAAACACAGGAGATTTTTTAGGGTAGTAAAACTACTCTACATTGCATTGTAATGGTAAATACATGACACTATGGCTTGTCAATATCCATAGATTTTACAGCAAAATAAGTTAGTCTTATTGTACATATTTTTAAAACAAGCATCTAGGGGGCTGAGGGATTCAAGGTTAAAATAATATAGCCTTATGGAAACTTTGTAAATGAATGGATTTTTGTAAGACAAAAAGCATGTTTAACTGTACATCAACACTGTACTACAGTTGCCAAAGTTATTTCTTTTTGTAAATTTTTTTAACGTTTGTTTATTTTTGAGAGATAGAGCACGAATGGGAAAGGAGCAGAAAGAGAGGGAGACACAGAATCCAAAGCAGGCTCCAGGCTCTGAGCTGTCAGCATAGAACCCAATGGGGCTCGAACTCATGAACCAACCCACCAACCGCGACATCATGACCTGAGCCAAAGTTGGCACTTAACCGACTGAGCCACCCATGTACCCCCAAAGTTATTTCTTACAGGAATATCAGTCAACAGTTCTAAAACTACTATAAATGTAAATTGGAATTAAAATAGATAGGAATATAGATGGTGGAGAGCAGGAGCCAGATTTCTCCTTGTTGCAGTATAAGTTTACAGACAATAGAGAAAACAATAGAAGGATCCACACTACAGTTGGAGGCATCAGTATAAAATTATATTTGCATTAATATAGAAGCATCTGGATACATATGGAAATATGTATAGGTATTTGTATAATTCTGGGCTGAATTGTGTCCTCCCAAATTCACGTGTCCAAGTCCCAACCTCCATCAACTCACGATGTATTTGGAGACAGGGCCTTTAAGGGGGTATTTAGGTTAAATAGCATCATTAAAGTAGTCCCTAATCCAATATGAACAGAGTTTTTATAAGAAGAGAAGATTAGAACACAGAGATTTGGGGAGACAAAAGACCACGTGAAGACAAAGGAAGATGATGGCAGTGGACAAACCAAAAATAGAGGCCTCAGGAGAGATCAGCCTTGACAACATCTTAATCTTGGACTTGTAGCCTTCAGGACTATAAAAAAAATAAAAATAAAAACATAAAAATTTGTTTCAACCACCCAGTGAGTTGTACTTTGTAATGGCAGTCTTAGCAAACTAATATATGCATATACATGTGTTAGTATACACAGTATATTCAGCTGAGAGGACCCAAAAGCAATGACACATTGGTAGCAATAAGCACACCTAGAATGCTGGTCTTGGTTTCTAACATATTCCCTAATTAAAAAAAAAAAATCAGGGCTTCTTGGAGAAGTGGTTGATTCTAGAAAATACCTAAGATGAGCCTGAAATATGCATACTGCCAGAAAGTAAGAAAGTACTCAAGGAAGTATACCACAGTGATAAAGCTATGCAGAAGAAACATAGGAGACAACTGAAAGTATACTCAATGGCCACAATTAAGAAAAGAAGCACTGGGGTATGATCTAAAATATAAAATAAATATCTGTGAGTTCATACTGATATAAATAAATTTAAATTTAACAATAAAAAATAAGAGAGACAAATATCTCTTTCAGTCACCACTCTGTAAGTCTGCGCTGGGCATGGTGACTTCCTTCCAATAAGCACAGTATGGAAACAGATTATGGGCAAAAAGTCCATTAAAAAGTATGGACAAAAAGAGCAAGTTTACAGTGGAGAAGTCTGATAATCACTACTTTAGCGCCATGGTCAATGTCAACATCAACAGAGATAAATGGTCTTAACAACGTGGACCCTTCATATGATGTGATGAAAAGAACACTGTATCTCTATGGTTTTCCTAAAAAGTAATCATCACAGTCTAATCATGATCAAAACATAAGCAAAAGTGCTACTAAGGAACGTTTTACAGAATATCTGACCAGAGATCCTCAAAGCTATGAAGGCCATTAATAAAGAAAAGTATGAGCAATGGCCAATTTGGAGGAGTCTAAGACTTGATGACTATATTGTAATGTGGAATCCTGCATGAGATGTTGGGACAGGAAAAATGCATTAGGTAATAACTAAGGAAATATGGATAAAGGATGAATGGACTTTTGTTAATAATAACGAATCTTTGTTGTTCATTAATTCTGACAAAGTGCCATAGTAACACAGAACATTAACACTAAAGGAAGTTAGATGTTGACTCTATGGGAATTCTCTGTACTATCTTTGAAAATTTTCTATAAACCTAAAACTATTCTAAAATAAAACATTGGTATTAAAAATTGATTCTCACAGAATTTATAGGCAAAACACACAGAAAAATATACAGGCATGTCAGGCATTGAATTAGTAAATGTAAATGATAATTTACACTAATCAAAAAGATATTACCTAGAAAATCATACCTCTATTCTTGGCTTCTGCTGAGATAGTTGTGTGGATCCGTAAGTCACATGTCTATTCTCTTCAAACAATCCTCTGAGGTTATATCTGAACTTTTGATTCTTTAGAGGCACTAGCCAACAGTTGTCTAACCACATTCTTGACTATCTTTTCCAAGCAGTCTATCCTAACCATGCATCTCCTTAATTTTAGTGTCTTCTGTGATTTGGACAGACTGAGACTATTCTAATTCATCAAGCCCTAGTTTATTTTTGTTTACTAATATTCATTTAATGTACCTCTTTACTCTTGCACTTACTATAATCAACAAGAAACCAGTATGAACCTTCATCATTTTGCTTGTACATCACAGCTCAATACCTAAGTTCATCACTTATAAGGTCTGACTTCTACAAATGGTAGGACACAATTCAGGTAAGTTTTCTGCTACTATATAACAATAATCACCTTTCCTCTAGTTTCTTGTTTCCTTCTGATCGCTCACCAAAAGTGTCTTTAACATTGATATTTCTCTAACATTATGATAATAACGTGTGTGTACTGTCTGAGGTACCATAGGCTTTCTTTACCATAATCCTCCCTTCCTCCTGAGCCCTCACTGGCAGAGTGACCAGCATTCATATTACTATGCACAATCTGTTAAAGTCAATGTAGACTTCTTAGCTCCTGCTTCTCAAAAGTCTTTCAGCCTCCACCCATTAGCAATTCGAAGGCCACTTCCACATTTGTAGGTATTTGTTACACCAGGACTTCACTTCTTAGCCCCAGAATTTATCTTAGTTTCTTAAGGCCATGGTAACAAATCAGAATACTGACTGCAATATAATTTCATGAAGGTCAGTACCATTATCATTTATTTTGCCCCTTTTCGAGCCTGATACTAAAATCAAAATCAAACCCTATTTCTGGGCAACTTCAGCCAATATCACTTTTCGTAATTCTAATGAGAAACTTAGAGAGAAGGCTAATTCCAGAATAAATAACAGATTTGCACTTATTCAGATTGGATATTGAATAGGGTTTAAAATTAAAGTCATACGAAGGCATTCTACTACAAAATTAACCATTTGATTGCCTCATTTAGGAGCCTTAACTTGCACTCTTTCTCCCTCTTGTGAGTAATTGTGAAGTTCCTTATTAATCACATAGGCTATTCTCGCAGCTGTGATCACTTTTTCTGTGTCCCTGAGGTACAAATGGCACACAGTGGCAGCTTAGAGTGATGAGAAGAGTACTGAATTGGGAATCCACAGACTTAGGCTAAATCCATTCTCTGTCATTTACTCTGTGTATGTTCTCAAGGAAGTGACAATAGCTCCAAGATAAAATTTACCTCTGTGGAATGAAAGTAATAATAAGTGCCTTATCTAACTCACAGAGTTACTGTGAGGGAAAAAATAAATAAATAAGACATCTACAAAAGAAATTCATTAATGTGAAAGTGATAGGCAAATGAAACCTTACAAAATATTAGTCATATAAAATAGGTATCTATCCATTAAGACCTCTGAGAATATAGCATGGTGTAAGATAGAAGAGTTAAAAATTAATTGAAAAATAAGTGGGGTACCTGGGTGGCTCAGTTGTTTAAGCATTCAACTTTGCCTTAGGTCACAGTCTCATGGTTCGAGAGTTTGAGCCCTGCATCAGTATCTGTGCCGATGGCTTGGAACCTGGAGCCTGCTTTGTATTCTGTGTCTCCCTCTATTTCTCTGCTCCTCCGCTGCTTATACTCTGTCTCTCTCTCTCTCTCAAAAATAAATAAACATTAAAAAGTTTTTTTTAAAAAGAAAGAAAAGAAGAAATATGGGCCACACAGCCTAAGAAAAGCTCTACAGTGGGGTGATCTGGTAAAAAGCCTTCAAAAGACAAGAATCTGTGTCTGCAAAAGAAAATGCCCTTGATGCTACACCTTTAAGAAGCCAGAGAACTGGGTTCATAATATCCAGGGTCATTGAGGATCTATGAGAACCATTTACCCAATCTGTAAGAGTGGGAAAGGTGGCAGTTCACATAAAGTATTGTCTCTCCGACCTGAATTTCTTCATTGTCTGAAGTCTAGGAACCTTACACAGGAAGACATCCATCTTATTGGTCAGACTAGGCCCTATATCAAAAGCAATCTAGGTACAAATCCTTTCTCAAGTTGTTAGCATTCTTTTTCTTTATGATCCAGAAATTTCCAAGTAAGCCCAAGTATTAAGTTCCACCTGAAGCCATGTGAAGTGTGTTTTGAAGAATTTATCTGTCTGCAATGCCCCCAAATCTACAATTTTTTTCACTTTGAGTATGACTTTCAATTCTTCACTGTTGCAGTTAAGTATGGAAAGTTGAAATGCATGTTCATAAAATCCTTGTTTGTGCACATACATATTCAAAGATTTCCCTGTATACTTTTATCCATTCTGAATGGTATGTATATTAAAAATTCTATGTCTTCACTGAGATATGTGGATTCTGATTAAGACTCATATTTAGAGGGGGTTTTAAAAAGGATTGAATTCACAATTATTGACTTTTCAGCATATTAATAAATGTAGGAAATGACAAATATTTTGTACTGAATTTAGACCTCCTTATGCCCATATTTTGTCATCTTATGTTTTATAAATTATTTATAATTATATATTTATATATCTTTTGCTGGTAGTACTTTGTTCAATGGGTAACATTCATGGAATCCAGGAAAATGAGCCTTGTTGAATATGCAGATGTCTTGAAAGAAACCAATGAAACATAATGAAAACCATTTGACATTGATTTATGTGCTAAAGAAATTGTTAATTTTGAGAACCAAATAGATTTTTTTTTCAAAAGAAAACATTTTCTAAAGATGCTGCAAATCTGTACTTTTATGCAATGAAAATAACAATATTCTGCATACCTGATTTACTTGGTCAGTTGATTGATCTCCAGTTTCATATAGGGTCCATCTCTGTTAGGAAGGCTACTTAAAAGGAAAGCTGTAACCATCTGGTTCAAACATTTCCTGCCTCTCACGTGATGGGGAGAGGAGAATACAAGCTTATTAGAGACTTTGTTTCACTTGGGTTCTTTGAAGCCATAGATAAATAGGAGACTAAATGTGATAGACTGGTCAGTGGTGGCCATTAGGAAAGAAACTAAAGTTAATACTAAATTTTTTGAGATTTATGGCAATTAGGAAAGAAACTAAAGTTAATACTAAATTTTTTGAGATTTAATTTATTCATTAATTGAAACTAATCAGATTTTATCTCTGTCTTCCTAAATGAGGACAGCAAAATAGCAGACTCAGAAGGCAGAACCTGAGAGTCCCTGAGGCAGAAATATACTTGAGGGAGACTTGTAGATTCACAGAAAAAGTAGAGAGGATATACAAAAAGAAAGGGATTCCCTTTTTTGTTGTTGTTGTTCTCCGTTAGTCTTTTGAATATGCCATAGCATGAAATCCAAAACACCTGGAAGCAAGTTTTAAAATTCTGTCAATCCTATAGGAATTAACTAATTTCTAAAATCTTAGTTCTGAAAAGTATGTCATTGGGTGAATTTCTTGAGCTTTCCTTCAAATATTTGACCTTGCTTATGTTAAAAAAATATTTAAATAATTCAGCTTAGTCAGAAAGAAAGGGGGGTAGCATTAAGAATCTGACATCAGGTATTGTTTCAATGGGGCCATCTATTCCAATTCACCCCGAAAGAATCACAAATGCTCAGTCCTATACTACTTTCATTAGCTGATCATTATTTCAGGCAGCCTTGCTGACAGAGAAAAATCTTTACCTGTTTTATTTTACAGCCTCCAAATTTTCTCTCTGCCAGATGGGTGCTTACCTAATTGCAAAGCAGATTGTGTCTGTGTCTACAAAAGCAAATTGAATTGGAGACTTGAACATTAATCTAGAGGCCATATGTGTGTGTGCTGTCCTAAGTAAATATGACAATAGCATCTAACCATCATTAAACTCTATTCATCTGATGGTAGACCTCTATTTGCACTTACTCGTCTACACATCGGTATTTTTCTAAGTGTAAAGTTAGATCGCCTATATCAGAGTTACCTGGTAGCCTTCTTAATCGCACATTTGTGGGGCCCCCTCAAGACCTGTACTATCAGAATCTCTCAAGACGAACCTTGGAGAATTTGAATTTTTAACAAACACCCCCAGAGGTTCCCTTGAAAAGTGTTAAAAAAAAATTATTCAAGTCACTCATTAAAGAACAGTAAGGCAGACTTTATTCAGAGGACTACTGCAAAGGGATTTTGCAGTAGTGGAGAGAGCTTAATTCTGAATACAATAAGGACAAGTGTAGATCTAAAGTCCAGGAACAGGGTGGGAATCAGTGGATGGAAAGTTACCGAGAGGAAACATGAGGGGTAAGAGAGATTCTGGCTAACCCAACTCGCCAGGATTTTTGCTGAAGGTAGACCAGGATAAGATATTAAGGGTGGAGAATAAGAAATAAAGTAAGCAAAGGTATAATATCTAAATATAGTACATCAAACAAGATGAGATAAATCAAGCTAAAAGAATATGTTAAAACAATAATTACACAGATATCAAGAGTACATTAGATACCAAGGGTGAAAGGTGAAGAATTCTAGCGCATATCAAGGATGGAGAATTTTCACTCAACTGAGCCAGCAGAATTCTTGCTGAAACTGGACTAAAGGGGCCAAGGACAGAGCTCAGGTTGAGATCTAGCCAGAAGGAGGACTCAGGGAAGTCTGACTAAAGTTTGTTTAAAATGAGACTCTTTGTCAACAGTAAAGTCCAAAAATGAGGTAGTATCTGAAATAGTGTTTCAGTGATTTGCTCCCCAGGGAATACCTGGCAATGTTGTTTTTGATCAACACAACTTTGGTTGGGGGGGGGGGGGCAGGGGGACAGGTACTTCTGCATAGAGAACAGGGATGCTGCTAAACATCCTGTAATGCCCAGGACAATCTCCACAACAAAGAATCATCTAGTCCAAATGTCAACACTGACATGGTTGAGAAACCCTGTTCTACAGTGCCCAAAAATGTGTAATGGCAAACCTGTAGAAAACACTTTAATTTCTGGCTTATTATCTATTGAACACAGACTATTTGCCTGAACGGAACAGGGAACAAAATGCTGGCTTCAATTTCCTCTGAAAATTTGCCTATCACCTTTATTTTTGCCTATTTTGCCTATCACCTTCACATTTGAAGGCTGTAACTTTATTTTCCGTTTTAATAGTTCTTTTATAGATAATGGAAAGGCCAGTTTCCTGGTGTGAAAACTCTGCAGGCCCGTAGGACCTCTCACTTAGAAAGGCACAGCTTGGCTTAACAGTGTGCTTGTACTGCTGTCTGCTGTCTTAGTAACTGTTTAGCAAGAGGTCCAACATTGTCATCTTGCACCAGGCCCAGCAGATTACGTAGACGTTCTGGGGTGATGGGATAGTTTGGTGTATTTTTTGAAATTGGATTTTAAATTATTGCTCTAAATGAGATATATTTATCTTACAAGGAAATTCTAAGGATTTATTTGGCTAAGATAAATTCAAACTTCTCTTAGAAATAAGTCTGAAAATCATATGGTGCTGAGGAAAAATGATTATTGGGTGAGGAATTTGAATTCATTTAACAGAAAACTCAACAAAGATAGTCTGAAATGAAAATTAAACCAAAGCTAAATGGTCTCAAGAATGAATAGTCTTTTTCACTCTTCTTTTTCTTCAAAAAAACAAAAGCAAAAACAAAAAAGAACAACATAAGCTGGAAAAGAAACTGGACTGAGAAATATTTAAATGACTCATCCATATTTATCTGACTGTGCATGGAGAGAAAGTGAAAAGGTAAGAGAACTTTGGCAGAAATTATGTCAAAAACACAAGATATTGCCTCATGTTTCCATTGTGTCATAGGCCCCCATCTACCAAATGAGGGAGAGAGGCTATGAGTTACAATTTATGGCTGTTTTGTGCAGGAAAATGTGAACACTTTGACCAAGAAGATGCCTTTGCAAAATTCAAAGAGTCTGATACAGAATACAGTGTATGAGATCAGCATCAAAGGAGAAGCAGGAAGAAGTAATGGATATGAGACACAAAGTTACCAAAATATAACTTTACATGGCATACATTTAATTAAAATCTACTCTAGTATTTTCTTATATTATATATAATATTTTGTTTTGCAATACCTACGTGATGTCATAAGTATTTTGTGTAAAAGTGTTTAAAATAAGTGACAGGAACTTTACAACCCAGAAATTTACAGCTTCTAGTTATATGTCCTTCAACTATGTGTGATTCTGCATTCAACTTGTTCAAAGCTCCAAGAGACTGTTCCTGGTTACTGAATGCCAACCAAATTTTCTCAATTGGCTCTTTTTCTTTCTTGGCTTATGGCTGCTCTCTATTTCTACTTTAATTTTAAACTTTTGAATCACCACAATGAATGTTGAATATTCGCATGATATTGATCTTTTCAACACTGTCAATCAATGGACCAGAGCTACAGGAGTAATCATGATGGTTTTCTTCTTTAGAATGCCCAGACTGTTGCTCAAGGTCTTACACTACTAAAGAATTCAAAGACTGAACATTTCACTTCAAATCTAGAGATGGTACTTACACTGGGCTTATATCTTAATATAATCTATGAAAGATGGCATGCCATTAATGCCTCACTGGCTACCAGCTGCATCTGGCACTCTATGCTGTATTCTCCATTTAAAATCCCAAAGAACAGGCTGCTTTTCTTGAAATTCTTGCCAATTGCCTTGATAATTAGAGAGTCACTCAGCAGTCTGCTACTGATCAGAGACATTCAATGGGAGTTTTCAGTTCTCCATCCAAAAAAAGATATTTTTGGTTGCCTTTTGGAACTCCTGGGTGCAAACTAAATGTTATATCAGTTTTAAAACCAATTCTTATTTCTAGAAAGACCCTGCCAAGTTTCGTATTATCATTTTGTCAACAGACATCCACTGAACATCTACTTTGCACAAAGCAGAAGGGGTAGCTGGCTATGTTTCCTAAAATACCTATCAGACAGAATACGTGGTATGACAAGAATGAGCATACTTTTAATATTAATGATGCAGAATAATGAAAGCCAGTGAAATATTGCTTAATCTGTACAATCTTCCCAAACAAACAAACAAAAAAAAAAAAAACCCAACAATATATATATCAAATGCCTTAATGAGTGGTTCTACTCTTTGCTTCAGTATATTTATTTCTAGATACTTGTTAAGGAAATAATCAGATCCATGGAAAAATTTGTAGTTGCTTTTGTAAATATCAGCATTTTTTATACTGCTGATAATAGAATAATCTTACATGCCAAATATCAGAGAGTAATTAAAAGATCCCAAAATGATTAAATATTATAGGGCATTAAATTATTTAATGGTAGATTACATTTAATATAACATTAAAAATGATGGGTGCCTGGGTGGCTTAGTTGGTTGGGCATCTGATTTCGGCTTAGGTCATGATCTCATAGCTAGTGGGTTCGGGTCCCACATTGGGCTCTGCGCTGACAGCTCGGAGCCTGGAACCTGCTTCAGATTCTGTGTCTCCCTCTTTCTCTGCTCCTCCCCTGCTCACACTATGTGTCTCTATCTCTCAAAAATAAACATTAAAAATATTTTTTAATAATAAAAACATGAAATACAATTTAAATGTATTTGTGAAAATTTTATAACTAAAAACCATACAGGTCAGAGTTCAGTCAGGGTAACAGAAGGCACTCTATGCATTCCAGGTGTGAAGAGGTGTGAAGAGTTTCACTTCAGCAATGCTCAATAAGCTCAGAAAATCTCTGACCCATTATTTCAGTCAACAGCAGCCAAGTGTGTAGGTCTTCAGTGCCCTTTGGGAGAGCCATTTTCAATCTCATGTGTGCTCCTGAGTCTATCTGCCACTTCCTCCAAACAAGAACAGTCTCCCTTTCTTCAGCTGTTCAAATCTCTTGCCTCTCACTTAAGAAACTCTAATCTGGATTCACAGAGAGAAGGGAATTGGGGGAAACTTAGTTCTCACCTTAGGTGAGGAGACCTCAGGAGTGATGGTGAATCTGCTGAATTCACAACCAACAACCCTGTGTGGTGACAGAATGTGAGGTTTACAGAGTTTATTTCTAGATGACAGAATTGTAGTGTAGGAAACTGTTACAGCCTTCTTATTATTTCTCCTAGCTTCCATATCTTTTATAGACTGAGTATGTCAGTTTTATAATCAAGAAAAAAGTGTTTATGTTTGAAATGAGTATGGGCGATGAAAGAGATTTCAAACTTTGAAAACTGAGCTTTTGAAGGAAATCCACATTTTTTCCTCATGATAAAGCATGTCAGCACCCCAGTGGTTTACTGGATACTTCTTGAGGAATCTCATCTGTTGCTGTCTTAAACCCAAAACACAACCATTTCTTCAGTTACAAATATACTATCTGCTCAAATATTAGGAGAAAATATTTGGTATGCTCCTGTAGAAGTAAAGCCTCTCCCATTCCTACTCTACAAAGGACCTCAGGAGTCACTTCGGCACCCATCTTTTATCCCATCTCGACAAGTCAGTCACACGGGCAGTGGTTAAAACAGAAGTGGGGTGTCGGATGCTTCTCAGAACAGGACACTACACTTTACTCCATGTATGTCAGTGTGTGGGACTCGGATCAGGAACCCAGAAGAACAGTTGCTAAATGCTTTAACACACAGCCTCCTGGACATGGCTGCCTCGGAGCTTAACTCTCTGAATTCTTCTCTAAACTCTACTTCTGCTGGCCATTGACCTTGGGCAGCAATGACTGGAGCAGGGGCAACCCTAACTCTGTGGACTGCTATGGGAACACACAAAATAATAATTTAAGGGATTTCGATGTCGTTGAATGAAGCAGAATCCACCCAGTATGCATGAGAAATTACATGTGAACAATGATGCAGTTTTACACATGGTGAAATGCTAAGGCGGTAGGTAAGTGCTGGCCCTCTGGGGTTTCAACAGCTAATGATGAGAATGTAGCAAAGGGCACTTAGAGGAGTCATTTAGCTATTCGCAACCTCCAGTTGCTCATCTGGAAGGTAAAGGTGTTTGATTACATGTTTCAAATTTCTCTTCCAGCTCAGGCATTCTATGCCTCTGTGGATCCATCACAGCCAAGACCTGGATGAAATGCCAACCTTGGAATCACTGTCTTCACTTCCCCCCGCCATGCATCTTACTCTCCCCTTTCTGCTCTATCGCCCTTAGGCCCCATCCCAAAGCACCGTCTGCTTGGGGTTTTTCCAACCGTCTTCTCTTAGAGTTCATCAGCTCAGTGTCTCTTCCATATCTAATATAATACATAATATGTGCTGCTGTGATCGTGTGAGCTAATGAGGTAAAGGCCTGCCAGATGGCATATTTGCATTTTAACAGGGGCCTTCTGCAAACAATGCCTTAGTACAAAGGAGTCCTATAATTGGTGAGAATGCTATCAAACAAGGTAGGCCTTTTAAGGAGAAAGACCATGTATAATAAGAGATAAGTCGATCAGGGTTTACCAAACTGAAACTGTGTTCCTATTTTGAGCTCACAATCCTATGACAGGGATGCAACTGTTTTTAATCTTTAAGGCTTTTGAATTTACTGAAATGAAAATATTGTCTTTCTTTTTGGTGGCAAATTTTCATGTTTTTAATGAAGCTAGTGGACACAGAGGACTAAGCAAATGTTACACTCTGATTACAGGGTAAACACAATGCTAAGCCACCGCTAAAATAAAAGACAACCAGTGGATAGTTCAGCTTGTATAAAAAGACATTTTCTACCTACTGTGTTCATTTCGACTCACCGACTGAGGCTGGTGTTGCTTAAAACTCCGTGTAAAATTAACACACGCACAAATGACAGTGGTTTGGGATTCTGGTAGCAGACGGTTAAATAGACATTAAAATTAATTTTGCTTGTATGTTATATGTCACTTAATATCCTCAAGTATTGTATCATGAGTTAGTTTTGTTCTGAATTCTTCTGGGCAAAAATTCTTAGTGTACGATTCTTAGGTGTGCTGTATTACTGCTGAGTCTGAGTTGGAGTGAAGATAAGCAGGTTAAAGTTGAGGCAGAATGTGAAGGTTCTGAACCATCGAACCCCTTCTGTCCATGTTTTATTTGGCTCTCTCCGCGCAAGTCTTTTTCTCTCACAGGAAGAAATTTTCTTACCTAAGTCAGAGTCCTCTATATTATATATGTGATCCATTTCTCCTTGATGCAAAAGAACGTCATCTTCCTCAACCGTTATGGTATGGTAGAGGTAATTTTGCCGTACAGAGAAAATCTCAGTTGCATACAAGGACTGAGAAGGTCTTGAAACAGAATGTGTGAGTCAGCATCACTACTGCTGGAGCAGATGGAGCAGTACCTTAAGGATAATAATACGTGAGTTCTAAGCCCTAATAAAGATCGTAAGGGAGCACAGGTCGTGGCAGCCTCCACTGTCTAAAATAATCCAGCAAAAACCTTGCAAACCACTCAGTTGTCACATCTCCCCCCCTCAGCTATTGACTGTACTTCTAAAAAACACTGAATACCTTTTAGCATTATTTTTTTTTAATATGGGTATAATGTCCTCCTTCTACAGAATTCATAGATGGAGAACCTTTTCAAATAATGTTGATAAGATTTTCTTAATCTGTAAATTCTGTTCACTCATGCGTTAATAAAAATCACATTTGTTTTCTAATTCATTTCGTAAGTATGGCCCAAATGGCCTAATCTGTGCCCAACCAGTCTTAACGTTTCTTAGAGCAATTTGTTTCAAAATTCCTCCTCATGCCTCTTTTTAAAACTCAGTGATGCTGCTTTCAAAAGATATTATAAATTTGAAATGAAAAATTAGAATATATTTTAATTTTGAGGTAATGATAAAATGATCCATAAAAGGTATGTGCCTTCAGCATTTTTTAGAGTTAGATGGTTCAGCTGCTTTCCTACTATTGCATTATTTAATATTAGTCAAGAGATGAGGGACCACTTTGGGAATTGCCATAATATATTTTATCACTCCTGTTGAAGCAGTTGCTACTCTTGGTACTAATGTATAATAAATAGTAACAATTCTCCCAGGTCAAATACAAATAATATCTTCTCCAATAAGGCCGGATTTTTTTTTCCCTCTTTTAACAAAAGTATTGACTGGTATTTCTAAAATTTTTCTGAAGACAAGGGGTCCAAGGAACTTGTCTAAGGAGCCCAGAGATCTTTTGCAAAGGAAGGAATGAGAAACCCAATCACTCCTCCTAAATTATCAACATTCATCCGGTTGAAGCAGGGGACCCCAACACAGGGACAAGAAACAGTCAGTCACCATGGAGGTAAAAAGTGAAATAATCCTTAGTTCACGCTGCTTCAACTCCCTTTATGTAAGGAGGACCTCACTGTGCCCATGAAATTGCAGACCCTGAGTCACAGTTCAGCCGCAGCCTACCAAAGGATACACTCTCTCCCTGAAAAAGTGTTCATGTGGCTGTATCAAATACGTCAGGATGAAGGAAATCTGGGATAATTTGGCAGTGAAAGGCAGCTGACAAAAGAATTAGTAGTTTAGGGCGACTGTTCCTCCCTAGAGCCTAAAGGATCCAAGGTAGCCTGAGAAGGAAATGTTCAATGCCCAGAGCTGAGAGAATGGAAACAAGCATCTCAGACCTACCTGGGGATGTGGTCCTGTGGTAGTGTGATGAGCTCTTGGACAGAATGAAGGGAGCTGTGCCTTATCAGGAGTGAGATCAAGCGGGTGGTGGCAATGGCAAAGACTTGGGTGAGCCAAGCTTATCGTGAACAGTCTGGGTTTCAGCAGCAAATAGCACTCGCTCTTTGAATGTGAGGAAGCAATTATGCTTGACATCGTGGGAGAAAGAAATACTACACTTTTGACAGTTTTGACAGTCTTTTGGACAGTTGGGGTGGAGCATGCTATATTTTGGGATACCTTTGTGGACAGTATTTTGCACATCCACACGCTAAAATAGAACACTCCAGATTCCTTTGTATTAAGCTATTTTGCCAGTTATCGAGTTAATTGAACAAACCAAATACTCAAGTTTCATTAACTTAAACTTAGACTTTGCCAGTGAATTTATATTATAGATTTTCTATGGTGCCATTACGATAAATAACATCACAGGTATACTCTGAACTTTTGTCTCCGTGGAAGTTTTATCAGAAAAACAAAGATCAAGAAAAAGATCCTTTGCCAAATAAATGTGAGGTAGCTCTCCTGGGGTGAGAAAGTTGCTAACACATTTAGGCATTTTGGGGGTTAGTAACATACTTAGGTTCAAAGACCCATATATCAAATCACCATCAATGACAAAGTTAAAAATGAAATGGATCCAATGTTGTCACATCAGTCACTGGTCAGTCCTTCTTTCATTTTCTAAAACAAATGTTCCTTCAAGAAAACATAATTTAGTTAAAATATAGTTTTCAGAATGCTTTATCAAAGTTTCTATTGTATTCTAATGTGTTCTTCCCACTTACGTGTGTATATTAATTGACCTCCCTTATGGAAAAGAAAAAGGCATTTACCATATTTGTTAGCAGAAGGATCAGTTTTCTTTTTTATTTTTTCTGGGGTTGGGGGAGTGAGGGTCTTAAACTGAGATATAATCTTTACCCCTTTCAAAAAACATTAGTAACTATCTCACGCCAGGAGAGCCACCTCATATTTATTTGTCAAAGGATCTTTTGCTTGGTATCTGTTTCTCTGATAAGACCTCCAAGGAGACAAAAGTTCAGAGTATACCTTTGATGTTATTTATCATGCACAGCACCATAGAAAATCTATAAATTCAATGGCAAAATCTAAGCAGCAAGTACATGAAGGTACAACGTACGTTTTATGAACAGGATTCTTTTTTCCCACAGACACACAAAAAAATCCTAATTGCTTTTTCTAGCCAAACAAACACAGTCTCGCTTATCTAGGCTTTCTGAAGAAGTCTCAGATATGATTGAACACATTGATTCCTTTTATAGTAATCACATATTTTCAAAGCACAATAAATGTTCTGTGATCACTTTTTTCTTTACTTAATCTACGCATATTAGCAACTTAACAGATCATCAACATCAGTTGACTCATCAAGCTGTATATACATTTTATGCAGACAGGCTTTGATAACCTAGCACAATAAATCCTGTTTAACCTCATGAAGGGAACAAAGGAACAAAAGAACAAGGAATCCCTTGTTCTTATCAGTGGGGTTCTTTGATAAGAATCCAATGATAAGAACAAGGAATTCCACTGAAGTTTAGGTTGTGCACTGATGTCAATAAAATTTCTCATTGCATGAAGGTTTACTGATTTTCTTGCCTGAACAAAATATGTACATTTTGACTGACTCAACATTAAGAATTATTTAAGTAACAAAAACCCAAATGACCTTAAGATTCTACTCTTCGTGAAACTCTTAATCCTTAGTATCATACCCCATCCATTGCACTACGGGACAGTTTCTGGCAATTTTGTGGAATGTTTGATAGCTGGAGATGTATAACACTGTGGTCACTGGGTTGTATCAATTTTTGATATACAAGACCAAAAGTAATCAACATAGCTATATTTTAATTTTAATTTTTTTATATGGTTTATGGAAGTATTCTTATTGCCAGATTTTGGTGTGGAAGCACCATATAACTGAAGCTTAAGTAGCAGTTAACTGATGAACTATGTATAAATTGTGAAATATCCTAAAACATGGTGGTACCAACTTAGACTGTGACAGAACAATTCAACACAAGCAATGCTCTGCTGTATAACATTTGATAATGCACTTAACTTCTTGGCTTACATTTTCAATCAGCAGGTTACACATGAGGAAATAGAAACATGGAAAGATTAAGTTGTTTAAAGGCTAGTCATTGAGATTCCGACACAGAAAGTTTAGGCTACATCACTACATTTTACTGTCTCTCAATGCACTGAAAAGTTATACACTGTCAAGCTGTAAACTGCAAAAAAAAAATTTTCCCCTTTGACTCATGGTTTAATTTGTATATTTGAAGACTTTCAAACAAGCCTAGAATAACATATCCCAGAAGAAAAATTTGTAACTACTTTCAGAACACTAAGACCTATTCAAGGATGAACAGATACAGTCACTGCCTTCAGTGAATTAACATTTTAGCAGAGAAACAATCAAATAATAAAAAATAAAATAGGAATCAGGAGGCAAGGTGGTCCTAAAGACTTTTTCCATAACTAACAAGTGATAAATCTAGATTGAAATATGTTCCTACCATCTTTTAAGCACTTCCTCCCAATATCTACTATTTTCTTATCCTGTTGTCCTATATTTATGAGAAGGGAGCCCTCCATATCTAGTCTAGCTGTCCAATACTCATCTAGGAAAAGTTTCTCATTTCTCCAATCTACACTGCATCATCGGAGATGTCCTATGATTTAGTAAAACAAACCAATTCCTTCATCTTCAATGCACTGTAGTACCTAGGAGGACTGCTGAGTACAGAGCGGCTAGTAACAGTTTTAGTCATTTTAAAACCTTCTAGTCAAATCAGGAATACATTGGGATACAATTATAATTTGTCATTTTCTCAATTCATTGCAAAAATGTTTTCAAAATCCTTCACACTATATTGTACAATGATTGGCCTTGTATTAACAGTTGAACCTTCACTTATCTCTTTTGCTTCTTATGATTCAATTGTTTACTACATATTTACTTCATATTCATATGGCCCTAAGGAGATGATGGACGATGGATGGATGGATGGATGGATGGATGGATGGAAGGAAGGAAGGAAGGAAGGAAGGAAGGAAGGGGGGATGGAAGGATAGATGAATACATGGATTAAAATTGCTAAAAATTTTATCCATAAAATAAAATCACAAACACAGCAGGATTTTTTAAGGATGAGTCTTAAAATCACATTTGATTATTATCGTATCTAATAGGAAAATGAAATCTTTATTCAATGATTTCTGAATTTGTAAGGGAGGTTTGTAAACTTCTCACTGCCTCCCTTCCCTTACTGCCAACAAGTAAATGATTGGGATGAAAAAAAAAAACAAAAACAAAAACAAAAACAAAAAAACAAAACAAAAAGCTAAAAAGTGAAGATTTAATGCATTTTATTATTTAATGTATTTTTTGAGTTTAGTACGAATTTTATGGACCACATCTCTACCTTCCAAATTAAATAATCAAAAACACATTTTCTCCTTCTCATCAACTTTGCATTTGTTGAATTTATTGAGCCATATATTGTATCATAAACACTTCAGAATAATCAAATGTGTTTGGTTTTATAGTTCTTGCTCCTATAAAATATGCTTAAATAGGAAAAATACAAGAAATTATAAAAGTAAAGCTTTCTTTTCTAGCAGCTATCAGAAACATATCATAAATACAACCATAAATACTCCAATGATAGTATACTTCTCATTAATTAGCTTCCTTACAGAGTTCAACTGAGAACAGAACACACTCTGAACTCTCATGAAACTTCTATAATCAAATGTGGTCCTAAGAAGGAATAGTGAAAATAACAATATTTTAGTTCCCAATAATAAGAGCATGCCCAACCCATTAATTTTTAATTAACAATCCCTGTGCTTTTTCCAAAAAGGCACGGCAATTGTCAACTCCAGTAGAATAGCTGTGAACTCTGTGCAAGAGCATTTGAAGTATTGAGGTAAAAAAGGTTTTATTTATCTCAAAACTAAAAGAGAGGTTGTGTTTTTTTTTTTAATTTTTCTTCCTTGTTTCTTTCCTTCCACCCTCACTTTCTTCCTTTTTTCCCTTACTTTCTTGCTTCATTTCTTCAACCTTCTTTGACCAGGTTAAATTATAACTAGAAATCAACATGAGTTCAAAGATACCAGAAACTGGCATCTAGAAACCTATATTGAACAGGGAAATCTTAATACTTGAACGCGTTATTCTTCAGAATACCCTAGGTCCTAGAAACAAAGTGGAAACAAATGATTTGTATAATAGTAAATATACTGTATAAACTTAGTGTAATTTATAACCTCTAACATAAATTGCATAAATCCTCAGAGTTTTCTTTTATATGTATATATTTTTGCGTGATATTTCTATCTCACCACCAAGTGTCTTGAGGACTATAATTTGTTTGTCTCTTACATTTTTGAGGAAAACAATACTGCTTTAATTGCTTATAGATAGATCATTGGTTAGAAATGGATTGATTATGTTCTTTAACATATGTCGCTTCAATCTAATTTATTTACCTGTAACTCCTAGATCAAGTTGCTTCTTTCCTTATGATAACAGAACTATTTATTATCTTGACTGTGATGGTGAGTATACAAACCTATACTTATAATACAATTGCATAGATCTATACGCACCGCATGCAAAAACACACATACACTTTCACATGCACACTAATGAGCATAGCTAGAGAAATCTGAATAAGATAGCTGCATTGTATCAATGTCCATATCCCAATTTCTATATTTTACTATAGTTTTGCAAGCTATTACTATTAGTGGAAACTGGGTGGATCTCTGTATTATCTCTTACAACTACCTGAGCATTGACAATTATCTCTAAAAAAGAAGGTTAACTTTTTGAGAGAGAGCATGTTCATGCATGTGTGTATGCATGTGTGTATGCATGTGAGGGGAGGGCAGGGTAGAGGCTGGGGCGGGGGGGGGGGGGGGAAGACAGAGGGAATCTTAAGCAGCTTCACACCCAGCATGGAGCCCAATGTGGAGCTCCATCTCATAACCATGAGATTATGACCTGAGACGAACTCAAGAGTCCAATGCTTAGCCAACTGAGCCACTCAGGAGCCTGTAAAATGTTTGATTTTAAAAGAAATTACTTGTGAGCTGGTAATTCTGGTTCTATACTTTATCCACATAGGTACAAAAAAAGAAAACATGAGTAAAATTAAATGTATTTAGTATTGTTCAAAATAGCCGAAGATTGAAAAACAACCTAAAAACTCATCAAAAGGGGAAAGGTACATTTTTGCATGTCACGCAATGAGGTTATTCGCAACAAGTAAACAGAATAAAGTATCTCTCATGAAGGGATATGGAAAGATCTGCAAGACATGTTAAGAAACACTGACTTTTCAAAAAAATTTTTTTTTAATGTTTATTTATTTTTGAGACAGAGAGAGCTTGAGCAGGGGAGAGGCACAGAGAGAGGGAGACACAGAATCTGAAATAGGCTCCGGGCTCTGGACTGTTAGCACAGAGCCCGACGCGGGACTTGAACCCAGGAACCATGAGATCATGACCTGAACCAAAGTCGAATGCTCAACTGACTGAGCCACCCAGGAACCCCAGGAACAACAACATTTTATATAGTAATCGCTATTTATTTGTGGGGAAAGATGGCAAAGAGGAAAATTGAGTGACTAAGAAATTGGGGACAAGAGGATTCTTCGTTGTTTACTGTGTGCTTGTGGCAACCACAGAAAGGCATTGCTCAGATCCACTGGGACAGGAAGCACAGTCAAATGACAGGCCCAGATGCCATCTCCTGGATACACAACTAGATTCATAGAGAGGTCATGCTTTCCCCAACTGCTCAGAGCCAATGACTGAACACCACACTGGTTCTAGGGTCATCTTCACTACAAAGTTATTATTTAGTACTTTAACAACTTTGGGTACAGGATTTCCCATAAGCCTGGCTCAAATTTTGTTAAAATTACTCTGTTACCAGAATCTTCCTAGCCCATCATCCTTCTCTTTTCTTAGCTATCAATCCTACAAAATGGACTGAAAATCCTCCCTGCTACACCTCTCTTCTCCATCCTTCAGAGCTGTTTTGTCTCATTACTCTTTTTCACATCAAATCCCATTTAAGTATTTGCTTTCTGGAGTACCCTAACTAATACCAAATTGTTTCATACCATAGCCATATGTGAGTTGTAAGAATATTAAAGTCACGTATTTCAATTTATTATTTTCTAATATTTTTTCATGTTTATTTATTATTAAGAGAGAGAGGGAGGGAGATAGAGTGTGAGTGGGGAGTGGCAGAGAGAGAGGGAGACACAGAATCCAAAGCAGGCTTCAGGCTCCGAGCTGTCAGCACAGAGCCCAATGTGGGGCTCGAACTCACAGACTGTGAGATCATGACCTGAGCTGAAGTAGGACTCTTAACTGACTGAGCCACCCAGGCACCCCTCATATATTTCAATTTAAAGTAAACATGTATGTATTACAGTAGCCTGGCTCATAAAAGTTTTTTTTTAATATATTTGCAAAAATACCTGACGTTTATTAACTTTTCTTTGAGTAAACTGTTCATTCCCCACCTCGCAGAAACTAGGGGAGATGGTTGGTCAAGGTGCCCCCATCAAGCATCTCTGGAACTGATTGATTTGAGGATGAAATCTCAAAGAGTTTGACTTTTAGTTGTTGGTACTTGAACCTCGCAAGCTAAGCTTTCAAATTTTTCTGTGAGTCTACGAGTCACACATCTTTCCAAGAACGTTATTTTTGTATGGAAAAAAAATACAAATTTAGAGACTAAAGTTTCATGAATACTAAAATAATGCTTTTCTAGAAGAGTAAGATGTTACTGATATTTTTAAACCTTCTTATCTCAGCTATTATGCCTATGCACATATTCGTGACCATTGAATGTTCTCATAACAAAGACTACGGAGTATACAGCAATCTGTGAAGAACATTCACTTCAATCTGAATAAAATACCCTTCCTCCTGTTTATCATCTGAAGGAAAATTTCTTCTGTCTTAGAAAGCCAAAACCACATAAAATCAAATTTATTAAAACATGTTCTACATTTCAATTTCCTAATATGATCTACCTCTATCCATACCATGTCCACAGTCAGTGGAGCATAGACCAGGGTTTTTCATTCCCCTATTCCTATTGAAAAACACTTGACTTATTTAATTCTTCTCATAAATTTCACACTAAAATTCTCCTATTAGAGATTTATTCCTTTAACTATTTGTTATTTAATGAATACCTACTATATGCAGTGTTCAAGTTACTTTGCCTATGTTAGTTATAATACTAATATCACGTTACTTTTAACATTGGAAATGAGATACTCTTAGTCCCACTTTAAATAGGCAGAAACTATGGCTTACTGAAGTTAAATAACTTAGCAAGGGCCACTAGAAAGTAAGTAGAAAAATTAAGATTCAAATCAATCTTTAATTCCAAATTTCATCCTATATCTACTCTAGTAGACTACATTTCATAAAATGCCAATAGTTAGGGGAAGGTTATGAATTCATTTAATCGACATTTACTGAGTACTAAGACTGTGGACAATTCTATACTATGGATTCTCAGCACACTGTAGGGGCTCCGTGAATCATTCCCTTTTGATAGTATAATCTCTGAAACTTACTGCCACTCAATAAATGTGAACTATATTCAGTTATAGTTTAGCTTTATTAAGTAAATGTCAGTCATAAATAACTTAAGTATAAATCAATTTTATTAGATACTTTCTTCCCAACAATTGGCTTTGAGAATCAGAGTGTTAACTGGGGAGAGGTTTTGGAACACTGTTGTTAACGAGGCAGGTCTATGGCAGCCTGTATCAGCAAAGACTCTAGGAATTAAATTGGGTCTAGACCAGGGTAAGAGATGCCTGCCGAGTGCTTGATGGTTGAGAAGAGAAGGGGTAACAAGAAAATGAATGATATGGAAATTTATGAAAATCCTAGAAACCAAAATCCATTAAGCTAAACACATATAAGATATCTAAACCACTGTTTCCTAGTTATAAAAATAAGGCGTTGGTGGTTGCTACAATCTCTGGAATGCTGTCTCATTCCTATACCTGAACTTTTCATTACCAGATAACAAGCTCCATGGGGGCAAGGATCATGCTCCTTCACTGCTGCATGCCTAGCATTTACCACAGTGTTTAGTAGTCATCCAACAAATATTTAAAATTATCACTCTGAAGTAATCAATAGAAAGATAAAGATATGTCTCACCTTCACAATTTGATAATATGATAAAAAAAAAAAAGAATTCTAAAACGTCACTCTGGATATCTCAATTGCATTAAGATAAATTCATTGATGTGGGCAATTTCAACTTGATCTCCATATGTTTTTGATTGTGAACCTCCATCAATAAAGTCATATTGAGCATAAACCTTTAATACATACTTCTTCATTATAATTTATGTATATTAACTATGTATATTAAATATTAATAGGTAGATTTCTTTAGTTAATAAGAGTTTAATTTTTTTTTCTTCCTGCACCCCTGTATACCCTCTGAGTAGCACAGAGTTCTACACTGGAGCCGTAATATGAATTCTGGACACCAAGGCATCCAGAAGAATCAATGTGCTTTTTAGGATTCAATGAGTGCACAGCACGATTATAAACAGCTCACTTTCCTATTCCTAGGGCACGGCTGCCAACATCAAAAAGAATCACCACTTTGTTCCAACGCTGCAATGTTATTCCAGTTTGTGATTGCTTCATTCGTAACAAACTGCATAGTGCAATGGAAACTGTCCTAGCCTGGGAATCGGGGGACTTGAACTTTACTTATGACTGATTAGTTAAGAAACCTTCAGCAAGGTCCTTATATCTCTGGGCTCTGGTTTATGATTTTATAAGTGACAAGAAACAATTATCAATCCTTATATACCTTAAGGAAATAAAAAAATTATATCAGCCTCTGACATGCTTGTTGACAAAAGAGTAAAAAACTATTTCAAGACAGGACATGGTACTGGAATGTATGATTTGGTCATTGCTGACACAGCCAAATAAATATAATTAGTTTCCTGGTGCAACTTCTTGGCACCCCTCTTTCTCAGCTACAATGCTGGGTAAATGACTGGTAATTTGGTAATGACTGATCTCTGCAGAGTAGCTTTTAGAAAGAAAATTGATGGTTTGTACATGCATTAATTAACCATAAACATTAAATACCTATTTATCAATTTTAAACATTAAAGACTTTTCGCCCACAATTCAGGGCTTGATAAGACTTTAAAAATCCAGGTTAATACCTTCAGTGTTTTCAAGTATATGGATTCATCCAAAGTCAAGTCTCTGTACATTCAAGACTATTATGCAAATATATGCAAAATATTTATTTTCAATATATCCTACCAACTTCATTTAACTGTCTTTTAAAAGGCCCACTATTCTTTAAGAATCTAGTTATGACTTAAACTAATTTAACTAATTAAAATGCATTTGTCTGTCAAGAATAAACTATCAGGACCTCATCAAGATAAAAAGATTCTGCACAGTAAAGGAAACAATCAGCAAAACTAAAAGGCAAGTGACAGATTGGAAGAAGATATTTGCAAATGACATATCAGATAAAGACTTAGTATCAAAAATCTGTAAAAAACTTACCAAATTCAACACTCAAAAAACAAATAATCCAGCAAAGAAATGGGCAGAAGACATGAATAGACATTTTTCTAAAGACATCCAGAGGTGACTAACAGACATGTGATAAGATGCTCAACATCACTCATCATCAGGAAAATACAAATCAAAACCACAATGAGATACCACCTCATACCTGTCAGAATGGCTAAAATGAACAACTCAAGCCACAACAGATATTGGCGAGGATGCAGAGAAAAGGGAAACCTTTCGCACTATTGGTGGGAATGCAAACTGGTGCAGCCACTCTGGAAAACAGTGTGGAGGTTCCTCAAAAAAATTAAAAATCGAACTACCCTATGACCTAGCAACTACACAATAGGTATTTATCCAAAGGATACAAAAATGCTGATTGGAAAGGGCACATGAACCAGAATGCTGATAGCTGCTCTATCAACAATAGCCAGATTATGCAAAGAGCCCAAATGTCCATTGACTGATGAACAGACAAAAAAGATGTGCTATACATATAAGATAGACTACTACTCACTGATCAAGAATAATGACATCTTGCCATTTGCAACAATGTGGATGGAATTAGAGTATATTATGTTAAGTGAAATAAGTCAGTCAAAGACAAGTATCATATGATTTCACTCATATGTGGAATTTAAGAAACACAACAGATGAACATAGGAGAAGGGAAGGAAAAAGAAAAGAGAAACACAGGGGGAGGCAAACCATAAGAGACTCTTTAATACAGAGAACAAACTGATGTTTCTGGAGAGGAGGTGGGTAGGGGGATGGGTTAAATGGGTGAGAGGCATTAAGGAGAGCACTTTCAGAGCATTGAGTGTCATGCAAGAGATGAATCACTGAATTGCTGGATTTTACTCTTGAAACCAAGACTACACTATGTTTTAACTAACTTGAGTTTAAATTTAAAAATTTAATATATTTGTTTGTATGATTGTATAACAATATTATAATAACAACTACTTACGTTGCACTCTACATTTTTCAATGTGCTTTCCCAAATCATCTCAATTCTAGTGACTCACATAACAATTAAATAGCTAGTGAATGAACCAGAAACCAAGTTTTTACACTGTTTGTCAAAACTCAGCTGTGTCCTACACTGAGCCAATTTCAACCTTAAAACTGTAGACTTTGTTTTATAATAACTTTTAGGGGCAGAGAGACATACACTTCATTATTTAATTGCTTGAAATAAGCTGTGCCCCAAAAGTTACTGAAAACAAAATTGGAGAAATGTTTTTTTCATAGAGATTCATAATTCCTATTTTAATGAGAGTTATTTTTCATGCTAAAATCTTGTGAGAACAGACATCTTTTGCTTTATAGATATCTATTTTTTCATCTAGAAGCTTCTTATCTCTACCCTTTTCAGTTTCCTTATCCATTTCATCTTTTTGGATCTCAGGCAAAAATATACATTGTCATTCCACCTTTTTTTGTCCCCTGGCCAACCATTTTTATTTCTTCAGCCACACTTCAGTACTGCTGACAATAACTTCTACTACAGTGGAAACTGCATTATTTCAACATGAGAAAATTCTGGGTATGGGCCTGATAAAGCAGGAAACAATTATATTACATTTTCTGCAAAAGGGTGGAAATTTCATCTCTGCAGAAAGAATTTTAAATGTAAATGATTTAAGACTCTCAGATTTAGAATTTATACACTATATATTCAACCATATGCTTAGTGATTTCATGTTTATGTCCCTCTGAGCTTTCTTTCTCATTAAAGTGTTAAAATTTTCATCAAAAATTTCAACAAGTGGACACTTTTGTCTGGAACTGTTGCTTTACCTACTAGATTAATGAACAGGCAATTTACATGCTTTTTACACCTACCAGAGCTGGGATCAGCATCAGTAGGAGAGTGGCTAGGACAAGGATATGATTGTATTATAACTCCTGACCAACCAAATATGAGAAAACTTCAGACAATCTGTATCATTTTTCTTCAGAGTAATTATCATAGAATTTAACCAAATTCATTAAACCATGGAATGCTCACCTAGGTTTTTTATATCCCTGGTGTACATTTTCCTAATTGTAAAATACTTTATGTCCATTGTTCAAATATGCAGGAAACACAGTAAATCTCTAAGAAAAAAATGTCACCTGTACAATCATTATACAAAGAAAACATAGGCCTCTAGAATTCTACTAACCAAACCCATTGAACCATTCTGTTAAGAGGTGCATTCTCCACTTTCCTAACGACTTCTTCATATTCAGCCTTACCCCTCTACTTTAGAGTTACTCTAAAATTCAAGAATTTCTGCACTTGCTTCATCTGAGCACCTATTGCTTCTTTACAGTTCTCGACATGTATTTAAACATCCTTAACTAGCTCTAAAGGCTGAAGTCTGCTTGTCCTAATGTTTACTTCCCCTTAGTCATTTTAGCCAGTTTACGAAGAAAGAGGCAAAAATATGTTCAGGTCACAATCTTCTCCAGAAATCTCTAAAGACACTATGCTTTGAAAAATGAGAATTAAATCAATAACTTCAGCATTTTAAGCAAATTATTTATGAACTAAAGATGAACATCAATAAAAAAAAAAAAAAAAAAAACTCTGCTAGGGACAGCTGCATGCAAAAGAATGAAACTGGACCATTTTCTTACACCATACACAAAAGTAAACTCAAAATGGATTAAATACCTACATGTGAGATCAGAAACCATAAAAATCCTAGAAGAGAGCACAGGCAATAATTTATTTGATATCAACTATAGCAACATTTTTCTAGATATGTGTCCTGAAAGCAAGGGAAACAAAAGCGAAAATAAACTATTGGGACTACATCAAAATAAAAAGCTTCTGCACAGCAAAGGAAGCAATCAACAAAACTAAAAGAAAACCTACTGAATGGGAGAAGACATCTACAAATGACATATCTGACGTTTAATATTCAAAATAAAGAACTTACACAACACCAAAAAATAATAATCCAATTAAAAAATGGGCAGAAGATATGAAGAGATAATTTTCCAAAGACATACAGAGGGCCAACAGACACATGAAAAGATGCTCAACATCACTCATCGTCAGGGAAATGCACATCAAAACCACAATGAGATATCACCTCATAGTTGTCAGAATGGCTAAAATCAAACACATAAGAAATAATAAATGAGGGTGAGGATGTGGGGAATAAAGAACCCTGTGCACGGTTGGTGGGAATGCAGCCCGGTGCAGCCACTGTGGAAAACAGTATGCAGGTTCCTCAAAAAGTTAAAAAATAGAACTACCCTGCAGTCCAGTAATCCCACTACAGTCCAGTAATCCCGAAGAATGCAAAAACACTACTTCAAAGAGATACATGTACCCTTATGTTTACTGCAACATTATTTACAATAGCCAAGCTACAGAAGCAGTCCAAGTGTCCATCAATAGATGAATGGATAAAGAAGTGATATATATACACCAATATTACTCACCCATAAAGAATGAAATCGTGCCTTTTGCAGCAACATGGATGGATCCAGACAGTATAACACTAAGTGAAATAAGTCATTCAAAGAAAGACATATACCATATGATTTTATTCATATGTAAATTTAAGTGATACATGAACCAAGCAAAAACAAAACAAACTAAAAAACAGACTTTTACCTATAGGGAACAAACAGATGGTTACCAGAGGGGGCATAGGTGAAATAGGCAAAGGGAATTAAAGACTATACTTATCACAATGATTACTGAATAATGTATAGAATTGTTCAATCGCTACATTGTACACCTGAAACTAAAATAACACTCTATGTTAACTACAATGGAGTAAAAAACTCTGCTAATGAAAATAAAGATTGATAACATTTTTATCACAGAAATAAATTTATTTAAAAATAAACAGTTCATGCCAAATAACTAAAATAACTATATTGAACACAGGAGAGAAGAACACCTAAGAGTCAAATAAAGAATGAGAAAAATGGGGAAAAGGGGTAAGGGTAGATCATTACATGTATAATTTGCTAATATATTCTCAGGAGTGTTAAATGTGTATTAAAAATTCCAGTCTTTATAAAGGAAATATGAAAAGCCAGAATATATGTGAACTTTTGTTTTATTTTGCACAGAAACATTTAACAAGAGCAAAGAAAGGCATCACAGTCACCTATTAAAAACCTGATGAACATTTTCTCTAAAAACCTATCAAATATTTTGAATTATTCCTCAGTAAAAAAAAAAAAAAAATCACAACACTCTTTTTAGTTATGTTTCATGCAATGTTATCCTTCACACTGTCTATTTTATAAGAAACTTAAAATCAAAATGGATGCGTACAGTCAATTTTGCACCTGTGTCTACAGGAAAAATGAGCCATAGTGGCTTTAAGAATACCTTAGCGAGGAGCAGATAATGTGTCAACTGCAGAATTTTAGCAAATTGAGATTGAACACATATTCTCGGAGGGTATTCTTTGTGGTAACACAAACAGTGAAACCTAAAATAATAAGATCAATAATAAAGATAGCAGGAAGAGGGATTCTATATGCACCTGAAACTGGGGATTTCTATCAGGTCATAATCTTCAAATTAAGGTTACAATAGCGTATTTATTCCTGGAAGGCAGTGTATTTTTAATTTTAGTTTTTTGGTTTTTTTGGTTTTCTTTTTTTTTGGGGGGGGGTTGGGGGGGGATGCAGAGAGGGAGAGAAGGATAGAATACCAAGCAGGCTCAGCACTGTCAGTGCCCAACACGGGGCTCAAAGCCACAAAATGAGGAGATCATGACCTGAGCCGAAATCAAGTCAAATACTCTTAACCAACTGAGCTACCCAGGTGGCCCCATATTTTTTTTTTAATAAAAATTCTATTAATAGAAGTTTCTATAGCTGAACTGATACTTTCCAAATATTTCAGAGGGCAATTCAATTTCTACCTATGTAAAAAATGTCTTAAGTTTTTTGGCTTCTGGTTTTTTTTTTATATAACAGACATATTTAATCTAAACTTCACCCTTTTGGGGGGCACCTGGGTGGCTTAGTTGGTGGAGCGTCTGACTTTGGCTCAGGTCCTGATCTCACAGTCCATGGGTTCGAGCCCCACGTCGGGCTCTGTGCTGACAGCTCAGAGCCTTGAGCCTACTACTTCAGATTCTGTGTCTCCCTCTCTCTCTGCCCCTACCCCACTCATGCTCTCTCTCTCTCTCTCTCTCCCTTTCTATGTCAAAAATAATAAAATAAAATAAATAAAATTCACCCTTTTTTAAACAACATCATCAGTACAGAAATGAAAGTTATATTCCTCATAAAAATGAAATTAAAGCTGTTCTTCTGATGAAAAATACATGTTTCCATTTCTTAATATACTATTGTCCTACTAAGTAGACATTGGATAAAAAGCACTTTCCTACCTCTCCAATCAAACCACACACACACACACACACACACACACACACACACACACACACACAGTTTGTCCCTCTCTCTTTCCTTCTTTACCTCTTTCTCCCTTTATCATTCATACATGAACATTATTTTGGTACTGAGAAGGTGGCTACTGATTTTTGTACAAATGTCATGCTTTGAGATAATTTCTAAAAACTGCTATACTATTAACTATTATTTTTCACCAGCAGGATCACCAAATCATTGGCACTTGAGGCACTGTCCTGGAATTTCTATTATAATAAGGAAGCAGAAAACCCACACCAAAAGGCTTCCCCCTATGTATTCTAGAACCCATACCTGGAGAGGGAAGTCCAAAAGACTTTGTCAGAATTCCAAATAATTGTGGAATCTCACTCTTTAGGTCATTAACCACATATATTTTTAAACCCTTTTAGCTATTTTTAATTCTTATCATCTTGGAACTTATTTTTAAGATATATTCAACAACATGATCGTGCACCATTCCAATGGCTATATTTTCATGGCAATTTCAAAACATCCTATGTTCTAGAATTCAATAGGAAGTATACAGAAACCTACAGATTGCAAGACATCAAAGGTGTAATTTATAAGAAACTTGACATTACTCATGGCACACTCTCTCCACATCACTCTATGATTCTTTATGGAAGTGGTTTTGTATTTCACATTTTCCTGCTGTTTGAAATGAGAAATAGTGAACCTTTTCTTACATCATTTCATGCCAGGTATTTAGAATGTTAAACTATAACAGCATAGTTAAGCACAAAAACCACGGAAACATCTTGTTGCATAGCGTTTATCTATGTGAGGAGCTTAGAACAACGTGTAGTAGAATGTTATCTGGAATAGGAGGGTATATAATGAATTATCTAATGCTGGCAGAGATTCTTTGAAAGACATTAAGCCTGAAAATAATTTCATTCACTGAAACTTTTCACAAAGAGGGTCAAATATTCTAGTATGGTAAAAGAGGGAAGGCAGAATGAAAAAAATTGCAAAGCTATTAGAGCTAAAATATAATCTGTTGTCATTAAGAAACACTAATTATGAAAGTATTAACTAGGCATGTATGGGGCTTAGCAGTGATGGACATGTAAGATTTGGCTTCCAGAACACTAGCAGAGTGCTATTTAGTCTTCTTCACTGTCCCAAACATTTGTGAACTTGCAACAAAGCCAGTGTCAGAGAAAATTTCAGCATACATGTATATTCTTCATATATGATATTTGGCATAAATAATATACATTTTTCTTTGGTCACTTTTAACAGTATTTGATTAGGATTTTCTTCTTGGTTGAATAGTGTCCCCTCAAAATTCATGTCTACTTGGAACTTCAGAATGTGATCTTATTTGGCAGTAAAATGTGTGCAGATGTAATTAGTTAAGAAGATGAAGTCATACTAGATTTAAATACAATGGCCACTGTCCATTTGAGAAGGTGTTGTGAAAATGGGGCACCTGGATGGTTAAGCGTCCAACTCTTAATTTTGGCTCAGGTCATGATCTCACTGTTCATGGGATAGAGCCCGTGTTGGATCCTACACAGTGCAGAGCCTGCTTAGGATTCTCTCTCTCTCCCTCTTTCTCTGCTCCTCCCCAGCTTGCTCGCTTGCTCGCTCTCTCTCTTTCTCTCTCTCAAAATAAATAAATAAACATTTTTTAAAAGGTATTGTGAAAACATAAAGATACCTAGAACAAAGAACATCATGTGAAGATGAGAAAGGGACTGAAGTGGTTCTCTACAAACCAAGAAACGCCAAGGATGGCTGGAAGTCACCAAAACGTAGTAGAAATATAAGGAATAGATTCTCCCTCAGAACCTCCAGAAGGAACCAACTCTGCCAAAACTTTGATTTCAGACTTCAATGCTCCTACAAGAACAAATTTCTGATGTTTTAAATGATTCAGTTTATGGTATTTTATTACATCAGTCCTAGGAAATTAATACAGAGCTCTAGCAATGTGCCAAAGCACAATATTCTCTATACTGTATCACATAAATGCTCAGTAATGCTGGACCACCACCATAAGACAAGTGATTTTTCTTTCTAAATTAATTGCTAAGGAGCTAGTTTATAAGAATGTTACAGTGATGCACCATAAGTATCTAATAAAATGCATATGTTAAAATATATTATTTTCAGAATGATGTTTCATGGCGGCATAAAAAAAAATTGTGACATCTTTTTCTAAGCCCAGCTAAGTATATATCACAATCTCTTTCCATCTTTTGTCATAAGAATTTCTTCTATAAGCACTAATATGACATATTTGAGAACACATAATTCCCAACACTCCTAGATACAGCTAAAACAATAGAAAATTATCAACATTTTTTTGAATACACAGAGAGAACTCTGCATATGACAATTCAGAAATTATTTGAGTAGACTGGATATGTGAATCCCTATGTGAACGAGCAGAGACTTCAGCTACCCACATTATTCAGCTTCTCTAGGCCTCAAATATATGTGCTGACCCCCATTACCTCACTGCCTGAGATGGATACATATTTTCTAGAGTAAGTGACTCAGTCCTTTCCAGGGCCCTTCCCTTATACGTTTCTTGAGTCAAGGACTAAAGCCAAAGAGATAAAATCAGTAGCATAGTGGCTATCTTTTACAACCCTTGGGAAACAAATGGCAACTCAATCTGTGTTGAATTCTTATCTGGTCTCCTCTCCTGGCCCCATGGATTCAAATCTCAGAATCTGGCCAATTCTTCAGTGAAAAGAACAGCTAACTTTATTTCTTTTCACCTGTGATCAAAAAACTAGTTTCCTTTTTTTTTTTTAACCTTTGTCTGATTTCCCCTCTCCTTTTGTCATATTTATGGCATGTATAGTAACACTTGGGTCTTGCTACTCAGGTACTATTATATTCAGAAATTATGGTCATAGTATATTTCTACAGTAAATGCTTATAGTATATCAGTATATGGTATATATAATATTGTATTTAGATAATGCTTTTAAGGGGCGCTTGGGTGGTTCAGTTGGTTGAGCATCTGACTCTTGATTTTGACTCAAGTAATGATCCTAGGGTTATGGGATCAAGTCCCACATCATGCTCTACACTGACTGGGAAGCCTGTTTAATATTCTCTCTCTCCCTCTACTCCTCTCCCCTACTCTTTCTCTCTCTCAAAAATAAATAAATAAATAAATAAATAAATAAATAAATAAATAAAAGAGAGGTACTGCTTTTAAGAGAGTACCTTTTAAGAGAGGTACTGCTAATATATTTTAAATACAAAACAAAAATAAAATTAACAATATCTCTGGAAGAATTTACAATAATTTTAAAACCGTGTTACTCTTCCCCACCCTCCTCTCTCCTTAAACAGTTATAAAAGTAGATAGTGTAGTATGCTTTACTAAGTACACATTGGTTGTTTTATTCATATATAGTCATATGTCTACATTATTTATGAATATACAGAATACTAAATAGTCCTTCAGTGAAGATATCAATTATGATTAATATGGAATATATCTTAACAGCTACTAGGGTAGGACAAAGCACTTTCATTTATGAGAATAATTGTGGAAAGGGAATAAAAAAAGGCTTGGGGAAGAAGGAGAGGAACAGAAAATGGAAGAGGGGGAAAGAGTAGAGGAGAGGTAAAGGAAGGGAAAGGGAGGGGAGGGTAAAGAAAAGAAGGCGGGAAGAAAATGGGAAGGAAAGAGGGAAGAAAGGAGAAGTAAAGGGAAAAGAAAAGAGAAAGTGGCACAACCACTCAGTCAGAAAACATTTCTGTCTGGGGCACCTGGGTGTCCAACTGGGTTAGGTGTCCAACTTCGGCTCAGGTCATGATCTCACGGTTCATGGGTTGGAGCCTTACATTGGGCTCTGTGCTGACAGCTCAGAGCCTGGAGCCTGATTCAAATTCTGTGTCTCCCTCTGTCTCTTTGCCCCTCCCCGACTCACACTCTGTCTCTCTGTCTCTGTCTTAAAAATAGACAAAAAAATAAATTAAAAAAAAAAAAAGAAAGAAAAAGGAAGGGTTATGCCCAAGGTTAGCTAGTTAGGATCACCTTTATATATACCTTGGGACAGACTCCATAAGACAAGGGAATTGTAGTTCACAGATAAAGATATACAATAAATGAAATGTCAGATTCTTTATTCACTACGAGGTTCACTTTTCAGGGTCATGGAATGAAGCTAAAGAATATTAAAAACCCATGATTTTCAAAGTGTGGTCCCCAAGATCTGAAACAGCATCACCACAGAACTTGGCATAAGTGTAAATTCTTAGGGCTCACAGGACACCCACAAAATCAGAAATTTTGGGAGTTGGGTCCAGAAATTTGTGTTTTAAATGTTTCTAAAACATGCTGAAGTTTAAAAACCTCTGATATAATCCATATCTTTTCAGGTAGAGCTATCTGCCTGTTTTGCTCAGATGGTGGCATAATATTGTTTTCAGAAAGGGCACAGGACGCAAATCAACTGATGTTAGTTTAACTGATTGCTATTGAACCAACCATTCTAAAATAAAAACTTACAGCTGCAGACATATTCTTCCTTTCTTCCTTGCAGTTTTCAATAATGTATGAACTCATTTGCAGCTGTACTTTCTAATTCTTCTCTGCCCAACATCCTAAATTCTTTCAGGGTCCTACATACAGCCAGGCCTCTGAGGCTGAACCTTCTGGGGACTAGAGTTCCAGTCATGACACATTTTGAGACCTTATCTCAGTCTCCACATGGTCCATACTCTGGGCATTCAGGACTATAATCCTCCTAGACTATGGAACAGAGGTTTTCTACCATCAGACAAAATCAAGCCCTTTACTCTCATGACTCCTGGACACCTAAAAATGTAGATTATAGTTGAATTTCCCCATCATGAGATTTAAAAGAAGCTTGTAAGCCTTTATTGAAAAATTATTGCTGATGTCCATTTTGACCACAGCTATAAACCAGTCGTGTGCTAGAACTGAACCACATTTTTCCTTAGAACAGATTAATTTTTAAGGAACCTCACAAGCCAGTTGTTAAACACAGCTACTTATTAAAAATTATATTAATATAGTATTAAAACCAAAAGTATATGTATACTGAAATACACATACACACACCCATTGAAATATATACTGAATATAGGCTGAAATATATATTGAAATATGTATCATTTACTACCATCTGGGATTTAAGGTCATCTACATCAATTGTATCCAGACATCATAACACTATGTAATGATGTATTACTGCACATTTCCTCCCAATTCTACATCCAATGACATCATGTTTGCAGTTCACATCGGTCATGGGGGAGTATTTATACCATGAAAATTGAAAAACATAACAAATCATAATGCTTTTCTCTCAAGAGAGAGAGTCAGTTGTTAAATATTTACCTGCACACCACTGCCTGTGACTGAAGATATCTAGAAGTCCTATTAAAAACTGCTTTTGAGGAATACACACTAGACAGTGCAGAAAACTACCGTTAAGCAGAGGAAATGTCTTGTAGTTCATAAAAGCCAAAGTTAGTCAAAAAATTTCTTATTCAACTTATTATAAAATAAAAACAAAACATTGGCATTTTCTCATTAAATCAAAAACTTACTGTACAAAAGAAAGGGTAAACGGCTAAAATGCAAACTTCGCAAAAGTCTAAGATTTGTTTCTTTTGTTTAATAAAACACCAAACAGAATGGTCTTACTTTCTCTCTTCACAGATTTTTACCCATTTGTTTTCCCCTTACTATGATGACACTTTCATTTACTTTAAATTATACTTCTGCCCCTTCTTTTCTCAAAATGTGAAATGTCCTTCTGAAAATCAGCCTTTGCTAGTGAGTGTGAAGGAAATGGTTTCTTTTTGTCAATGTTTTAAAAAGGAAAAATAAAAGGAGAGGGCACAATGAAATTATTGAAGCAATTGAACTGGCATGTTTCATACTTCAAATTAGTATTGTTAGGTGACTCTATGAAGATAAAATCTCCAGCCTTGAGAAATTTGTATTGTGAAATGGTTTCCTTATCAGTGAGGTTAATGAAGATGTCAGCAAATGGGATGAGGCTTTGCCAAATGGAATTACTTTCACCTCCAGTCCAACTTGGAAAAGGTGTTAATCAGTATATTAATCTTATCAGCAGCTGAGAAGGAGGATTTGGATGTGGCCATTTCTGCTATTCATTAGAAACCCTGGAAAGATAATTATTCTCAAAATCCATATTATCTATACTATGAAAAAAAAAAAAAAAAAACCTTTTGCTAAAGCAAAGACCTTTGTAAAGCAAAGACAAAGATGGATAGATGGGCCAGAAAGAGTTTTAAAAGAAGAATTTAGATAATAACATATCTAAAAAATGTTTAAAGTTTTCTAGAGTATTCAAGAGATAACCAAGGAAATTTTGTATGTCAACTAAACATAATCATCAGAACCATCACACTACAGAAAAATAATTAGTTAGTTGAACATGATCAATACCACAAGTGAAAATGATATGCATGTTTAAAAATGGCAAGGTGTCAAACAGAAACAAAGCATACTGCTATAAAGTTTACTAACTTATACATATAATCTAGATATGAGAAGTGGATAGCAACCCCTACCTCACACTATATATAAAACTAAATTCTAGTAGGACTCAAGATCTGTCAAAGATAAACTGATAAAGCTTCTAGATAATAATATGGCAGAACATTTTCCTATGGCAGTCAAAGATTTTTTAATATGACACAGCATCATCCAACCATAAAGGAAACAAGTGATATTTTGGATTATACCAAAATCAAGAACTTCTCATAAAAAATAAATAAATGTTAAGAGAGTGAAAAGGCAAAACAATGAGTGAAGATTTAGGAAATACATATAATTTATCAAGACCTAATACCAAAATATGTAAAGATTTCTTATAAATCAATAATAAAAGGAGAATCTAACTTTTTTTTTTTTTCAACGTTTTTTATTTATTTTTGGGACAGAGAGAGACAGCGCATGAACGGGGGAGGGGCAGAGAGAGAGGGAGACACAGAATCGGAAACAGGCTCCAGGCTCCGAGCCATCAGCCCAGAGCCTGACGCGGGGCTCGAACTCACGGACTGCGAGATCGTGACCTGGCTGAAGTCGGACGCTTAACCGACTGCGCCACCCAGGCGCCCCATGGAGAATCTAACTTTTAAAAAATGGGCAAAATGGGGCACCTGGGTGGCTCAGTCACTTAAGCGTCCAACTTCGGGTCAGGTCATGATTTCACAGTCCATGAGTTGGAGCCCCACATCAGGCTCTGTGCTGACAGCTCCCTGGAGCCTGTTTCAGATTCTGTGTCTCCCTCTCTCTCTGACCCTCCCCCGTTCATGCTGTCTCTCTCTGTCTCAAAAATAAATAAACGTTTGAAAAAAAAAAAAAATGGGCAAAAGATTTGAACAAATATTTCACACAGAAGATATTCTAATGTCCAACAAGTTTGTGAAAAGGCACTCAATATGATTAGTTATTGGGGAAATGTAAATTAAAACCAAATGAGATTCTATGACATAACAACCAGAATAAAAATTAAATGACTACCAATAGAAAGTATAGATAAGGATGTAGATTAACTAGAATTCTCATGCATTGTTTTGGTATAGTTGTTTTTTTTTTTTCCCCAGATACTGGTGATGGAAGTGTAAATTGGTACAACTTTTTGAAAAACTGGCAATATTTAACAAGTATCCACTGTAATTTTCCTTTTACCTTATATGCCAGAATACCTATGGCTACTAGTACTCAAATTAATTGCTTGGATCAGTTATTAACTGTGATTCAAAATTAATGTAGCTTAGTTTTACAGTGGGGTTCCATTTACATTTGATTTCTTTGAAACTAGATTCTTAGGGAGATAAAACAAAGTAAAGTAGATCTGAATGACACCTACATATCCCCTTGATGTTATGTATAAGCTTTGTACCACAAACATTGCATTTTCTGAATCATCTTTCATCAACAGAAAATCATGTGGGTCACTTGCTTCCCAGATAAGGCATCTTCATTTTTTAGAAGGGCAACTCAACTTTAATGTGACAGCCTGGGAAGTTCTGGTGAATATTTTGGGGTGATTAGGCTTTCTTTTGTGCACCACATCATAGGACATGAAATCTCCACTGTTGACTGGCGGGTCTAACCCTTGAAAGAGAATCAGAAGTAAGCTATATTCTATAGGGGGGGCTTTGTTTGCCTAAGATCACAAAAGCACAATACCAACCCAGGATAATGGAACTCTAAATCTTTCATTTATCAAAATACCTTAGTTTCAGAAAAGTTAGACAACATTGATATTTTCTATGATCACTTTATTCTTATGGTAGCCTTAGAGTTTTTTTTGTTTTCTTTTCCCTGAAGTTTAATTAGACATTAAAACAAAACAACCAAACAAAACCCAAACAGAACATAATGAAAAGGATGGGGAAGTTAAGGTAGAAGAGAATGAGTCCGTTGAATGTGGCTGTGCATGACAGAAAAACTCAGTTAAGTAGCAACTGAAAGCCACTATCCAAGCCTGATTCCTGACTCTGGGTCATGTCAACGTGGAAGAAAAGATGGCTTTTCTCTTCATACAAAAGCATCTTTCATTCTCCTAGCCATGTCCCCTAGGGCCACAATTGTCTAGAAGGGCAGACTTTTTCTAATTTGTCCTTTTTCTAGAGAAGTCTCACTCAATCAGTATCTCTCTCCTTTTTTTTTTTAAATAAAATTAAATAGTCAATATAACTCTGGACTTGGATAAGAAGGTGGCATCTCTAGACTCAAGTATACTTTGGGTTTATGCCATCAAGTGATCATATACTGCAAATTTAAAAGCAAAAAAAAGAAAAAAAAAAGTGAAGAGTTCAGAAACCCGAGTCCTAGTTCTGATGTTCTCAACAAATCCCCAAACAACCTACTACTTGACTGTTAAACTCCTTTAGCGACAAAAGATGATGACAATGAAGCCAGAGGTCCATCGCAATTCAGATAAAATGACAGACAAAAAAGTGCTTTGAAAATGTTGCCAACATTAGCCACACACAAACGATGAGTGCTAGACAAATGAGATTTTGTTGTTTTGTTTTTTTTTTTAATGTTTATTCATTTAGTTTGATAAATATCAAAGGAACATGTGCATTTGTGAACGGGGGAAGGACAGAGAGAGAGAGAGAGAGAGAGAGAGAGAGAGAGAGAGGGAGAGAGAGAATCCCAAGCAGGCTCCATGCTGTGAGCACATAACTCAGTGCAGGGCATGATCTCACAACTGTGAGGTCATGACCTGAGCCAAGATCAAGAGTGGAACCCCCAACCAACTGAGCCACACAGGTGCCCCGGTTTTTGTTCTTTATGACATACTTTCTGATTCTGACTTTTTGTCTGCTTCACATCTTCTCCTCCCTCCCCACCCCCAATACTGCAGTAAGGGGTTAAAACCACAGTCACTTTTCCCATCAGTAGTCACAGGATGTTTAAGTTTGTTGTTGATTTTCTTTTTCATTTAATTAAAATTTTAATGAAATAATTCTAACTCTACATATTTCGCCTGGTGATTTAGAGGATTATGTTTACTTTGAGGATTTTTTTGAAGTCTTTGGAGGAGAACAGAGAACAAACAAACAAAAAATGAATAAAATCATCCAGCAATGCATTGAGAATAGTGAAAAGGAAAATGCTTGGGAAATGCCACTTGAACATCAATGTGTGGGGTGTTCTCAAATATCCTCAACAAAGCCATTCAGTCATTTGTTACAACATTCTAAGAAAATGGGAGATTCCCCTGAGTGTTGCCGTTGTGCTTGTCAAATCATCTATTCCATATTCCTCAAAAACCACTGAAAAACTTGATCACCATCTCTGAGGTACTGTTTCCTTTCACACTCTTGTTCTGTAATTCCCTGCTTTCATTAGAGATTAATTAATTTTGTTGTTCATACCTTTATTTGAATATTTTTTTTGCAGTAGGAAGCATAAATGGATTGCAAAGGAATACACACACACATATGCACAGTATAGCTTTGTTAACTATAAAATATTATGTAAGTTAATATATGCATAAGGATGATGAAAGTCAACAGAGAAATATATCTTTTATTTTTAATTTTTTTAATGTTTATTTGTTTTTGAGAGAGAGAGAGAGAGAGAGAGAATGTGAGCAAGGGAGGGGCCGAGAAAGAGGGAGACACAGAATCCGAAGCAGGCTCCAGGCTCTGAGCTGGCAGCACAAAGACCAATGAGGGCCTGGAACCCACGAACCGTGAAATCATGACCTGAGCCGAAGTTGGACATTTAACCAAGTGAGCCACCCAGGTGCCCCGAAATGTATCAATTTTTAATCAGATGTATGCACTGATCTCTTACTATCTATCATACCCCAGGATGAATATTTTACCTACACTATATAATTTAACTCTCCCAACAATCCTCGAAGAAAGGAATAGTTATCTTCATCTTTAATATTTTATGCAGAAATAAGATAAGTGCTTGTAAGGAGATCTTGGACAAAAAATCTGGGCTCTTGAGTATCACTCAGCAAAGCAATTTGCACTCCAGACTACACTAGTGGACAACATCTATGAAGTCAACATGCCCTGCAGCCCTGAGTGCTATCTCAAATCCCTCACTTCAACCCCACCTGTCAAGCTTACTTCATCATGCTATGCTCCAAGCCTTCCTTTCTCTTCTTTGAAAAAAATGGGGTTTCATAATCTTTAATGCTCCTTCCAGCTAGAACAGTTCATGAGTCCACGGGGAATACGCCTATAACTTTATGAAAAATCAGTTTAAAATGTTTTATTTTTCTGAGCTTCTTACAAATATGCACAAAAGTTTTATAAGTCAAAATTATGTATATGTTTTAGGAAATCTCCATAGACTTTATTTTCACAGATTGATTCTTAGTTTTCATGGAAATTAAAGTGGAAAGCAGCTCACATTTGCAAGTTAGACTTTCAATTACAGACTTTGTAATGCAAATTTAAAGTTAAAGTCTGGAAAAGAAAAGGATAAAAAGGAAAACCAAGGCCTTAAAAAGGAGGATTCCTTTTTGCCTTCCTGAATGTAAAGATTTCTAGAAAGCAAAGTAAGTAACAGCACCCCGATTTATCTTCACCTCCATATATCCAGATCCCACTCAGTTTCTTTCCCTAACATGTTGTGGTTGGATATAGCATATTTATTTTTTGTAGGTTCTATCTCTAATCATAAACCAAAAAGGGAATAACTATATTTTCTTCCTTGCTTTAAAAAGTTTATACACAACAGAAAGACAAATAAAGAAACTGATCCCATTCACAATTGCACCAAGAAGCATAAAATACCTAGGAATAAATCTAACCAAAGATGTAAAAGATCTGTATGCTGAAAACTATAGGAAGCTTATGAAGGAAATTAAAGAAGATATAAAGAAATGGAAAAACATTCCGTGCTCATGGATTGGAAGAATAAATATTATCAAAATGTCAATACTACCCAAAGCTATCTACACATTCAATGCAATCCCAATCAAAATTACACCAGCATTCTTCTCGAAACTAGAACAAGCAATTCTAAAATTCATATGGAACCACAAAAGGCCCCGAATAGCCAAAGTAATTTTGAAGAAGAAGACCAAAGCAGGAGGCATCACAATCCCAGACTTTAGCCTCTATTACAAAGCTCTCATCATCAAGACAGCATGGTATTGGCACAAAAACAGACATATAGACCAATGGAATAGAATAGAATCCCCAGAACTAGACCCACAAACGTATGGCCGACTAATCTTTGACAAAGCAGGGAAGAACATCCAATGGAAAAAAGACAGTCTCTTTAACAAATGGTGCTGGGAAAACTGGACGGCAAAATGCAGAAGATTTAAACTAGACCACTTTCTCACACCATTCACAAAAATAAACTCAAAATGGATACAGGACCTAAACGTGAGACAGGAAACCATAAAAACCCTAGAGGAGAAAGCAGGAAAAGACCTCTCTGACCTCAGTCATAGCAATCTCTTACTTGACACATCCCCAAAGGCAAGGGAATTAAAAGCAAAAATGAACTACTGGGACCTTACGAAGATAAAAAGCTTCTGCACAGCAAAGGAAACAACCAACAAAACTAAAAGGTAACCAACGGAATGGGAAAAGACATTTGCAAATGACATATCAGACAAAGGGCTAGTATCCAAAATCTATAAAGAGCTCACCAAACTCCACACCCGAAAAACAAATAACCCAGTGAAGAAATGGGCAGAAAACATGAATAGACACTTCTCTAAAGAAGACATCCGGATGACCAACAAGCACATGAAAAGATGCTCAACATCGCTCCTCATCAGGGAAATACAAATCAAAACCACACTCAGATATCACCTCACGCCAGTCAGAGTGGCCAAAATGAACAAATCAGGAGACTATAGATGCTGGCGAGGATGTGGAGAAATGGGAACCCTCTTGCACTGTTGGTGGGAATGCAAATTGGTGCAGCCACTCTGGAAAAGTGTGGAGGTTCCTCAAAAAATTAAAAATAGACCTACCCTATGACCCAGCAATAGCACTGCTGGGAATTTACCCAAGGGATACAGGAGTACTGATGCATAGGGGCACTTGTACCCCAATGTTTATAGCAGCACTCTCAACAATAGCCAAATTATGGAAAGAGCCTAAATGTCCATCAACTGATGAATGGATAAAGAAATTGTGGTTTATATACACAATGGAGTACTACGTGGCAATGAGAAAGAATGAAATATGGCCCTTTGTAGCAACATGGATGGAACTGGAGAGTGTTATACTAAGTGAAATAAGCCATACAGAGAAAGACAGATACCATATGGCTTCACTCTTATGTGGATTCTGAGAAACTTAACAGAAACCCATGGGGGAGGGGAAGGAAAAAAAAAAAAAAAAGAGGTTAGAGTGGAAGAAAGTCAAAGCATAAGAGACTCTTAAAAACTGAGAACAAACTGAGGGTTGATGGGAGGTGGGAGGGAGGGGAGGGTGGGTGATGGGTATTGAGGAGGGCACCTTTTGGGATGAGCACTGGGTGTTGTATGGAAACCAATTTGACAATAAACTTCATATATTGCAAAAATAAATAAATTAGGTAATCATTATGTGAAAAAAAAATTAAAAAAAAATAAACTTCACAAAACCTAATAAAAACCAATATGGAGGTCCTCTAGCAAGAGTTAAGAAGTTAAAAAAAAAAAAAGTTTATACATGTTGTTTTTAAAAAAGTGCCAACCAAAACGGAATAACAGAGGCCTAGTAAAAATTATCATATATTAAGCACTTTGCCCCGAGCAAAATATAACTTGTTATTTAGAATGAGTAAAATCAGTGGCCCTGGCAGTAACGTAACAGGATCAAGCTCTATCCTCTGCCTGCTTATTACTCTTTAGTGCAAGACCTTACGCCTGGCAGTTAGCAGTCTGGGCAGGCAGAAATACCTAACCCTATCAACCTTAATGCCCTCCAATTCCAAGTCTGCTTTCCAAAGGATCAGCCATTGGCTAAACTCTGAGAAAGGTCTCCTTTCACGCCCTCCTCCCTCTCATTAACTTCTCTGTCATCTGGTGTCAAAGACTTCTAATCTCTAACATCAGTAATAAACTTAGTCAATTCTTCTTGCTCACACATTTTCACGTGGGCAACTCCAATTAATTATTCAAAGTCCAACTTAAGCCTCATCTGTTCTGGGAAAGAACTCCTGGAATCTTCTCTTTGCCTCTATGGCGTTATTTAATGGTCATGACCTTGTATTGTCATTTATCTGGCAAATATTTATCAAAGGTAGTGGTCACTGGGAATATAGGTGTAAAGAAGATAGGGTTCTTAGCCTCATGCAGTTTGATTTACTTTACACAAGCACAAAAAGTTTATATGTAAATAAGATACAAAGTTGGTGAATGATATAATACCAAAAAGGATGGGGAGGGTACGGGGCAAAGAATCTTCTTTTGAAAGACAGGGTTTCTTTGAAAAGGTGAGAGTAATTCAGAATGTATGTATGTAAATCTCCCACTAGTCTTAGAAGATGTAGGATACATATATATGGTTTATATATGGTTCTATTACTACACTTTTTAAAATGCTTAATATTTACTATGACCTAAATAAATACTGAATAATGAAATGAATAAATGATGTGTTCACAATTAATTGTGAAAGCATGATGAGTTATATTTCCACTTAGTAACTTATTATTGGTATATGTGAAAGCTCGCCTCAGGTACTTAGATGAGGCTGTTTCACTTTTATTCAAATAGGAACAATAATATCTATCTTGAAGAAGAAAGTATTTGGGGAATTATAAAGTACTACATGTTGAAGCTATTTGACTACTACTATGTATTTCAAAATCTGGTTTCTCTACCATGTAGTTTATGGCATCCAGTACATAGTAACGTAGATACAAATTATTATTGCATGGTAACACTCATGTGGTGTCCTGCTTTTCCCCTTGACTACATTGCTTCTGGCTTCATTCATTGCTCCTGGTTATACAGCATTCAAGATTGGTCCTTTAGTGTTCCTGCAAATTCCATGAGCAATTAACAATCCTGAGTGATCAACATTCATTCTCTCTTTCATCATTATATCATGCTAACTAAGTAGTTTCATGGGTCCTCATTTTACAAATGAGGCAACTGAAGCTTAGAGATGTGAAGCCCCTATATCCAAGGTCCACAGTTAGGACGTGGCAGAACCTGTATGTTATCTCAATCTCCTGACCTTCGAGCTCAGAAGGAAACTCTCCATTATAAATACATCCCATTCTATGACTCTACACTCATACTTTCTAAAACTATTGAATTATCATAGACAGTGGCCGCATAATAAATTGACCCAAGTTCCTAACAGAATCTTGGATAAATGTGAAGCTCACAGTCTCTCCATGAGCATCTCCAATGACATATTGCTTTTTAGCTCCTGGAGTGTCTTATCTGTGTGTATGTCCATGCATATGTATGTTTATATGGAAATGTATATATAGTATATGTATATTTATATAAATAAATGTAGAATATATTATAGTATATCATTTAATTCTACTATATATTGCATATATACATCTACCTATAGATTATCATACACATTTATGTTTATTATATGATATTATGTAGTATATAACAGTTCATATAACATATGATATGAACTTAATATTCATTATATAATAGTTCATTATTATATAATAAAATAATTTATATTGAATATGAGGTTGACATTTAAAAAGCACTTGCTCTCCCCCCACCAAAAAAGTAGAAAAATAAATAAATAAATAAATTAATTAATTAATTAATAACTTGCCCTCCCAAAAAGGTGGAGGTGAATTAATTGAAAAAGCTAAAGCTTGGAGAGCTCATATACCTTAAGAAATACCACTCAGCTGACAGAAACAACAAAAACAACATTTTTAGGTATAATTTCTACTATTCTTTCCATTTTGGCCATCAGGCATTATGTTTTATACCAAATCACGGTGTCTTTCTTTACAATTCCTAACCTTTGATCCTAGTCCTCAACTTAAGAGCAATCCTCAGTGTTTACATTCCACACTATATTGGGATTAAAAATGTAGATTTTGAATGTTGAATGAACGCTGGTTTGAAAGCAGCTTTTCCAAGTGAAGCAAGGGCTACTTCTCCATTTTCTCTATTCAAGGGGACATGATGCTTAGAAAGTCATCATCCAAAGCTCTCTGAACTGCTTGATAAGAGTACAAGTTGCAAGAAGTATAGGAGACAGACTTGACCTCTCTCTCTATGAATAGAACTTACTTTTTAAAGATAACTAATTTCAATCTATTTCCTTGCATGTTCGTTATCTTATGAAGTTGGTGAAAGCAAGTGTTTAAAAACCCTGGTCTCACACACACACACACACACACACACACCCAAAGGAAAAAAAAAAAAAACACAAAAAACTGCTTAAATGTCTAAGAAAAAATACTGGTTATAAATGGTGATCATATATGGAATACTGGTTAATTTTCTTTTTATGTATCTCAGACTACAGTAAAGTTATAAAAGGTAGGTATTCACAAAGGCAGGGGGCAGAGAGCTTTGTTCTGTTTCCAAAAATCCTATGTGAAAGGCTGTGTGTCTAAGGAAAAAAAAAATCCCCCAATCCTGTACAGCACATCAACAGTAACCACTCTGGCCATTTGCTTCTTCAATGGGAACTCTGGATGTTAAAGACAACGAACTTTCTGTGAATCTGGACATTTCTCCTTGAATTCCCTGAGTTCAGGGAATACTGTGGGAAGGTGCATAAGCGTACTTCGTTCTTAGAGATTGATAAAAGACTTCCTTTCCAATTGCAGTTGCCTGTACAGCACTTTCTCGTACAATATGGTAAATCAACCAGTCAATGAAAGATGTGGTAGTATGCCAAACAGCACAGCCCTCATGTTCAAAGAAGTCTATTTCTCTTTTTTGTATCCTGGAGTTCCAATACAGATTGTGACAACAGGATGATTTTGCTGACCTCACAGAAAACAAAATAACAAAAGGACAATAATCAGATTCATTGTGTGGGATGCCAGCAGAAGCTGTGAATAAAAACAGAACAGCAGCAGTCAGCCATGTTCTGCTACTGGCGAAGTTTAACCAATCAATACGGGGTTGTGTCTGCAAGTGCCTGAATCCAGGAATGGATTTAGCCAGACACATCAGGAAAATGTCTCCTTCATTCTATTTGCCCTATTCTTGAAGTGAAGCAACAAAGCATGGTCAGTAAATAATATAATTTGTGGACTGTGGATTTCACTCATTTCCAACTTTACTTTTGTTACTTTATTCATTGATGTACAACATAAAGCAAAATAAAAATATATAACCCTGATTTTGCTCTCCAGTTTTTCTTACAAACTGAACAGTAAAATCTTACATTCAACCTTTGATTGTAAAATATTTAAAGGATCTGTTTCTGCAAAGGGTCTACATACTTCCCTCCTTTTGGAAGAAAGAGATTAATTTCATTTTCTTTAAAGTTGGATGCTTTTTCTTAGTGTATTTATTTCTTTTGAGAGAAAGACAGAGAGAGAGAAAGGGAGAGAGAGAATGGTGCAAGGACAGAGAAAGAGGGAGACAGAGACAGAGAATCCCAAGCAGGCTCAATGCTGCCAGCACAGAGCCCAATGTGGGGCTTGAACTCACTAACCATGAGATCATAACCTGAGCCAAAATCGAGAGACGGATGGTTAACTGGCTGAGCCACCTAGGTGCCCCTTGAATGCTTCTTAGCATACTTCAAAAACACTAAATAAAGGAAACTTAAAACTATACATATAGTTGTTTTGTTTTGTTTTCCCAGTGACAGTAAGAGGTAGGCATTCCAATTTAAGGTGAAGAATTGTGATTTTAGATTTAATCAGCATAGACTGGCGATTAGTGTACCTCGGAAGCTTTTAAAAGTGTGTATATGATCCACTCCATAGAGATTTCAGTTTTGTGGGGGTCCAGTGTGGATGCCCTCACCCAAAACAATGTTAAGTACTCCAACAATTCTATTAGTGAGTATCTGAACAATGAGAACTCTGATACATTCCTGGAGTGAATGCAGATCGATAAATCACGTTGGAAAACAATTTGGAATTAGCTAATTTATAGATGCACGTATCTTTTGTCCCAGGAATTTGACTCCTTAATGTACACCCTCAATGGGGCGTCTGGGTGGCTCAGTCGGTTAAGTGTCCGACTTCAGCTCAAGTCATGATCTCGCGGTTTGTGAGTTCGAGCCCCGCGTCAGGCTCTATGCTGACAGCTCAGAGCCTGGAGCCTGCTTCGGATTCTGTGTCTCCTCCTCTCTCTGCCCCTCCCATGCTCATGCTCTGTCTCTCTCTGTCTCTTAATAATAAATAAATGTGTTTTTAAAAATGTATACCCTCAAAAAATTAGTGACTGTTGTATACGTGCAAAAATGCTCATATCAGCATTGTTCATAATAGCCCCAACCTGGAAATGACTCAAATAATCATCACTAAAATGAGTAAATTGTAATATAATCATGTAATTGAAATGTATATGAAATGAAGAGGAACAAACTGCTACTAACATACAGCAAATCAATCTCAAAAACGTTAAGGTTAAGCAAAAGAAACAGGAACGAAATAACATACACACTGTAATTCTATTTATATAAGACTCAACCTCAGGTAAAATGCGTTATGTGGTTAAAAATGCAGGTATTTATAAAGAAAACAAGAAATTAGGATCACGAAACAGGATATGGCAACACCAAAGGAAGGCAACGTATTATTTACTATTTGGTTTCACCTACTTTTATTTATTTATTTTTCTTTATTTCCCTTTAGCTACTTGCAGTCTTCTCTTTGATTCTCATTTCCTATAATGAACCATATTCAACTAGTAAAAATACTTGGTGGGACCTACTTACTGATATCTTCTCTCACTGTATTATTTCACACAGTCCACTGCCTTACCTTCCGGGGAATGACAAGTAATGCTGGATCCCACTATGCGCAATCACACCAAATAGCACTTTTATATGAAATAAACAAAACGCCCACCACTCCAGCTGGAATTTGTGCCAGCCTCCAAAATAGCCTCTCTGAATTTCGGTACCTTCGCTCTATCTGAGAAATGTTCAGTCGATGTAAAATATATCACATGTTCTGTCACCTTTCTCTCTTTAAGACTGCTGGAAAGGGAGAAGCTAGAGTAGTTTCCTTTTTAAAGTGAGCATACATGGGGCACTTGATGTGATCTTCTGCCTGGGCCTGATTACCACGCTGGGGAAGAAATGTGCAAAATGAGCAGTCGGGACTGTTTCCATGGTTGCCAAGCTCTTTGCATAGAACAAAAGGAAGGAAGCCTCCAAAAGTCCCTCAGTCCTGGAGTTCAACATGATTGAGTCCGGGAACCGCAGATGAAGGGGACACGCATGGTGAAAGGCAGTTGGTACACACTAATAATCGTGTAAGCTCATTAAGACAAATAGGCCACAAGTAACCATTTTGGGGATGATACATGAAACTACCCTACTAGAGTCTAGTAGAATTTTACACAGAACTTCACGGGGAAGGAAATTGACCTTTACTCAATGCATTCTACACGCGTGGAACTAGCTAGGCAATCTTTGTACCAGGAGACATAATTATCCTTTCTCTTAATTTAACAGACGAGAAACAAAGACTCAGAGAGATCAGAGTAACTCTCCCAAGACAAACACTTGAGACTTTTCCTCTCCAATCCAAAGACAGTGCTGCTTCTACCGTATTACAGACTGGCAGCACGCGATTGGTCTATGTAAGTAAGATATTTTCCAGAATACTCTGACAAAATGTGTTCCTGTGCTGTGTTTACACTAAAGAAGCTTTTCGTAACATTATCTGTATCCCTTTAATGTAGCTTCAACTTCAAGGGAAAGTTTCACATCAATATTAAAAATGGGTATGTTTCTTGCAAGTTATTAGTTTGATTTTGTGTAATGAATTTGATGAATTGTGTAAGTGGCCATGTGCACCTCTTTGCAATGATCTCAAGGATGCTTAGAGTGAAATTTGGGACCCTACTGCAAGCTCTACAGCCTATGGATTCTATCTTGTTCCCATCTGATCACACCTATGTTCACTTCATTTTTATTTAGTTTTTCTCATCCTATAATTACGTTTCCTTTTGCTGAATCATATATATTTATGTCAGCAGAGACAAGACATGGTATGAATAATAATTCTCTTAAAAAGCAAGCTTCATGTTTCATCTCTTTAAAAATTTCCTAATTGGGTGGTTAGTCTTAGAGAATCACTTCTCTACTCATACCTCTAATTTCTTCTTCCACACCTCTTTTTAAAAAGTGTCTAATATGTTGTGTTATAGAGATATCTGCTAGGGACAACTAAAAATCCATTTTTGTCTTGTTATATCTCTGTCAGAAGAATGAATTCTGCTCTGTCTCAATCTGACCTCTCGAATGTTACGCTTTGACAGACTCTCTCTCCTTCACCTGTCAGACAGTCTTGGGAATAAGAGGAGAAAAACACCTAGTAAATCACTCAGGATGTATCTATATTACAGAAGAAAAATCAAATGCAGCATTGGAATATAGTGATTCTGTTTCCTCCCCCAGAAAATCTAGGGCAGGGGTGGTAATGGAATTGACACAAGTTTATTCTTTATATTTAGAGAAACACATGGGCACATCCCATTAGTTACGTTTAAATTCTAATATTCAGCAAAAGACGCTCAACTCTCTTCTGGTTGTTCACTTTTTTCACCTCCTCTTCATACACAATGAGTCTCACAGGCAAGAGGTCATCTCTATTACAATGCCAAGATATACTCTATCAACAACCATGGCCTATGGGACTCCAGAGACATTTAAAACCCCGTTTCGGGGGTGCCTGGGTGGCTCAGTGAGTTGAGCATCTGACTTCAGCTCAGGTCATAATCTCATGGTTCGTGGGTTCAAACCCTGTGCCAGGCTCTGTGCTGACAGCTCAGAGCCTATAGCCTCCTTCAGATTGTGTGTCTCCCTCTCTCTCTCTCTACCCCTCCCCAACTGGTTCTCTTTTTCTTATAAATAAATAAATGTTAAAAATTTTTTAAAACCAGTTTCACTACAGTATGTTGGGAAATTTTACTCATATTTTTCCTATCAGTTTGCCTCAACCGTCATATGGGCCAGACATAAGCCTCTCCTACTTAAAGCAATTGTAAACAGAACTTGTACGTCAGCAAAATTCCTCTTTTTTTGTTTGGCTATTTTTCAGTTCTCTCCCAGTTCTAGTACTCACTGCTCCCACTGTCTTTTTCGTCCCAATACACAACCTATGACGAAGGCAAAGCACTATAGCCAGAGAGACTGCAAGGGTCATATTTAGGCCCAGCTTCGGCCTCTGACGTCTCATATAACTTTCCTCTCCCAAGTTCTCAGCACTCACTTAGAGCACTAAAAAGTTTTGCTGCACACAATGGAGCTTGGCTTCACACTTTAACACCACTGAAAGCCCTTGGAGTAATCCCTGTTTCAGCATCAACACACCAGATGATTTCCAAAGTTATATAATTATTCCATGTCAGCTAACAGAGGGCCAAAATGAAGCATTTGGAGTCAAAGAGAGAATGCAGAATGACAGAGGCCTGTAAATGATCTCACTGCTGAGGAAAAAGAATAAGTGAGAATCCCAAGGTGACCCCTACCATCCACTGCTTATTGTGAATGTAAACTCCTTAGATCTGTTTACAGGTTACTTCCTAGCATGGACCAGTAGGTCTTGTCAGGCCAAATCTGGAAATCTAGAAATGCCAGATCTGGAACTTCGGGAATTTTGCAGTTAGAAGGAATGTATTAGTACCTAAGTATAAGAGGGAAGATTAATAACCAACTTGACACCGACTATGACTCTCGTCTCCGTCCCTTCCTCCCTCTTCCTTTTTCCCTCTCTCACCTTCCCTCTCACTCACTCTCTAGCTCACACGAATACACACACTCACATACTCACAGTTTTAATTTATAGATGAGGGAAGATGGCAAGAGTTAAGGTTTTAATTACATTGCTCAAAGTAGCTTGACCTGTAAGTTGTAGAACTGGGGCTCCAATCTCTGTCAATTAACTTGTGCCATTCTCTATTCAGCTCTGACTGGGTGGTGGTCTAATTCAATGCAACATTCAGATCATCTTGATCCAGCCATTGAGTTAGATGCTTGGATCACCAGTGAAAACATCTTCCTAGAGTTCAGTAAACCCCTCTTTTTCTTATTTTCTCTTTGCCTTTCCATTCTTTTCACAACATGTCTTCCTGTCGTTTTCTGAGGAAACAGTTTTTCCTTGCATTTCTTTTCTCCCTACACCCTCTATGGTAGTTTTGCTTCTAAAACTTCTGGATATTCTCACCACCCATCCTCTGCACAACGTAACTCTGGGACATGAATCAAGTTTAAATTTCCATAATGTATCCTGACCACCCCCACGCCAAGCCCTAGACTCATATTCCTCACTTTAGCTTCATATGGATGTTTCAGAGGCATTTGCTATGTTTTAGTATTTTTATTAGAGTAAAACTATGGTGTTACATATTGTGGTACCTGCCATTCCCTCTAAATGGGTAATTTTGTAAATTGAGGAACTGAATTTTTCAGATCCAGTGCCTGTGCTTATTTGGTGACCAGTATATATCTGCTGACTATATGAATTAGGTAATGCATTAATACCCAACCTGACAACACCTGACATTGAAATATCTGCCCCCCTCTCTAATACTCGTCCTGAAATTCCTACTATCTGCTCCATAGGAGTTGAGAAGTATCTAATACTTATTTTTATTACTATATTATCTGTTCTATATAATACTTACATACAGAAAATATAATGATAGCTAGTATATTTATTTTATGTAATATATAATGCATATATACTACATATAATATATACACATGCCATATGGTTAATATGAGATATATCACTTACTACACATAATTTATAACTAGACATAATTATATCTAGATATAAATATATAAATGTATAAATATAAATATTACATAAAATATTTAATTATAGAATTATATGACATAGATGTCATATAAACTAAAGATACATCTAGATACATTATATATAGTATATATTTATGCATATATATTTTTAAACTATCAATAAAGGCTCAGAGAGGTACAATATCTAAAGCCCTTTAACTAGTTACACACAAAGCTAGGCATAAAGCCCCAAACCTATTTCTGAGCTCAATGCTCCTATCTGCCATAATATGTTTATCAGTTATTTGAATAGGATCTATATTTTGAACATCATTTGTCATTTTCTTAACCATTACTGGAGTGCTTTACACAGAACAGGTGCTCAATACATTCCTCATACTTTAACACATGTAAAGGGATGGGATGTCTCATATTTGGAAGGTTTTGCGTAAAAGACTTTGTAAGTAAAACTTTGAGTCAGGCAACAGCAAGAACAGCAGGAGGCATTTCCTAAAATAGGAGTAAAAGATTTACCCAATGTTTGAATCTCTCATCTTGTAAAAACTACATTGCGCTCGTGTAACCTTCTATCCTCCCAGAGTTTTACTATAGTCACCTGATCTGCAGAACAGGTACACAGGAGGTTCTTTGGAGAATTAGGTGAGAATGTATAAATACGATCTACATCAAGCTTATTACAAATTCAAAGTTGCCATATAAATGTACAAATAAACTTTGTAATTTATTTATTCATGTAGGTACTATTATGATAATTTGTATACTCTATAATCATGTATTTATGATATTTTGCAAATTAGCTTATCAAATAATAGAATCTTAATAAATGTTAGTTGAGGCCCCTATCATTTATTTGTTTTCCCCTGAAGTATACAAAATATTCACTTCTCCCCAATTATCTCCATCATTCCAATATTATATGCATATTTAAACTGCTCCGTTAATACTTAAGCAATCTGAATATTTTAATTAAAAGAATTTTTTCATGCCCTTTGTCATTTTTTTTTGTTCTAATATCGCTAAGCCATTTCAACTTTTTTACTATATCCAGTCCAGATAAAATTTATTAAATGTGCTGTTACATATTGGTTCATAAATCTAATTGGAGTTCAGAACATTTTTTTTTTCTTTAGTTGCAGCAGCCTGGGAATGAACAAGCCTAAATTTTAATCCTGGTTCGGTCCCAAGCCACTTTTATGACAAATAGTAAACTATTTAACCTCTTTGTACTTCTAGTTCTTTACTTGTTAGAATTAGCACAGTGGGCCGGCCTATTACTATATAATTATTTTTCTAATTTTATGAAAAATATATAAGGCATATTAATTTTGAATGAGTATTATGATTTGGAATTACATGTTCTACATTAATCAATTTGTGGGTTTTGACACAAGTAAAAGGTCAACGTGGCTACATGGCGGTGGTATAATCATTCAACGCGCTGCTGATATGGTTCTAACTTGCCACAACCTTTAGGGAAAGTAGTTTGTAAATCTATAAATCAAGATCCCTAAAAATATTCATAGGCTTTGATCCACTGATACTCGTCTCAGAGACAATTCTAAAGTTATAATTCGTACAACCGACATTTAACACGTAGTATATACTCCTAGTGAGATTATGATAGCAAAAGTAGACAATTTACTATACAGCAATAGAACCAACAAATTCGTAAAATCAAAGATTATGTGGACATTAAAACTGCATAATACAATTCAATGGAAAGTTCATAGAAAACATGGAATAACACATGCCGAAATATTTAACAACAGCTTTCTTTAGAAGATGGGACTGTAAATAAACTTTTCTAAAATTTATTTTTCTTATTATTAAAAAAAAATGAAGGAAACGCAGAATGTCAGGTGCTAATGAAAAGGCTTGTTAGAAATCAGTTTCGAAACAAAGAAGCATGTTTTAGTAGTACTGAAATCTCTCCAGAGTTTCATGTGTCAGGATGAACTTGTAGGTAGTAGGAAGTCTTCATGCATAGGATAGTTTAGTCACTTTGTCAGAATATTTTGTTTGGTACTCTACTTGTAAATGGCAGTTGGGCTAGGATAATTTTTGGTGCCCTTTAACTCTTAGAAACTATGGGCCTAGAAAATTCTAAAAGCTGTTTTCACTCTACAATTCCGTTTTTCTGTTTGAAGTTAATTTGCCTTGCTAGTCCATTGGCATCTCTGTATCTCCTCTATAATTCTAATACTCTAGAACCAAAACATTTCTAATTTTTGTCTAATAATAAAAATGGTTCATATGTATTGATCTCTGTGAGACATTTAATTCACTTTGTCAAGCAATTCCCATGTGCCATCTAGGCAACAGCCTTATCAGATAGGTTATAATTATCCCATTTTAATATTTATTTCTTTGAAAGAGAGAGAGAGAGAGAGAGAGGGCAAGAAGGATAGGGGCAGAGAGGGAGACAGAGGATCCAAAGCAGGCTCTGTCCTAACAGCAGAGAGCCAGATGTGGGGCTCAAACTCACAAACTGTGAGATGATGACCTGAGCCAAAGTCAGGCACCCCACTCCATTTTACAGATGAGAAACTGATACTTAGGTAGGTTATGTGATTTTTGCCCCAGCTCACAGATGGAGTGCATAGTATTGCTGAAAGATTTGATCCCACTTTCAAAACATAATGAAACGCAGTCTTTTGAATTCAGTCTCATACTGGAACATATCTGCTAATGTGTAAAATGGGGCAAGCGACTATTCTCATTTTTCTTTCTCAAGTAAAGACAATGGGTGCAGGAACTTGTCATGTAGCTTTGGCAAATTTCTGACAGTGAGAGGGAGCACAGTATTACCAGTGGGTAACTGTAGTAGGAAGGGTGACAGCTCCTGTCGCTGTTCTCTCCAATGGAGCCAGAATTGCATATGTCTGTGAGCACAATGACAGAAGTATTTATATATGTGTCATCATAATGTTTGTGCTACTCACTTATACACTTAGAATTGTAGAATCTTTGAAAAAAACTGAATGCACAGTCTAAATTCCCTTCTCTACAATTTAAAAGAAACCCAACTGTCAGGTCTGAATGCAGCATTTAGGCATCGTTATTTAGACACAGAGTCCTTATACACCACTCCATCACACGACACTTTCTAAAGTAATAAACAAGGAGAGAAGAAACGGAATTCTTGAGTCTATCACTAACTGGTTATGTGGCCTCAAAGAAATAGTAAGAATCCTTTCTAAGAATTTCATAATTTGAGAAATTTATGATAATTTATTCATAATTTGAGTGATTTATCTATTTTTTTAGTTTTACTAGGAATTAAAGTCACAGAACATCTGAATCATTGTCTTGACACTTCAGAATAAATCTAATTGTTTTACACTGTCCTGACACTGTATCTGAATACTATACTTACTATCATTTTAATATGTGCAATTCTGAGTACAGGTCTGAAATGCCTTTGTTACAGTTCAAGGTGTCACATTTATAAATACCATGCATTTGGCAACTGGAAAAATGCATTCAGGAAGAATTACTTTACAAGTATTCAAAAATAAAATCTTTTCTAAAGCAAGTAAAGAGAAATGAGTTTTACACCTCATTACCTTCCCCCAGTGACGACCACCTATTAGCTAAACTTTCTGAAGGTCTACATATTTGTAGTTGGATTTCAAGTAATTTGACTGTCAAAATAAACATTAAGATAGTGTTCACTTTGCTTACTGTGCTAATCTTCAGATCTTTTTCTGAAATACAATTTTTGCACCTCCATAATGTAGTATATTGTATAACTGGTTGCTTTTAGAGAACAAGGTCATTATTATTTCTGTTACATCAAAGCATGGACCATGGAACACAAATATATTTTATTTGCACTAAAATACTATACTATGTTCTATGTTAACTTTCTGAAATATATGACAGATAACGCGTGCAAACCTACTCACACAAGAGTTTCAGAAGAAATTTAGATATAGGAAGAATCCTATTTCCTAATTGAGGAGTATTTTAAGTTGTACTAAGCCAGATGATCTCTCATTTGACTTTTTTCCTTGTACAATGGAGAAGGATGTTTGAGTCATCCATAAAAATGTAATAATGATCAGGTTGCTACCCTTTAAAGCCATGCCCTTGGGTTTTATTGAGGGTTGATGCAAGGAACAGCCATATGCAGATGGCTTCTGCATCAGCTATAAAATCATTTTTGAAGGCATTATCCATTTACATTATTCAATGTTCCCTGTAGAAAGACCTTGAGTGATATCCTTTTAGAACATCTTATCGGGGGAAAATGTTTTCTGTAGAAGTGATTTGCATTCTCTTGTTATTAATAAAGTCAAAATTTGTTTTCTATTTTTGTCCTGGATGCCAGGAAGCTCAAAGGGCTATTTCAATACTAACTCATGTAACTAATAAATTCTCAGGGCGAGTATATTTACCTCATAAATTTTATTTGAGTATATATTTGTTTACCTGATTGTAGGTAGATTTTTGTCATCAGACACCTTAAAATCTTCTTGGACATGGAAAAAGTATGGCAGGGAAGGGAGAACACAGATATTTTTCAATCACCTACTCTGTGAAGCACTGTGTTAACTGAGTTGCATATAGGTTTTAAGCATTATAATAATATCAGTAGAGCTCATAATTCATATTTTACAGCTTAAAAAATACAAACCTGAGGGGCAAAAATATGAAGCTAATTATACACAGTCACTGTAGCTCCAATCCATACATTTTTTAAAAATCTATGTCTTTTCTTCTAAAGCATATACACCAATAATTATAAAAATGAAGAAAAGATGCAAATTAGTTCACAGGCAGGACCATGATGGTGAGCATATGGGCAAACCACTCCGGACATATTCAATGCACAGGCAATCATTTTGGTTTGGGACTGCTACCATTTGTTTTCCTGTTGTTTTTTTAATGTTTCAGTTATTTTTGAGAGAACTGGGGAGGGGCAGGGAGAGAAAAAGGAGACAGAGAATCCAAAGTGGGCTCTGCGCTGAAAGCAGTGAGCCCCATGTGGGGCTTGAACTCATGAACTGTGAGTTCATGACCTGAGCTGAAGTTGGAGGCTCAACAGACTGAGCCACTCAGGCTACAGCTTTTTCAAATTAATTCACTGTACATGAAAACACTGGCTTTATTACTCAGCAGAACAACATAGTTGTTTTCTTCTATAATCAACATGGCCTACCAAGTAGTCTACCAAGTGGAAATTTTTGTGATGCACCAGATGAAAAATAATCAGTTTCTAGATATATTTAGAAAGAGAAAGAAAGGAAAGAAGAGAGGGAGGTGCATGTAGTTTTCTTTATGCATGATCCGTTTAGACACTGATATCAAACCTTCCCTTCCTTTGGCTTATATCAATATAAATTATAATACAAAGGCATGACTCTTACTCCAAACCTCTCTAACTGCATATTGCGATCATCAAGGAGGATTTCTCCATTTTGGCTTGAAAATAAAAATGTTTTGTTTTTAAGAAATAATCTTATCTATGCTCATGTCCAAAGACCCTGATAAAACTGGTCTTGCATGGGACTCTAGGATTAGAATTTTTTAAAAAATCTCCCTAAGTGATACTCCTGTGCAGTCAAGTTTGAGAAACGCTATAATAAAACTGATTTGTAGGTGATTAATAAGGGATTAACTTACCATGCCCATTCAACACCCAGTCTCTTCACACTCACACAAACCCAGTTACACTCACTTTTCCCTAATGTCACTTGATAATATCCTCCTAGCTCTTTATTCCTGTCTGTGTAACCTCTATGACTCTTGCTTTGAACTCTTGGAACTTGGCGTTCACTTTAAATCTCTCTCCAGAATCACAGGGCGCCTGGGTGGCTCAGTCAGTTGTGTCCGACTTTGGCTCAGGTCATGATCTCGCGGTTTGTGGGTTCGAGCCCCATCAGATTCTGTGCTGACAGCTCAGAGCCTGGAGCCTGTTTCGGATTCTGTGTCTCCCTCTCTCTCTGCCCCTCCCAAGCTCATGCTCTGTCTCTCTCCTTCTGAAAAACAAATAAACATTAAAAAAAAATTTTTTTTTTAATCTCTCCCCAGAATCAGATATCAGTTCTCATTAGTAGACTCTACGACAGCTTATTTCTCTAGCCTTTATTCTCTCCTCTTGTCTTAGGAATTCCCTGTTCAAGACTGAACTGGAATTTAATCAACCTCATTGGTCACATGGTCAGCTTTAAAACCCAAAATGGAGAGGGTGTAAAAAGATTGTTCAGGACACTCAATATATATGACCATGACTATCTTTACCAAAATACAACTATCATAGAGATGAAGAGGACAAAAGACAACTAACTCCTTAGAATTTCTGTCTTACTATATTATGCAAACTTTGTCATAAAAAATGATTAGCTGATTAACTCAACCATAGACTAAAGAAATACTACCAAGAAATACTAAGAATTTTACCCCATGCACTTATGCCACTGTCTTATCATCAAAATTGAGCATGTGGGGCACCTGGGTGGCTCACTCAGTTAAGCACCGGACTTCAGATCATGATCTCACAGTTCATGGGTTTGAGCCCCACGTCGGGATCTGTGCTGACAGCTCAGAGCTTAGAGCCTACTTCAGTTTCTGTGTCTCCCTCTCTCTCTGCCCCTCTCCCACTCACACTCTGTCTCAAAAATAAATAAACATTAAAAAAATTAAAAATAAAATAAAACTGAGCATGTAAAACAGTGTTTGGTTACTTTATTACAAACAGTGCTTGATACATAAAGGTTTTTAAAAGTCTAGTTTCATGTGTTTGGCAAATTCTGGTAAAGTGAGTAATTCCAAAAGCACAATATTGTATTTTGGAACAGTTCACTGATCAAATATTACACAATGGCACCACATAACATCTCTGAGTGTTATGACAATTGCACTCAAAATAAAGAGCTTCATATCAAAACTCGAATAACAGCTGGGAGCCAAATTAGACTGAAGGACAGATTGCAAGTATCTTTAAGTTATATATTCTTCCCAGTTCCCTGATAAAACTGCCTTTATCATTTTAATCCGCATAATAGTTTCCGCCATTATAAATTTATCAACCAGATTATTCATATGCATGGCATGCATAATTATAATTAATTTGCTGAAGGCTCGTTTTGCTGCTTCTATTAATTATGAGCCTATGGCTTTAAATAAATCAGTGAGAAGGGAGAAAATCTAAACAAGTGGAATATACTAGACCAGACCAATAAAGTACGTCCCTCAGATGACATTCCCTGATGGTGTCAGGAAGATAACTTACTGGTATTTTGAACATCACCATGGAATTAAAAATTTAACTAGTGAATCTAATGCTGCATTATCCTGGCCTGTTCTCTCTTCCAGATCAATTTCTACTAATAAATCATCAGATCACAAAAAGGGATACGAAGGCTAAAATATGGCAATAACAAAAATAAGCAGTGTGAATTATGATTCCCAAGGAATTTAATTAGGTTTTTCAATTAACACAAGATGAATTTTCTTTTGTAATTAAATAAACTACCCCAGCTCCCCCTTCACCCATCAAACACATAACAACAACAAGGGACCACATCCCAAGTTGTTAGAGGAGTCCATTCTACCTAAGTAAAATGCAACCATGTACTGGGAGAGACCTGAATAAGTCACACATTTTCACTATCTCTTTCCTCTCGCTCTCTTTGAAACATAAAACTCTCCACTACAGTAATCGTGGTGGGAAAAACACAATATATCCTAAAGAAACTGCAGGGAAGATCTTTGATAAGTTATTGAAGACATTTTTGAGAATGGGTAGTCTTTGATCATAAAAACCAATTTTGAAAAAATTTCTAACACTTTTCAGTGGGAAAAAAAAAAAAAGGAGAGCTGTTTGGGGATATTAAGCAACACAGTATTTCTGAACAATTGTCTCCTGTTTCTGAACAAGAACCTCGGGGGAGTACATTGCAATTATAGCCCCGAGCCATGCCTAAACCGCATTTTTAGTGGTTGTTTGAATTGAAGCCTCCCCTATAAAAAATGTTTCCTTACATTGGAAATCAAATATAAATGGTACATGTTCCAAGTTCCTCAGAAAGCTATAGGAATCCTCAGATGACCTTACTGGTTTTTTGTTTTTGTTTTTGTTTTTTTTTTGGTACCTGTAATTTTGTAACTGAGTCAGAATCTTTGGACATTCCTACTTCTAATACAAATGAATCAAAATTTTTTATAGGAGAGTTACTATCCATCCCTGGTTTTGCCCATTGTCCCAACATAATTATTAATAAAGCCCTTGCACTATCAAATATTTCTTGGTTTAGAAAATAAGTGATGCAGTTACCCCTTTATAGGGGGTCTTAAATTGTTTTTAAAAAGGAAACAAAAATGAAAAACAGCCACTTTTATCCCCTCTCTCTCCATAAACTCAAGGATTTTTATCAGCTTTGCTCATTTACATACCCAGAACCTGAACAATCTCAGAAACACAGGAGATTCAGAATAAATAGCTCTTGAATTAATAAATCTCTAAAAGCGAAAGGCTAAAATGTATTCCAAAGAGTAGCACCCTTCACAAGCAGGCTGCCTTACATTTTAAATCAAAAAGTAACCTTTTATATAATTTTAAAACCTAGTTGCAGATCAGAATGTATAGTAATATATCAACAACAACCTGAACTTAAACTGATCTTATTTCCTTTTAAAAGAAATTAATAAGTTTTCCAGAGCACAAATCATTTGTCCACATTTTTCCATCAGGACTTTATTTTTTAGAGCAATTTAGGATTCACAGAAAATTTGAGGGAAAGGTACAGAGATTTTCCATATATCTCCTGTGCTCACACATACACAGCCTCTCATTTATCAACAATCTCACCAAGTAGTGCATTTGTTACAACTAAGGAACGCACATTGACACATCACCATGCCCCAAGGTCCATTACACTTCACTCTTACCAATGTACATTCCATGGGTTTGAATAAATGTATACATATATACCTATCATTATGGTATCATAAAGAATATTTTCACTGTCCTAAAAATCCTCTATGCTTCACGTATTCATCCTTCTCCCACCCTAATCCCTGGCAACCATCTTTTACTGTATCCACAGTTTTGCCTTTTCTAGAACGTCATACAGTTGGAATCATACAGTGTATGTGGCCTTTCTACATGGCTTCTTTCGCTTAGTAATGTGTATTTAAATCTCTACCATGTCTTTTTAGGCTTGATAGCCCATTTCTTTTCAGTGCTGAATAATATTCCTAATTCCAATATAATACAGTTCATTTATCTGGTCACCTACCAAAGGATATCTTGGTTGCTTCCAAGTTTGGGCAATTATGAATAAAGCTGCTATAAACATTTGGGGGTAGCTCTTTGAATGGACACAAGTTTTTAACTACCTAGGGTGAATATCAAGGAGTACAATTGCTGGATCGTATGGTAAGAATATATTTAATTTTGCATTTTTTTTCAAGGCAAGAATCACTGAGTATAAATGAAGATGCCAATATTAAAAAGATTAATGAAGCTTGTCAAGTAGAAAGTCAGTTGATTTGATTACATTAAGTTAGGGGCGCCTGGGGGCTCAGTGGTTAAGCATCCAACTTTGGCTCAGGTCACACAGTATCTCACAGTTCATGAGTTCAAGCCCCACATTGGGCCCTGTGCTCACAGCTCAGAGTCTGGAGCCAGCTTCCGATTCTGTGTCTCCTTCTCTCTCTCTGACCTCCCCTGCTTGTGCTCTGTCTCTCTCTCTCTAAATTAAATAAATACTAAAAAATTTAAAAAAAAAATAAGTTAAATAAAAAGTTATCGGGAAGAGGTAGAAGCTTATGACTGGGAAAATGAGGAATTTAATTTCTATGAATTTCTCATTTTCATGTTCCCCAAAACTACATTTTCATATCAACTTAGATATTAGAGATGGCAGGGTTTTTTTTTTTTAATTTTTTAATGCTTATTTATTTTGAGAGAGTGCATGTGTGTAGTGGGAGAGGGGCAGAGGGAGAGGGAGAGACAGAAACCCAAGCAGATTCCATGCTCAGTGTGGAGCCTTATGCGGGGTGGATAGCGAGACTTGATCACACACGACTGATCATGAGATCATGACGTGAACTGATAACAAGAGTCAGACACTTAACTAACTGAGCCACCCAGGTGTCCCAGAAAAGGCAGTTTTTTAATAGTCTATTAATAGAATTAAGGGTTTTCTCCCCCCGCTTTTTTTTCTAGCAGTATCTTTATCAGGCAAGACAGAAAATAAGACAACAAACTATGTGTTTTGTTTGTTTGTTTTGTTTTCTTAAGATTTTATTTTTAAGTAATCTCTACATCCAATGTGGGGTTTGAACTCACGACCTGGAGATCAAAAGTCACATGCTCTTCCAACTGAGCCAGTCAAGGACCCTGACCATAAACCACTTGTTTATTAAATCCTATTTTGTTTAATTGACAAAAGAGAAATCGGATGTCTCTACTATATTTGCATAGTTATATACTTAGGAAAAAGAAGAGGAACTGGGAAATAAATGAGTCTGTCTTTACCGTATTACCTAGACTTTACTTTTTCCATCTTCTTGCCTCTGTCTCCCCGGTACTGAGTTTCCATTCACCCTGGCTTCCTGCCTGGCTCATTTTCTCACTCTCCCCATGGTGGCATTCCAAAGGACAGCCTTCGTATCCGCCATCAGCTTTTCTTCACAAAGAGGCTTGTATATAAGTAATATTTTCTAGATATGATGTCATAGCTTAGAGACCACGATATTAGGGATAGAGTTAAAATGTAACTATATAGCAACAGTGGATTTAACTGTCAATGTGGAATGGCAGGATGGTAAGATGACATTCAGCTCACTAACCTGTTGAGTCTATGCTTTTCTTGAATTTCTAACGGGTGCTCATTTTCCAGAGGTTTTCCCTTTAATCTGTTCCCCACAAAGTAACCAAAGTAAATTTTAGAAGCAAAAAAGTTTTATCATGTAATTCACAGTTTAAAACCTTAAATGGCTTGCTATCCATCTTTGGATAAATCTCAAATATTTAGCATGACCTAAAGATCTCCTTTGATATGGTCTCTGCCCACCACATGAATTTCATTCTGTGTGACTCTTCCCCAAATCACTTTGCCCTATTTCAACCCTTGTTCTTCCATTTTATAGAACCATTCTTGCCCCCAGTTTTTACTGATACATCTTGTCCTTTATGTCTTAACATCACTGAAACAGAGAACACCCTGACCCTGAATCCAAGCCAGGTATTCCTGATCCTGTTTCTTGGGATTACCTTTATTTTCCTTCACTGACATTACCGAAATGTGTAATTGCTTACTCTGAGTTCCACTTATGAAGCTAAAGGGTTTATTTACTGAACTGTAAACTCCCTGATAGCAGATACTAACTCTGCTGAATTTGTCACTATTATATCTCTTCAGACTTGAACATAATAGGTGATCAATACATACTTGGCAAATAAATTAATTAATTAATTAATCCCCCATGGTGTCAGTGTAGGACACTAAACAACTCAATATTTCATTATTGAGAAGGGCGAGTTTTCACTTTTAGGCCAGAATCAGTTATGATGAATTTTCAAGTAATCATAAGCCACACTAGTGATATCCTATATACATTAGAAAAAAATTGGCATCTAAAGCAACAGATAAAATCAAAAGCAAAAATCTGACCAGCATTTTGATGAGGCATACATTTGCATGCATTTTACATTTCATAAAATGAATCCTTAGGTATAAAACATGTCCAACAAAATGAATATAGTCCAAATAAATTGCACATTAGCATATATTTAAATATCATGAAAATTGGCCAATTTTGCACATTTCTAGTTTTCTAAAAACTGTTGCATGGTGAATTTCAACCCACTACCCCAATAAATTCCAAATGAAACTTTTCTGCATGATAAAGTAACAAAAGGAACCAAGGACTAACATAATCTCTACAGGAGATCTACCATAAAGACCATATATATGTAAATTCTTGAGATAACATTCCTATTAGTTCTAGAGAGAGTTGGATGTTGTCTACAATTTAATGTTTAAAAATCCCAAAGTGTATCTTAGGTGAATTTAAATAAAAATTGAAGCTGGTATATACAAAAATAATTTTAAAGAAGACTATCATTCAATTTAATATAAAAAAGCTATGATTAGCCATGTCCATAATTATACCTTATTAGGCACACTAGTGACCCCTATACAGAATACTTTTTTCAGTTTATTTATCTGTTTTGAGAGAGAGCATGAGCAGGAGAGGGCAGAGAGAGAGAGAGGGAGAGAGAGAGAATCCCAAGCAGGCTCCACACTGTCAGTGCAGAGCCTGACACAGGGCTTGAACCCACAAACCGTGAGATCATGACCTGACCCGAAACCAACAGTCAGATGCTCAACTGACTGAGCTACCCAGGTGCCCCCCAGAATGATTTTTTTCTGTATATATGCAATATATATTTACACACATCCATAAATATACACAAATATTGCAATCACACATATATATCTTTTTCAATGAATTTCTAAGCTGGAAAGAACAGAAAATTATTCAAAAAAATAAAACAAAACAAACAAACAAAAAAACTAACAAAAAATACAAAGCCAAGAAGAAAATCCAGAAAGGAGAATTCTGTCCTAAAGGTAGCCCTTGCCTGGAGGGTATACCTAAACTTCACAAATCTGACCTTCACTTTTCAGGACCTCATAGGACTTAGGAGGTAAACAACAAGGTCCAGGTTCATTCAAGTTGAGCACTTAATCCAATATACTTCTATTAAATAAAGGCTATCTATAGTCTATCTCCTACTGAAGAAGTTCCATAAGATTCTTTCCACCCTCCTAAGGGGGAAAAAGTCTCATGGTAGGTTCTTACTTCTGATATTTAATTTTACATGTCAACTGGACTGGGCCATAGGGTGTCCAAATATATGGTTAGGCATTATTCTAGCTATTTCTGTGATGGATTTTCTTGACAAGATTTACATTTGATTTAGTAGTCTGAGTAAAGCAGATTGCTCTCTCCAATGTGGGTAGGTCTCATCCAATCTCTTAGAGGCCTGGATAGATTAAATGGTTAAAAGGATTAAAAGGGTAAAGGAGAATTCCTCTCTTTGTGTGACTTTTTTGAGCTAGGACATTGGTCTTTTGTACTTAGAACTAAAACTTGCTCTCCTAGTTCTGAGGCATTTGGACTTGAACTTGAATTTACCCTATCCATTCTTTTGGTTCTTAACAGTTCAGACTCAGACTAGGACTACACAACTGGCTCTCTGTGTTTCCAGCTTGAAGCTGGAAGACTGTGGGATTCTCATTCTTTTTAATCACATGAACCAATCCCTTATGATAAATCTCTACAAATAAAGTAGATATAGAATATAAATATGAAAAAAATAAATATGAATATGAATAGAGACTTACGTACACTCTCTCATCCTCTTGCCGTGTGTGTGTGTGTGTGTGTGTGTGTGCGCGCGTGTGTCTACTCTTGGTTCTATATCTCTGGAGAATGCTAAATAATACATTGCCAAATGCAAAAATGGAAACTTAAAAAAAAAAAAAAAAAAACTAACTAGGTACAACTAGCATAATTTGGAGGTGGTCCCAGAAGGACAAATGTTGAGTGTGGAGCCTGCTTAAGATTCTCACTCTATAAAAATAAAAAATAAAACATACTACTTTTTATAGTAATCAAATAGTAAATACATTGGAATAAGTCTAATAAATCATATGTAAGATTACCATGCAGAATATTGTAAAATTTTATTGACATATATTTTAAAAGACCTATTCAAAAAATTACAAATTCCAATCCATTAAACTAACCCATGTAAATCAATTGGGAGATCATGTCAACTAATACAGAATAAAGCAATAGATTCAATGTAATCTCAATCAAAATTCAAACTTCGTTGTTTGTTTTGTAGAGGTTGTTAAGAGAAAAGTGTGAAGTATTCCAGTGTACTCCTGAAGAAGAGCAAGGTTAGGACTTGGCCCAACCACTTTGGAAAGGCAAAGTTTGTGTATTATTAGCAAAGATATGGACAAACCGACAAATGAAATAAAACGGAGAGCACAGAAATACACAGTATTTGGAGATAGGATTCATGATATAACTGAATTACCCAAAATTAGGGAATAGATGGTCATTTCAACATATGGTGTTGCAGCAACATATGCTGCTTCATCTTACGGTGTAAAGATGAAATTCAATCCTTACCTCACATTATGTCTGAAATTTCATTACAGATGGATTAAAGAGTCAAACAGGAAAATCAAAATTAAAGGTGAAATCCAATCTTCTACTTGTGAAGAAATGCACAAACTCTGGATTCAGATACTCTCTGGATACAGGTATATTGCCCACTTTTTCCCAATAGGAAAACTTTTCTCAGGCTTTGATGAGTGCATCAATCCCACAATGCTTCCTGAACTGTTTCCTAGAATGTTCTCTCCCTTCTCTCCCATTTCTAAATCGACCCCATTATATAGTTACTAATTCTTCAACAATTTTGTCCACTTTCTTACCAAGAGTCACCTCTCTCTTCTCCAAAGGCCAATTACATTTCATGCCTATGCCAACATTTGCCAATGCATGTACCATAAAAATCTGAGGGAAAATAGAATTCCATTGTCAAGTAAGTTTAGAAACCACTACAAACTTAAGCTTTCTATTAAGGATTCACATTACCATAGAATTTTGAGCTCTTCAATTTAAGAAAACAAACAAAAAACCTGATTAACTGCCAAAGCCAACACTTGCCTAAATTATTTGGCCACAGAACGTTTTATTTAAATAGTACCTGGGGATTCTTCTTGGAACATACATGATACATGTATCTATGCTCCTAGGGTATACATTCTGAGAATATGCCCATTATCTTCCATTTTATCAAATATTATAGTGCTCTGTGCATATTTTGAAGGTATAAAGGTTTTATTAAATCCTCATCTTTCTTACAAATTTTCTTCTCAAAGGCAAATATCACACCAAAAAATTATAATTTCAGAGAGAAAATCCAGTGACTTATGTATTTACTCAAGTTGAATCTTTATACTGTAATTTATACTCTATTAAAAATATCTTTTACTAAAGAGAAGGTGAGGCTTATAATTTTTTAGGAATACCATCACCATGGTAATGTTAGGGTCTAAAAATTATTATTAAAGTGAACGGCCTATTTGGTAATCACTCACCAGGTCTGTATAAATCCATAAACCTAAGAATCAATAATATATATATGCACATATACTCATAAGTTGGTAGAATCCCAATGTGAATGTGCTATTTAATCATTTTGGAATTCACTATATTATTTGGCTACATTGGAATTTGTGTCAAATATTTCTTGATATATACAACTGGTGCACTGAATGTAGTAAACAGATATTGAAATCTTTACCTTTGTATTTACATACAGAACTTTTTTAAGAAGCAATACTAGCAGAAATGGAATTCAATAATAGAAAGATATTGAGATACATATAAATATCAAGGATAAACATGATAACATTAAAGGTAATGGATAAGTTAAAATTAAATCATAAATAAGTTTTGAATCATATCTCTGAAGGTTGAGGTAATATCTGTAATTGTCTAAAACAAAGTCCTCCTCCATATTTCTTATTACCAGTCTAGGCAGTGCATAAATATTGAAAATATGGTTATATTCAGTGTGAGTACTTGATGTCATTTTTCAAAGTTAACAACTATCAGGTATTATATGGCGTACTATCAAAACAAAGAAATTACTAGAACAGAAATAAAAAACTATATTCCGCACATCCAAGCTTCTCTTCTAATCACTATATAATTCATAAATGTATAGCTACATTTTATAGGCTTATAGCCAAGTAAAGCTTCCATTATGGAGTTAAAAATATGTATTACATTAATATCTCTATTTGTCTACTTACCTACCTTTACCTATCACTGAGAAAAAAATCACCTGCATGTAATTTATTTAAACTTGATAGTCTGGGAATAGGTCGAATGGATAAAGAAATACAGGATGACACTGTATATAGTAGTGGCTTTTAATTAATAGTTTCACATTACTAATGCCTGATTGTCCCCTACTTTTGAAAACATTTTTTTTAAATCTTTATTTTTGAGACAAAGAGAGAGAGAGAGACAGAGCATGAGCGGGGGAGAGAGGGAGACACAGAATACGAAGCAGGCTCCAGGCTCTGAGCTGTCAGCACAGAGCCCGACGCGGGGCTGAAACTCACGGACGAGGAGATCATGACCTGAGCCAAAGTCGGACGCTCAACCGACTGAGCCACCCAGGGGCCCCATCTCCCCTACTTTTGTATAACTCTTCACAGTCTCAAAAATATTTTCATGCACATTAACTATTTGATTAGTAACTAATTACCAAATTTAGTAACTCATTAGCTAAACCAAAGTAAGCAACTAGGTAGAGCAGATTATCTTCTTTTAGCTCTTTAAGCAGTGAAGGGAAGACTTAATGTCAAGTGGCTGGCCCAAATGCACAGACGTACTCTCTGGTAGACCTTACCCAAGATTACTTAGTTAGTTCATGACAACCAAACTATGATCCATCTACATTCTGAAAAGGACATCATGAGAAATGGAACTAAAGTAATAGGTAGCTAACTTTCTGAAGCGCAATGATGAATGCTTTAGTCTTCCGACCCTCAGAGCAAACATACTGGGTAGATGTAAAAATTCCATTTTCCGGACATGAAAACTAAAGTTCAGGTGTAGGGACAAGTGGTTGTCAATACGACAAAAAAACTCTAATAAAATAAAAATAGATCCTCTAAGAAGCAAACAAATATCTGTCACATAAGACATTTACTGGGAGAAACACTTAGGGGTTAAAAGGGTAAAGGGATGGGGGAAGGTAGAGAGAGAGAGATCAGACTGTGATGTAGTTCTGATCCCTTAGAAGGACGAGTCCCAGTCTTCAGTTCAATTCTTTAAAAGTCTGGTCAGGTCAATGGAGTGAGCCAAAGTCACAAGACGGGACCACTATCTCCCAGGAATGGGCCAGTCTTATTATCCCTGCTGCACTAATTCATGAGTATGCCCTGCACAAGCGCAGTAGATGCAGAGTGTCATCGCTCAATTACCCTCCCTCAGGCAGGAGATATGAGTGACACATTGTCATGGTCAACACATACCCTGACCTCACACCATGCACAGAAATAATTTCATGGTGGATTAAAGAACAAATAATGAAGAGAAAAAACTACACAAGTTTTAACATAAATATAGAAAATGTCTTTCTAGCTTTGGTGTCACAAAGACTTTCTTGACACAAAATACTAACCGTACAGGAAAATACTGGTAAATTTGACTACGTTAAAATTAAGAATTTTTGCTCCTCAATAGGTTCAGTAAATGAGTGAAATAGCATGCCACACACTGAGCTAAGGTATTTGCAACATATATTACTAATAAGATCTAGTACCTAGAACCAATTAGAATAACAACTGCTAGGAGTCTTGAATAAGACTTTCATAAACGGGAGGCTCATATGGCCAATAGGCATATGATAAGACAAATTGCTCTAACAATTAGGGAAATGCAGATCAAAACCATAATGTGGTAAGATTACAAACCTACCAGATTGGTGAAAAATAATGACTGGTAATAAAAATGTTGAAAGGAAAGACATGCAAAGTCCCACAGCTAATGGGAGTACAAAGTGGAACAACTATTCAGGAAAGAGTCAGGCATTAATTAACTAATGAAGTTATAGATGCACACATCAAATTACCCAGTAAATGTACTCCTAGGTGTGTATCTACATTCCAAGAGATACATGTAGGAATGTACACAGTAGTTTTTTTCTTAGGAGACACACACTGGGGTGTAGGAGGGTAAAATTGCCCATAGACAGTAGAATGCACAAATAATACATTAGCTAATTTGATCAGTTACTATCGAGTGGTATACAACATATAGAAGAAATGAAATAAGCTGTATCCTTTTTTTAAAAAAGCATTTTTTTTTTTAACGTTTATTCATTTTTGAGAGAGACAGAGACAGAACGCGAGTGGGTTAGGGGCAGAGAGAGAGAGGGAGACACAGAATCTGAAGCAGGCTCCAGGCTCCGAGCAGTCAGCACAGAGCCCGATGCGGGGCTCGAACTCATGAGCTGTGAGATCATGTCCTGAGCCGAAGTTGGAGGCTCAACAGACTGAGCCACCCAGGCGCCCCAAAATGTTTTCATTTATTTTTGAAGGAGAGACAGACAGAGCATGAACAGGGGAGGAGCAGAGAGAGAGGGAGACATAGAATTTGAAGCAGGCTGTAGGCTCTGAGCTGTCAGCACAGAGCCCGATGTGGGGCTCAAACTCACGAACTGTGAGATCATGACCTGAGCTGAAGTCAGACGCTTAACCGACTGAGCCACCCAGGCACCCTGAAATGAAGCTGTATCTTTAACACAGACCAGTCCCCAAAACATAATATTAAGGAAAAGAAACAAGTCACAGAACAAAAAGTGAACGTGATTTTCACTGAAGCAAAGGAAAACTACACTGTATTATTAAGGGATTCGTATATACAGGGTGGACCTAAAAGAGTATCAGTGGAATTAACACAAAAAATACATTACTTCTGAGGGACAAGGGTTTGGAAGAAGGGAGCCACAAAATAGAAAGAAGGACATGCAGAGTTTTTCTAAAAGGTTAATGAATACACTACAGGGTCAGGGTATTTTTTTTCCCCAAAATGTAAATGTAAATTTTATAATCCTATTTGTATGTATATTCTCATAATTCATAGTCAATAAAAGAAAGTAAATCTCAGAAAAGATGAGTAAGTTGTTCAAGGTCACACAGTTGATAAAGAATGATAAAATTAAAATGATTATGTGACCAGATTCCAAAACATGTGCTCTTTCTTCACAAATTGTCAACACTGAGTTTTCTCATCTAAGTAATTGTTGGCCTCTTCAACAGCAGTTTTTACTTGCAAAGTATATCTCGATCATTTATAAAGGAATGCCCTTGTTTCATATAGTCCATCGATGTTATCCCCGCAGTTGGAAACCTTATCGCACAGACCCTCAGAAGGCAGCCATCATACTTAATGCTCCTGTCTCCATTTTCTCTTTTCCCAACTATAAATATACCCACGTCTCTTTCATCTTACACAAATTCTCAACTATTTATTCTCTGGCTTAAGCCAATTTGATCTCCTGTTTTTTGAAGACAAACATAAGAAATTAAGGGGCAGAGAGAAAGAGCATGAGAGTCCTTCTGCCTTCAACAGCTCCCTCCTCCTCTTACCTTTCAAGTAGCCCACTCATAATTAACCTTCAATAATTTTGCAAACATTTATGGAGCAGTGAATTATGTACCAAATGCTTGAGATTAACTTTTTCATTAAACCCTCACAGAAACAGTTTCATTAAACCTTCAAACCTATTTTACAGATGGGAGCACAGAATTTAAGGCACAGAGGCTCACGAGGTGCCTCTGTCGGTAAATGGTGAGGCCGGGGTAGAAAACAGGCAATCTGCCTTCAGAAATGTTAAACTTAACTACTGCATCCTGCTTTCCCCTCAATAAATCTAAACATGTCATCTGTTCCCACAAGATTTTCCTCCAACTGCCTCCTCTAGGCTCCATCTCTCTGGGTTAGGATGTTTTTCCTATAGGATCCCATACTACCCGGCGGATATACCTGTGCTTAGATAAGGAAGCATAACGGTTAACAGCATGAGTCCAAGAGTCAGACTATCTACAGTAAAATCCTTTCTTTGCTGTTTCATATACTTGTGAAGTTTTGAGATTAACTTACTAAATCTCTGTAAAATGGGGGTAAACATATCTCCCTCAGGACTGTGGTGAGTTTTAAACAAAATACTAGTAAAGTACTTAAGATATTGTTTAAAAAACAGAGGAAATGCTCCATGAAAATTTTTTTCTGTTATCTTTGTCATTCAGGAACACAACAGGCTTCCTACATGTCAACTGTTACCTTTATATAGGAAGAACAAACAGGAGCGCCTGGGTGGTTCAGTCGGTTAAGCATCCTAATGGTCTCATGCTCCCTGTGCCCCTCTCCTCTCTTTCCCTTCCCAACTTATGCACGTACGGTCTCTCTCTCTAAATAATTAAATAATTAATTAATTACATTATTTGAAAAATAAATAGGGGTTCAGTAGGTTAAAAGTCTGACTTCAGCTCAGGTCATGATCTCACAGTTCATGGGTTCAAGTCCTGCATCGGGTTCTGTGCTGACAGCTCAGCGCCTGAAGCCTGCTTCAGATTCTGGGTCTCCCTCTCTCTCTGGCCCTCCCCGGCTTGTACTCTGTCTCTCTCTCTGTCAAAAATTAACAAACATTAAAAAAATAAAGGAAGGAAGAACAAACAAATATGGGTTACTAGATGGGGAGTGTTCCCTTCATTCAGAATTCAGTCTTTCTCTTGCCAGGTCCTGGATGGGCGGACGAAAGCAAGCATCCCTGCTCTCCTTGTCCCTTGGAGACCCCAGGAACTCACAATTCTATACCTGCTTTCTCTTCCAGGAGGACTGAGGCAATAAAGTGCGTTAAAGGCCAGAGAATCAAAACTGCTGCTGGTTCTCCTGTGTGGTCTAGTCCTACACTCATTTATGAATATCTCTGTATCTTTACTAACTCCACCGTTGGGGCCGAGAAGATTCTGGCAAGTAATTCCCTGGAGGCTCCTTTTTTTTTTTTTTTTAATAATTTTTTTTTTTTTTAACGTTTATTTATTTTTGAGACAGAGAGAGACAGAGCATGAACGGGGGAGGGTCAGAGAGAGAGGGAGACACAGAATCTGAAACAGGCTCCAGGCTCTGAGTTGTCAGCACAGAGCCCGACGCGGGGCTCGAACTCACGGACCGCGAGATCGTGACCCGAGCCTAAGTCGGCCACTTAACCGACTGAGCCACCCAGGCGCCCCTCCCTGGAGGCTTCTTGAATGATCTGCTGCTCTTCAAGATTCTGGAAAGTCTACTTAAGCCCTTATTGGACTGAAATGATAAAGTGGTGTAAGTATGGCAGGGCGGATCACTAATAAAGAGAAGCCCATAAGGACCATAACAATCAAGATGGCTTTGCTGATAAAATAATTAACGCAGTCTTAAATGAACAATCCTAATGATGGGGTTCTTGAGCTAATGGCTAAGAAAGAATTCTTAAGACATTCTTTGGTTCAAAAAGGTGATTTTACTAAAGCACAGGGACGGGACCCGTGGGCAGAAAGAGTTGCACTGGGGTTGTGAGGAGTGATTGATCATATACTTTTAAGTTAGTGGGGGTGAGAGATAGCGTAAGTGTCTACAGAATTTGAAAGCAAGGTTTTCAGGACCTTGAGGAGCTAGCTGCTGTTCAGATAAGGTTAGTTTCAGTCTTTAATAAAACAAAAACATCAAGGAAGTAAGGCAGCCATGAGTTCCTTGAGGAAGGTCATGCTCTGAATGTTTCAGGTGTCTATCAAGGGGCTGCAGGCTGTATGGAGATTTAATTGAAGGTACGTTTCTCTTGCCTCTGTTTCCCTCATCACTAACACACCCCCATAATGTAAGGATGCCAAGAACAAGTTATTCAGATTAATATCTAAATCAGCGAATTATCTGGCATTGGGAAATTCTTATTAAAATATTTATAAACTATGTAATAAATTCTTCCCTACTTTAGAGATTATTTTCCAAATTATAACGATTTAAGGGGTCTCTTAAATTCAAACTATTCTCTATCTTGTCTTTTTATATTATCCAGTCTTGAATTTTGCTTAGAAAAGCAGAAACTTATTTCCAACATATTATGCCACCTCCTAAATGCAATTTTATTTATACTAACTTTTGAATAGAGTGAACTGAAGTTTAAAAACACTAAATATTGAAGTCAGATCTACTGAAATTTTCATGAATAACACCCTTCACAGAAATTTGGATATAGATGACAATAGGCCACAACCATGTTGTCAGAATGGTTTAATACATGGAACTATGATGTTTGTTAGTTGTGTAGCCTTGAGAAAATAACTGGGTCTCAGTTTTATCATTTATAAAACAACCTTTATACTCTCTATAGATATAGAGTGGTGAATCAGGGAATTGAATGTGTGAAGTCACTGCCCTATTTCTTCGCTCGCAAAGGCATTTGATAGAAGCATATTTTAACTAAAATTCTTTACTGTTTTCTGCTTCCACCCTTTACCCGGTGACTTGCAGATCCATCCTTGAGTTCGAGCTTGACCACGTGACTCGTTGCAGCCGCCGGGATGTCACCACGCGCGGCCTATGCGAAGGTTTTAAATATGCATGTGCCCTTGGCTTACTGTCTCCATGAGAAAAGCCGTCATTGTCTACTCAGCCTGGGCTCCAACATGGAGTGAACCTGATCGTGATACTCAGTGAGGAGCTATAGCTTGAAGCAGATCTTCCTACCCAAACCACACTGGTGTGTTCCGGAGAAGAAATAATTACTGTTGTCAGTCACTGAGTTAATCCACTAAATGTGGGGATTCTGTATTATGCAGCACTTATGTGGCAATAGATAAATGATACTATTGCTTCACAGTGTGGTATATGTAACTTAAAAATACCTAAGGAGCACTTGGGTGGCTCAGTTGTTTAAGTGTCCGATTTTGGCTCAGGTCATGATCTTGCGGTTCTTGAGTTCGAGCCCCACGTCGGGCTCCGTGCTGACAGCTCAGAGCCTGAAGCCTGCTTTGGCTTCTGTGTCTCCTTTTCTCTCTGAACCCCTCCTCTTTGTGCTCTGTCTCTGTTTCTGTCTCTCTCTGTCTCTCTCAAAAATAAATAAACAAAAAAAACTCTTAATAATCTTTAATTTCTTCATCTTTTTTGAGAGATTAATATTATCTGTTTGTAGGTTTTTTGTGAGAATGAGTCAGTATTTGTATAGCATTTAGGATGCTTTACGTAAGTTAGCCCATAGAAGCGTTATATAAATATAACCTCTTATACTTTTGTTGTTAATAGACCTCAATTCCTGTATTTTTTAATGTTATGTGCTTCCATCATTAAGTCTCCATGCCGTTCTTCTCTGAAAAATAATTCAGTACAGTAAGTTTGTTTCCCTCCAATGTAAATGTCTTCCAGTTAGAGAATGTACCTCTTGACCGACATAGCAGCCTCCAACTTAACAAATGTGTTGACAACATGTTTTAGGTATGCATGGAGAAAGAATGACTCAAACACATAGCCACCACAGGAAGTGTTATCTGAGAGGAAGGCAAACGAAGCAGCTTATGACTGGCAACTTCAGTATTAGAGAGTTGTTTCCCTATTGTACATAGAATTCATGCTTTTTTCTTTTCTCCCCATTTCTAAAATTATTTATAAAGTCCCTTTATAACGTAAATCAGTAAAATATATATCTGGAAGAGTAGAAAGACATAGGATATAGCTACCATGATGGTTAAGAATATGTGCCAACTTTGTGCTTAGCCCACGGTTCCCAGTTTTTCAGTCAAGCATCAGCCTAGATGTTGCTGTAAAGGTACTTTTTTAAAAAAATTTTTGATGTGTATTTGTTTTTTAAGAGATGGAGAGACAGAGTGCGAGCGGGGAAGGGGCAGAGAGAGAGAGAGAGGGAGATACAGAATCCAAAGCAGGCTCCAGGCTCTGAGCTGTCAGCACAGATCCTGATGCAGGGCTCGAACCCATCAGCGGTGAGATCATGACCTGAGCAGAAGTCAGATGCTTAACCAATTGAGCCACCCAGGCACCCCCAGATGTGACTGACATTTAAATGAGTACAATTCACATAAAGTCGATTGTCCTCCATAATGTTGGTGGGCCTTGTCTAATCAGTTGAAGGGTTTAAGAGCAAAACCAGAGATTTCTTAAAGAAGCATTAATTCTGCCTGAAGACTGCAATACTGCAACTCCAATTTCCAGTCTTCAGATCTTGGACTTTAGTCTGCAATACCATCTCTTCCCTGAACTTCCAAACTGCTAGTCTGCTCTACACATTTTGGACTCACAAATCCCTACAATTGTGTGATTTGAGCCAATTCCTTAACATGAAATATCCCCTGACAGATAATTAGTAAGTAAATATCCTATTGGTTCTGTTCATCTGGAGAACCCTGACTAATACAGTAGCATAGAGAGAAATCATTCTCAGGGTAAAGAGGCAATGGACACTGTATAGGAAATGGAAAGAAATCTCAATTTTCAGGGGGATATCTCCATTCAGTAATTTGGTAACTCAGTAAATATACAGTGATCTATGCAATATTATATAACGGAGATTAAGCAGAGTAAGTCATGCTCTCCAGGAGTTCATCATCTAGGGACAAAGTCAAACTGCTAATCACCCAAAGGAAAGCAATTAGGTGACAGGAATTATTGTAGTGCAGAGAAGCAGGGTAGGGGATCTGAGACATGTGTTGCAAAAAGAAGTCGAGGTGCAAATGTACCAAAAGTCAGAATTATTAGACACAGTAACAGAAGTATGACAACTGATAGGAAAGAATGAATATAACCACAGTCTTGGAGATAAGAAACTGCACATTTTAGTCTGGAACTTTAGGCACTGTGGGTCTGCGGCTCTAGCAATGGCTGCCATAGCTGTAGAGAAAAGAAGGCAGATAAGGTCTCAGTTAAAGAATAAAGATCTTCTGCATTTTGGACAATGTTTACTCTTTTAGTTTTGCCTTTCATCTATGTTTCCTTGAAACCTAGCATACATCCTCGTGTCTGTAAATGCTCAATAAATATTTCACCGTTAATAGTTGAAACGAATGAAGGAATAAAACAGATTTTAGTGGATTTGGGGGTGAATCCTCAAATGACAGAGACCAATAAAAGTGTGTGTATTGATTCAAAAGCATTTGTTAAGTATTCAAAATAGTCCAAGTCCCGAATAAAATATTTTGTGAGAGGTTGGAAGTTTGGTTGGAGTTGGAGAACACACATTAGTTGCATAACATATTTAGCTATAGATTTTTGTGCTTTTTACCTACATAGGGAATATTGGTTAGTTCTCTATACAATGTGGTTATAGTCAGGCTCGGCTTTTTTGGTGTAATGAGAGTTCTCTGAGATACATCACTTTTACATATTTTTATGGATAGAATTAGGCCAGGTTAAACTTAGTGGGCAATTTCAGTCAAAAATCTGGTGCCCCTGGTAGACAAACATGACAAAACATACTCCATATATAAGGGCTGATAAAGCCTCTTTCTATATGGGTATGGTCTGTATTTCACACACATCAGCATATTGATTTGCCTTCCAGAGTGTTTTATAGTCCTCCTTGCCTGAATACCCTTGTCTAGACACATGTTCCCATGCCCACTCTTGAAACTTTATGCGTTATAAGGTCTGTGTAGGTTTGTTTTATAAGGTCTGGGTAGGTTATTTAATACTTTAAAATATATAAATAAATATACTCCCGGACAAGCCAAAGTTAAACATCATTCAGCATTATCGTATTCCATGAACCTATTTTTATAATGTAATTTGCATGCAGAGAATGGACTGGTATTATAAAATAAACGAAATCCAGAATGTGATTTAATTCCTATCCCATCCATATATTTCCTTTTTTTATTCTCCCTCTAACATGGTTAAGCAAGCACCTGTAGATTTACCAGTTCATTTTATCTCATAAACAGATGGAGAAATTGAGGTATAGAGTAGCCAAATCACTTCCTAACGTCAAACAGGTGTGTCTCTTCTGAGAAAGATGGGTGAAGCATATATATATGCTTCACTCACTATATATATAGAGATAGATAGATAGATATCAAATATATTATAGGCATATATATATAATACGTTATAGGCATATAACACAGGCCTAGCAGTTAGAGTCTGTAATATCAACTAATTAACTGATGAACTATATCCTGTGCCTTAAAATCTAAGATTGCACAAGTTGCAGAAAGATTATTTCAGAACACAATAAGGGGAACTCCGAACATGAGATTTTAGAAATGTTTCTAGATTAGTACAGGGTGTGCCATAAAAGGTGATAGCAATAATTCAGATACTTAAAAATAATTTTAAAACAAGATATGAGGAATCCACAAAAATAAAGAAGAGTACCCATGACTTATTTAACCACATTTACTAAAAAACAATACAAGTTCACATATAAAATTCAATGGCACTTCTATACCTTGGTTAAAAAATAAAATTGGAAAATATTTTTTTTAAATCAAAAATACATGAAATTCTCGAAGATAAATTTAACACAACATCTGTAAGTATACACTGAAAACTACAAAAAGAGAAATGAAAGTTCCTCTAAGTAACTGAGATGTGCCATGTATTTGAATTAGAAAACTCAATATTGTTGCTATTTTCTCCCCCAAATTTTCTACATTTTCGGGGTAATTCCAATCAAATCCATAAAGTTATTTGGTAGAATTTGACAAGCTGATGCTGAAATGAATATTAAAAATGCCAGGGACCTAAGACAGCCAAAACAGTCATGGGGAAAAAATAGAACAAAATAAAAGGAGCCTAACTACTGGATTTTAGATTTACAAAACCACATTAATTCAGAGTAAGGATAGACATGTGCATCCGTGGAATAAAATAGAGAGCATAGAAATAAATTCACATGTACATGGTAAATTGATTTTAACAAGGTAACAATATATTCCAATGGGAAAATGGAACTAAAAACCTACATATATATTTGGGAAAAAAAATCATTTTGCATACAAAAAAAATTAACTCAAAATGAATCATAGAAGAAAATTGGAGAGGCCAAGACTTCCTAGACAGGACAAAAAAAAAAAAAAAGACGTACAGAAATTATAAACTAAACTTTAGACTTTATCAAAATGAAACTTTATGCTTTTCAAAGATTTTCTGTAGAAAATGAATCACAGAGACTACAAGAAAATTATTATATATATAATATATATATTTATACTTATACTAAATATGTAAAATATATAAAGAGAATACATAAAATGAACTGCTACAATTCAAAAATAAGACAATTTAAAAATGAGTAAATAATGTGAACACATTGGAAAAGAGCATCTACAGGGGCACCTGGATGGTTCAGTTGGTTATGTGTCGTCTGAATTCAGCTCAGGTCATGATCTCACGTTTCATGGGTTTGAGTCCCGCTTAGGGCTCTGTGCAGACAGCTAAGAGCCTGGAGCCTGCCTCGGATTCTGGGTTTCTCTGTCTCTCTCTCTCTCTCTGCCCCTCCCCTGCTCTCGCTCTGTCTCTCTCTTTCTCTCTCTCTCTCAAAAGTAAACATACATTAAAAAAAATTTTTTTAAAGAGGATCTACAAAGGCCAAGAAATACATAAAAAGTAGTCATTATCATTAATTACCATGAAAATGCAAATTAAACCAAAGTGGCATATCTTACATATCCAATAGAATGACTAAAGTTAAAAATAATTTTAGTATTAAATATTGGTGAAGAGAAGCTGGAATCCTCCTATCTCAATGATGAGAACATAAAATATGTATAACAACTTTTTAACACATAGTGACACATTATTATAAAGCTCAACATTGACTTATCAGAAGACTAGTCCATTTCACTCCTAGGTATTTACACAAGAGAAATCAAAAGCTGTGTTCAGAAAAAGACTTATACATGAGTGGTCATAACAGCTTTATTTATAATAGTCCCAAATTGGACACAATCCAACTCTCCTTAACAACTGGAAATAAACAAATTGTGCTAATACGGACAATGGGATACTATGAAGGAACATAAAAAATACATAAATCAACTACAAAATCACATAACAAAACAGATGAATCTCAAAATAATTATGCCTAGTGACATATGCCAGACACAGAAGAGTGTATCTTGAAAGTCTTGAATGGCTTTCTTTTCTTTCTTTCTTTCTTTCTTTCTTTCTTTCTTTCTTTCTTTCTTTCTTTGTGAAAGAGAGAAAGAGCATGAATGAGTAGGACAAGGGCAGAGGGAGAGGGAGAAAGAGAATCTTAAGCAGGCTGCATGCCCTGCATGGAGCCCAATGCGGGTCAAGATCTCATGACCACGAGATCATGACCTGAGCAGAAATCAAGTCAACAATTAACTCACTAAGCCACCCAGGAGCCCCATGAAAGTATTTCTTTATATAAAAATCAAGAACAGGTGATACTAACCCAAGTGACAGAAAGAGGATCTGTTAGTGTTGGGAGAATTCACCACAAAACTGTGAGGGAATATTTGGGGTGATTAAAAATTTGAAAACCTGGTATATTTAATAATACATAAAGTGTATCTCAATAAATATTAGTGATTAAAAAATAACATGCTAATTTCTATTATTTTTGCTTTGTATAAAATGGTTTCCTCCCCAAAGGAGCAATGGTCTGAGGGAAGATAAAATAATCAAATACACTTGTGTAGATATTTCAGAAACTATCAAGAGGTGGTGTTTCAACTTTTCCCAGTTGTTGTCAGAGACTAAAACGGAAGCATTCTAGAGTATTTTTAAAAGGAAATAGATGTTTAGCCACTGGTTAATTATTATTAATTATTAATTTTAGGAGGATGGCAATCAATCAGTGGCTCCGACAATCTATGTATTTTCAGCACATGGAAGAAGTCAGGTTTAGAGCATCACAAAGTGACCATGTTTAATGGAGCCAGGCAAAGTGTTATTATATTTCCATGTATTAATATAAATGGGCCTATTAAATAATGATTATTTTATTTCCCATGATTATAAGTCAGCAGGTATTTGACATATTCAAAGGGAAGACTTCAACTCTATAGTTTCATCCATGAAAACATGGATGCCTTGAGGAAAACCCCTAAGTGTGATATTCTGTTATTCCTATGCAGAGAAAAAGAGGCCAGAAATGAGACTGATGTCAAGTGTAAGGATTACCATAAACAATGGTGAAAAGACATTTTTGATATTCTGAGCAATGAATCAAGAGAAATCATTAAACTTCAACAGATGAATCACTCAATATTTTAAATTCCTTAATAGAAGAGTTTGTGAAAAAATTAGAAAACTTTTCAGAATTTTAATAAATCCTGTTCTCACATCCTTAAAAGTAGACACTTAAGAAATTAAAATATTATGAATCATAAACTTCAATAGATCAACCTAATGAAGTAAATTAATCAGTGAGAATCAGAACAAACGTTGAAATTAAGGTAAAATCTTTCTGTTATCTTCAAGGCAAAATAGACACTCAAGAAATTAAAATAGTTGGTCTTCACTTCAGCTTTGAGAAATAGATGTGACTAAAATCTTTCAGCATATGCTTAATGAAAATTCAATTTTCCAGAATATTTCTCTAACCCGACCCTTGGACAAAAATATGGTAACTAAAGAGATGTTAAATTTCACTTTACCATGCGGAAAGCTTTCTCCAATTCCCCAAATAAGATGGATTTTGGTGATACAGAATCAGAGAGGAGTTTAATACCACAAAACTTGATAAATTACCAGATCATATCATCACCTCAAGTTGCAGTCAACCCAGGGCCTATACAACCAGTAAGGCACAAGACTGGTGATGACGATGACGATGACGATGACAATGACAATGACTGAAAGGTTTTCATGAATTAGAAATTTTTAGTAGGAAGAGAATCGTCATTGATATTTTTATAAAGGGACTGGGCATCACAGTTTTTCTTTCCTTTCATTTCAAGTGGCATATCTAGTTGCTAATTACTCTGTCAGTAGGTGTAACTAAAGCTCATCATGGTTGTTAGATGCTGACTGCCTTCTGAGCCTCTTCTCAATGTCATGTCAAATAAAATTAGAGTGGCAATGTAGCAAAACTAATTAGGGCACACTGACCTTAGTAGTGGGCAGTTCTTATCGATCTCAGCCCACGCTTGTTACAATTTTGCAAAAATCAAAACAAAGTAGAAAAATATTTCTACTTGCTACTAGCCCTTTTTAATCACCTATTCATTCCAAGTGACATGAAATTAATGAATCTTCTATCAAAGGAGGCACTATTCAGAAAAAGAAATGAGAGGTAAATCCTTTGAGATGCACTTGTAATTACAGGTCTGTCTTAGTCAGTACAGGCTGCTATAACAAAATACCATAGACTGGGTGAATGGCTTAATCATCAAATATTTGTTTTTCACAGTTCTGGAGAATGCTTTGTGCCAACAGATTTGTGCCAGTGGTAAGGAACCCCCTTACTAGTTTGCAGATAATCACATTCTTCCTGTATCCTCACATGGCACAGAGCCAGAGATCATCTCTCTCATGCCTCTTCATACAAGGGCACTAATCCCACTCCTAAGGGCTCCTGTTATGACTTAATTACTTCCCAGGCCTCATCTCTGAATACTATCACCTTGGAGATCAGGGTGTCAACACAGGAATTTTAGGGGACACCAACATTCAGTCCATAGCAATGCCAATCTCCCATTTAAATGTGGAGGCTGTATTTTTTTAAAATATTTTATTCAATTAAGTGAAATGATTTTATTACAAATAATCTTTAAGAAAAAGGAGCAATAGAGGGAGAGGATGGTGGAGTAGGAAGATCCTGGGCTCACCCTGTCACACAAATACAACCAGGTAACACTCACATCAGGGTAAATAACCCAGAAAATGACACAAGACTGGCAGAACAGACTGCACAGCTAAATGCAGAGAAGAGGCCACATAGAGGAGGGTAGGAAGGGCAGACACAATCAGAACTAAATGGACCAATGGGACTGTACAAGGGATGGAGAGACACCATAGACACAGTGAGAGGAAAGGAGCAGACCTCATGTGAGGCACCCAAGGTGGAGACCTTGCACTAGGAACATGAATCCCCATAACATTTGGCTTTGAAAGTCAGTGAGACTTGGCTTTGCGAATTCTTCTATTCTGTGGGATTTGGCACCCGAACTTAAAAAATCAGCAGGCTCAGTCCTGGCAGAGCCAAAAGGTGATAGGAAACGGAGTCTCAGCCTTTAAAGCTACAGCATAACAAAGCCCCAAGGAGATACAGAAGAAAGAATTTGAAAAACACCCTAGGGTATACAGGAAGGAGACTTATTGACTAATCTCAGAGCATGTACTAGAAGGGGAAGGATATGTAGGAAACTTCTCCAGGAACAAAGGAGCTGGCAGGCACCATTTCCGTCCCCCAACCCTCCAGCCTAAACACAGGGACAGACACCTACAGGAACCAGCAAAGCACCAACACTCTGTGTCTAGCTTGTGAGCAGTGTGCCCTGTCCCACACAATTCTGTGGCTCTAACCCCTCCAATACAGCAGGTCTCAGTTTTCCTAGACTGCTGCAGATCCTCTCCCACAGCATATCAGCACAGGTTTTACTGGCACCATGCACCCTGCCCCCTGCGTTCTTCTGTGGACTCCCACCCTCCAACCTGCCCTTGGTAGGAGTCTATGCAAAGCAGTACCACAAATCTGGCAGTGTGCAAGCAGCCCCAACAGGAACCGGCACCATTCCAATATAAATCCTGGTCCAGAGAAAGATAAGCACACATACCAGTCAGACATTGGTCCCAGTGCTGGGATGGAGGCAGACAAATGGTCTGAATGCAGACTCTACCCACCAACAATAGCTTCTCAGGGAACAACACAGGTCAAACACCCTGTAGTTTGGTGCTATTGTAACTGTGGCAAATGCCTAGTCTGACTCAACTCAAGCCCAAGGTGTCCCGAGACTGGCCCACTAATACCACAGGGGCCACTGTCCATAAGAGGCAAAGAGAGCCATTTTAGATGAATGGACTGAAGGGAAAAGCAACTCACGCACAACAGCAGGGTATCTGAATCACGCATAGGAAGCACCCTTGAAGTGCCAAGTTCTGGTGAACAGGGGACCTCACATAGCAGGTCATTACAAGACCTCTTCTTCATAAGGTGATTACTTTTAAGTACAAGAGATGTAGCTGTCTTTTCTAACACATAGGAACAGACACAGATAGGTAGACAAAATGAGGAGACAGAGGAATACGTCCCAAATGAAAGAACAGGACAAACTCACAACTAGATAACTAAATATAACCGCATAATATGACTGATAGAGAATTTAAAGCAATGGTCATTAAGATACTCACTGGACTTAAGAAAAGTACAGTTACTGGATGACTTCACTAAGACCCTCAATAAAGAGACAGAAAACATAACAAAGAACCAAACAGAGATGAAGAACTTAGTAATTGAAATTAAAAATATATGACATGGAATAAGTAGGGGACTAGAGGATGCAGAACAGATCAGCAACCTGAAGGACAGAGCAATGGAAAGCAATCAAGCAGAATAGGACAGAAAAAAAAGAATAAAAAAACAAAAATAGGTGAAGGGAACTCAGTGATATGTACTATTATGTAAAATGTGAAATGTAACAACTTTCACATTACAGGGAGCCCAGAAGAAGAAAAGAGAGAAAAAGTGGTGGGAAAATTTTTTTTAAAGAAATAATAGCTGAAAAAATCCTGAATCTGGGGAAGAAAACAGAAATCCAAATCTGTGGATCCACAATCTCTGTGGAAGCACAAAGAGCACCCAACAAAATCAACCAAGGAGGTCCACACCAAGACACATAGTAATTAAAATGAAAAAAAAAAAAAAAAAGTGATAAAGAGAAAAATTTTAAAGTAGGAAGAGAAAAGAAGACAGCTACATATAGGGAAACCTCATAAAGCTGCCAACTGATTTTTCAGCAGCAACACTGCAGGCCAGAAGGGAGTGGCATGATATACTCAAAGCGTTGAAAACAAAACAAAACAAAATTAACTTGTAACCAAGAATACTCTATCCAGCAAGGCTACCATTCAGAATAGGAGAGATAAAGAGTTTCACAGACAAACAAAAGTTAAAAGAATTTATCACCACAAACCAGCCTTACAGGAAATGTTAAAGGGGACTCTGTGAGTGGAAAGCAAAGACTATAAGCTGGAGCAGGAGAAACAGAAAGCAAATAAATAAATAAAAAATAAAATTATATCTATAAAAATATGTCAAGGGATTCACAAAATGAAATAATGTAAAATATAACACCATACACCTAAAATATGGAGGGGGGAGAGGAATAAAAATCTAATGCTTTTAGAATGGATTCAGATTTAAGTGACCATCAACTTAATATAGACTGCCATATGCATAAGATGATATATATAATTTTAATGATAACCACAAACCAAAAACTGGTAATAGATCTACAAAAAATAAGGAGAAAAGAATCCAAGTATATCACCAAAGAAAGCCAGCAAACCATGAGTAAAGAGAACATGTGAAGAAAGGAACAGAGAAGAACTACAAGAAGAACCATAAAACAAGTAACACATGACAATAAGTAAATGCCTATAGATACTTACTTTGAAAGTAAATGAACTAAGCACTTCAATCAAAAGATAGGGCGATGGAGTGAATAAAAAAACAAGACCCATCTATATGTTGCCTAAAAGAGACTCATTTCAGACCTAAAAACACATGCAGATTCAAAGTGAAGTGATGGGAAAGCATTTATCATGAAAATAGAAATAAAAAGAAAGTGGAGGTGGCAATATTTATGTCATACAAAATAGATTTTAAAACAAAGACTTTAACAAGAGACGAGCAAGAACACTACATCATCATAAAGGGAACAATCTAACAAGTAGATATAACTATAAATATTTATGGACTCAACATGTGAGCACCCAAATACACAAAGCAACTGATAACAAAAATAAAGGAAGTTATTGACAGTAATGCACATACCATTTCCATCATATGCGGATGATAAATCATCCAAACAGAAAATCAACAAGGAAACAATGTCATTGAATGACACATTGGGCCAGATAAACCTAACAGATATATTCACAACATACCATCCTGGGGCACTTGGGTGACTCAGTTGGTTGAGCATTCACAGCTTCAGCTCAGGTCATGATCTCACAGCTTGTGAGTTTGAACCCTGCATCAGACTCTGTGCTTATAGCTCAGAGCCTGGAGCCTGCTTCAGTTTCTGTGTGTCCCTTTGACTCTGCCTCTCCCAACTCATTCTCATTCTCTCATTCTCTCTCTCTCTCTCCCTCCCTCCCTTCCTCCCTCTCTCCTTCTCCCCCTCTCTCCTTCTCCCCCTCTCTCCCTCTCCAAAAATAAACATTAAAAAAAGAACATATCATCCTAAGACAGAATACACATGTATTTCATGTGCATATGGAATATTCTCCAGAATAAATCGTGAGACTACCAAACAAGTCTCAACAAATTCAAAAGGATTCAAGCTATACTATTCATTTTTTCTGACCCTCATGCTAAGAAACCAAAAATCAACCACAAGAAAAAGTCCAGAAAGAACACAAATACATGACAGTTAAATAACATGCTACTAAACAATGAAGGGGTCAACCAATAAATCAAAAAGGAAATCAAAAAATATATGGAGACAAATGAAAATGAAAACAGCAGTTCAAAATGTTGGAGATGCAGCAAAAGCTGTTCTAAGAGGGAAGTTTATAGCAATGCAGGCCAACCTCAATAAGAAAAAAAAAAAAAATCTCAACCTACCGTTACACCTACAGGAGCTAGAAAAAGAACAAACAAAGCCCCAAACCAGTAGAAGGAAAGAAATAATAAAGATGAGAGTAGAAATAAACAAAATAGAAATAATAAGAGTAATACATATATACATACATACATACACACACAGATCAATAAAGCCAGGAACTGGTTCTTTGAAAAGATCAACATAACTGATAAACATTTAGCCAGAAGAAAACAAAACACAAACAAACAAAACAGAGAGAAGACTCAAACAAAATCAGAAATGAAAGAGAAAAAATAATCAACACCACAGAAACACATAGAGTTATAAAAGAATATCATGAAAAATTACATGTCAACAAATTGGACAATCTAGAAGAAATGTATAAATTTCTAGAAACATATAATCTACCAAAACTGAAGCATGAAGAAACAGAAATATTGAATAGATTGATCACCAGTAATTTAATTGAATTAGTATTCAAAAAACTCCCAACAAAGTCTGGGACCACACAGCTTCACCAGCGAATTTTACCTAATATTTAAAGAAGAGTTAATACCTATTCTTTTCAAACTATTCCAGAAACTAGAAGCGGATGGAAAGCTTCCAAATTCATTCTATGAGGCCAGCATTACTATGATACCAAAACTAGATAAAGACACTAGGGGAAAAAAAAAAGAGGGGAACTATAGGCCAATATCTCTGATAAATATAGATACAAAAATCCATAACAGAATATTAGCAAATCCTAACCTCAAAGTACATTAAACTAATCATTCAAAACAATCAGGTGGGATTTATTCCTGGGATCCAAGGATAGTTTAATATTTGCAAATTAATCAACATGATACATCACGTCAATAAGAGAATGAATAAAAACCACATGATAATTTCAAGAGATGCAGAAAAAAACATTTGACAAGGTACATCTATTCATGATTAAAACCGTAAATAAAATAGGCCTGGAGGGAACATACCTCAACATACTAAAGGCCTTATAGGAAAAACACACCGCAAACATCATTCTCAGGAATGAAAAACTGAGAGCTTCTCCCCTAAGATTAGGAACCAAACATGGATGTTCACTTTCCACTTGTATTCAGCATAGTACTAGAAGTCCTAGTCGCAGCAGTCAGATAAGAAATAAAGGCATCCTGGGCCGCCTGGGTGGCTCAGTCGGCTAAGCGTCCGACTTCAGCTCAGGTCACGATCTCACAGTTCGTGGGTTCGAGCCCCCGTCGGGCTCTGTGCTGACAGCTCAGAGCCTGGAGCCTGTTTCAGATTCTGTGTCTCCCTCTCTCTCTGACCCTCCCCCGTTCATGCTGTCTCTCTCTGTCTCAAAAATAAATAAACGTTAAAAAAAAAAAAATTAAAAAGAAATAAAGGCATCCAAATTGGTAAGGAAGAATGAGACTTTCACTATTCACAGATGACATGATAGCATATACAGAAAATTCTAAAGACTAAAAAGACTAAAGATTCTAAAGCCTGAAAAAAAAAAAAAACCTACCGGAAGTGATAAATGAATTCAGTAAGGTCACTAGGTACAAAATCATTAGATAAAAATCTGTTATATTTCTATACACTAATAGTGGAGTTGCAGAAAGAGAAATTTCATTTATAATTGTACCAAAAAAAATAAAATACTGAGGAATGAACTGAGCTAAGGAGGTGAAAGACCTATACTCTGAAAACTTTAAAAAAGTTAAAGACAACACAAAGAAATGGAAAGATATGCATGCTTATGACTGTAAGAACAAGTATTGTTAAAATGTCCATACTACACAAAGCAATGTACAGATTTAAATACAGATTAATCTATCAAGTGCCAATAGCATTTTTTAAATTTTTTTTAAATGTTTTTATTTATTTTTGAGACAGAGAGACAGAGCATGAGCAGGGGAGGGGCATAGAGAGAGAGAGACAGACAGACAGACAGACAGAATCTGAAGCAGGCTCCAGGCTCCAAGCTGTCAGCACAGAGCCTGATGAGGGGCCCGAACTCACCGACTGTGAGATCATGACCTAAGCTGAGGTTGGACACCCAACCGACTGAGCCACCCAGGCACCCCCAATAGCATTTTTTACAGAACCAGAACAAAGAATCCTAAAACCTAGGGGTGCCTCAGTGGCTCAGTTTGTTAATCGTCCGACTTCGGCTCAGGTCATGATCTCACGGTTTCTGAGTTCGAGCCTCGTGTAGGGCTCTGTGCTGTCAGTTCAGAGTCTGGAGCCTGCTTCAGATTCTGTGTCCTCTCTCTCTGCCCCTCCCCTGGTCGCACCCTGTCTCTCACAAAATGAATAAACGTTAAGAAAATTTTTTTAATAATAAAAAAAAAAAGAATCCTGAAATCTGTATGGAACCACAAAAGACCCCAAATAACCAAAGCATTCTCAAAAAAGAACAAAACTGGAGGTATCACAATCCCATATATCAAGATACACTACACAGCTTGGGTAATCAAAACAGTTTGGTACTGGTACAAAAACCAACACATAGATCAGTAGAACAGAACAAAGAACCCAGAAATAAACCCATGATTATATTGTAAATTAATCTTTGACAAAGGAGGAAAGACTATGCAATGTCTCTTCAACAAATGGTGTTAGGAAAACCGGACAGCTACATGCAAAAGAATGATACTGGACCACTTTCTTACACCATACATAAAAGTACACTCAAGATGATTAAGACCTAAATGTGAGATCTGAAATAATAAAAATCCTAGAAGGGAGCACAGGCAAACAATTTCTCTGACATCAGCTTTCACAGCATGTTTCTAGGTATGTCTCCTGAGGCAAGGGAAACCAAAGCAAAAGTAACTATTGAGAGACTACGTCAAAATGAAAAGCTTCTGCACGGCAAGGTGAACAAATAAACAAACTTAAGACAATGTACTGAATGGGAGAAGATATCTGCAAATTACACATCCAATAAAGGGTTAGTATCTAAAGTATATAAAGAACATTTTAAATATCAAATATCAAGTAATCCAATTAAAAAATGGGAAGACAGGAACAGACATTTCTCCGAAGAAGATACGGAGACGGCCAACAGACACATGAAAAGATGCTCAAATCACCATCATCATCATTTGCATTTTGAAATGCAAATCAAAACCACAAGGAGATATCACCTTACACCTGTCTGTATGGCCAAAATAAACACAAGAAACAACAACTGTTGGCAAGATTGTGGAGAAAAAGGAACCCTAATGCACTATTTGTGGGAATGTAAACTGGTATAGCCACTGTGGAAACCAGTAGGGAGGTTCCTCAAAAAATTAACAATAGAATTATCATATAATCCAGTAATTCCACTACTAGGTATTTACCCAAAGAATACAAAACACTAATTTGAAAATATATATGCACCCCTATATTTATTGCAGCATTGTTTACAATAGCCAAATTATGGAAGCAACTTAAGTGTCCATCAATAGATGAAAGTATAAAGAAGATGTTGTATACAACACACACACACACCCACCCACCCCCACACACAATGGAATATTATATTATCCAACCATAAAAAAGAATGAAATCTTGCCATTTGCAACAATATGGATGGGTCTGGAGAGTACAATATTAAGTGAAATAAGTCAGAAAAGACAAATACCGTATGATTTTACTCGTGTGGAATTTAACAGACAAAACAAATGAACAAAGAAAAAAAGAGACAAATCAAAAAATAGACTCTTAATTACAGAGAACAAACAGATGGTTACCAGACAGGTGGTGGGTGGGGAGATGGGTGAAATAGGTGAAGGGGATTAAGAGCACACTTACAGTGATGAGCACTGAGGAATATATAGAATTGTTCAATCAGTATATTGTACATCTGAAATGAATATAACACTGTATGTTAATTTTACTAGATATTTGTTTTAAAAAAGGAGCAATAGAAATGACATAGGGTCAGGGCAACTGGGTGGCTCAGTCGGTTGAGCGTCTGACTTCGGCTCAGGTCATGAACTCGCAATTTGTGAGTTCAAGCCCCGTGTCGGGCTCTGTGCTGACAGTTCGCAGCCTGGAGCCTGCTTCGGATTCTGTGTCTCCTTCGCTCTCTGCCCCTCCCCCACTTATGCTCTGTCTCTATCAAAAATAAATAAAATGAAACAAAATTTTTTAAATAAAAAAAAGAAATGACATAGGGTCATTAAATATCATAGTCATGTTAAAATGACAGAACCTTAATTTAAAGTGGTATGAAATTACATGCTTAGTTCAAGATTCAACATTCAGTACTGAATATTTTGAAAATGCACTGTTTCTTAATGTTGCCTACTAAGAGAGGAAGAAGTACAGGATTTTGCTTCAGAACAAGAATTTCCTTATTCATGTATCAATGACAAAGAATTTCATTTGTCACATGGTTTTTGAGAGACATTCCCGTGCAGTTTCTTTACTTCATCACATTTGGGCAGTGTTAGCACTGCTATGTCTTGTGTTCTAACATTTGCTTTTCTTTTTTGCTGTATCATCAATAAAATCAGATTCCAGAGTTCACATGTTACTTCTTGACTTTCTTATATAAAGTCAAATTTCTAATAGTTTACACTTCACCCAATGGTGGCTGTAAAAATATAGAAATTCATGCATAAAAATAATCAAAAGCTTAAAATATCAACTTCTCATCTCTAATACATATATAAAGAAAATTTTGGCTTCAAATGTAACCAAATAATATCCTACAGTATTATAGGATACTTTTCGGACAATGCACTTTACTTTTCTGCGCTATGTAATATCAAAATAATACAGGGTGGCATAGATTACACTTGAACACAGAGTATTCAGAAGCTTTGTTTTTTACTATGCGATAACAGCATGGAGTTCTGAGGAAAACTCATAATGATCTCTAACTCCAAATTCTCTCTACAGAATGTGCAGCAGTCCTTAGAAAATACACGTACCTCTAAACCTTACGTATTAGTAGCAGCCATGCGTTGGATGATACTCATAACTTAAAAAAGGAACAAACATGGAAGAGATTAAAGAGAAAATGTATTGCAGGCATGTGTATTCCCTATGTATCCCACATATAAAGAGAAGGCATCCTCTTTTTCACTTAATAGTGTTACTTCTTAGTTCAGGACCTCTTTTTCTTTTCCCTGAATTTTTAAAATATAACAGTTCTCCTGCCACCAAATCATTCCCATAGCTCACAGCAATGTTATTTTGCAGTAATTCCCAACAAGAGGTATAATCCATTTCCCTAACCATTTAACCTAGCCTTGTCTTGTGATTTGTTTTAGCCAATAGAAGATGGAACTGACATCTTCTAGCCTCAGGCAGCCTTGTAGTTCTTGGCTTTCTCAGAGCCCTGCCCAGTCCCATAAAAGATATATATGCAAGCCTGATGGATGAGAAGAGAGCCCTGTAAACCATCCTCCGCTCCCCAGCCTATCTATCGTTCCAAGCAAAATCCAGTCAACTCTCAACAACAGAAGCCTCTTTGCTAAACCTGCCACTGACCCTAGATGGATGAGCAGTCCCAGAGAGTTTAGAAGAACCACTGAACTGAGCCAACCCATAGATTTAGATGTGTGAACTGAGCTACGAGAGTTGTTTTTTAAGCTAGTCAGTTTTTGTGTTGTTCACTGCGAGGAGTAGCTAATTGGTACAGGATTCCAATCAAACCCAAGCTTTTTTTCCCTCAGACAAAGCCATTCCTCCCTGAGCCTCTCAACCTTATATCCCTCTCTTTTACCCTGTACTTAAATGACAAATAATGAAATAGTCCAATATGCAAATGCCCTGAAACGATAGACTTACCCTCACAAAATCCCAAATGCCCAGGTAGCTTATAACTTTTCAACATTTAGCACACAAGACGAGCAAGAAAGACTCAAGTCTGTCATGTTTACCTCCAGAAAAAGGCCACTAGATTTAGGATGCTGAGTCCATACAACCTGAGTTGAGTTCAGTCTGGGCTTTGTTGCAATTTTATTTAATTCAGACCACTACTGACTTAAGATGATTGGAAGAAAGCAGGAGACTTTGCCATGAGCAGAAATTGTAATCTATGTAATGAGATTCAAGAAATCTCTTTTGTTTTACAGCCTACTGACCAGCTTTTCAAATTGCTCTGAGGCCTAGCTGTTACCTTTTCTTGGAGGGCCATGAGGATTTTTTGCTCCCCAGGCTTGCCCCAGCTTCTGAGCCATTGAAAGATAGCTGGTCTTAACTCTCTGCAGGCTTGTAATGCCTTGAACTTCATTCATCTCTCCTCTCCTATCTCAGCATTTGGAGGGTCCTACCTTACTTTTGCAGAAAGGCCCACATGTCTAGGAAAAATATCACTCAAATTTCTCTTTCCCCTCTCAGTCTTCAGCATAATACTGACTTATGCTATATGACAACTCATGGGAAGGAGTAAACAGGTAAATGCAGACTCAGGCTGTGACTGGGCTCTTCAGGCTAAAAATTTCTAAAGGTTCAGCTAGTTTCTCATCACCCTATGAGTCTATTTCTCCTTTTTCTAGTCCTCTACCAGGTGTCAAAAGTAAGCATGCATCCCTGTGCTCCAGTGAAGTGCTTGTTACTTAGAATTTAGCTCATTACCATTTCTTTTATCCTCATCTCTCAGATGGGTTAAAGCAAAACAACAACAACTATAATTTCTGAAATCATCCAGATGGTTTTGTTCAGGCAAGAGTGACATCTCTTGCAACTTTCCATATTCTAATTAGAAACTGAAGCCTGTTGGGGTGCCTGGGTGGCTCTGTCAGATAAGTGTCTGACTTGGTTTCAGCTTAGGTCATGATCTCTTGGTTTTGTGAGTTTGAGCCCCACATGGGGCTCTGCACTGGCAGCGCAGAACCTGCTTGGGATTCTCTCTCTCTCTCTCTCTCTCTCTCTCTCTCTCTCTCTCTCCCTCCTTGGCTCTCTGCCCCTCCTGCACTCACACCCTCTGTCTCTCTCAAAATAAATAAATAAACTTAAAAGAAATTGAAGCCTGTCCTCATGGATTTTTGTTTACCATTTATGATAGAGATGTTCAGTTAGCAGCTATATAGTTGGGAATCTACATATGCCTATCAACTCCTAATAATTTTGTTACTAGCCTGGTCTATAATGGTTTACACAGGGAAACTTACAAGAGTTTTTTCCAATGACTCAGTCATATTTGAAATGGAACTATTAGGCTTAAATGTCAATATTTGAGATTTGGCAATAATTTTTATTCTAATCATTCAATAAATTGACAAACTCATAGTAGCATTTTAATGCAGTCACAGTTATACTACATAATTAGAGACTATAGTATAACCAAAGAAAGTAAAGCTAAGCCCAGCAAGATGAGATTTATCAAAGTTATGTAAGAAAAGTAGAATGTGCTTTTTAAAAAACTGTTTTAAAGAGACTAGGAATAGTAGTGAAATGGGGCCTGAAGCTCATAGGAATCTTGAACAATTGCTAGTAGATAAAAATGATCCATTAAGAACCATCTTGTGGACCCAAGCCTGAAAAATACTGTACAATGTCTATCACATTATTATTATTGTGATATGATTCCAGCTATTGTCACCTTCATTCATTTTGTTCCAGCCACACTGGCCTTTTCCCCTATTTCTCAAGTAATCTAAGTGTGCTACTATCTTAGGATATTTTCATTGAATCTTACTTGGCCTAGAACACTTCTCCCTCAGTTATAGCTATGACTCCTCAACTCCTTTCCTCAACTCCTCAACTCCATATCCTCCTTAGGTCTTTACTCAAATGACATATTCTCTCATGACCATATCTAAAACCGCAATTGTCATCCCTTTTCCAGTAGGTTATGTAGTTATATGTTATAGTGTTTGCTTGATTTATTTTCTCCAGGGGAATTACCACCATCTAATATATAGTTTTCTGATTTATTCGTTTTAAAACTTGCCACACCCCTGACCACTCCCACCTTTCTACCACTACCAAACACACATGACCAAAACTTCTAGAAAGGCTGAATGGAATTTTTTGTTTGTTTTTTCACAGCTCCCTTACAGGACCTATAATGATGTTTGGCTTATAAATAATTGAATGTGGAGGGAAGGGAAGGGAAGGGAAGGGAAGGGAAGGGAAGGGAAGGGAAGGGAAGGGAAGGGAAGGGAAAAAGAAGAGAGAAACCTGTAAGTATGGGCTCTGGGATCAGATTAGTTTGGTTAGAAATCTCAGCTCTCCTGCATTCTTGACCCCTATGAATTATGAATGTTAATTCCATAGTCTTTAATTTGAGAAGTTTTAACATCTACCTCATAAAATTCTTGTATTATTTAAATAAAACAGATGTTAGAGTTACCAGAAAATGAAGATCTTGAACAATTGATAAACATTTTTATTGCATACATTTTAAAAACTGGACCAACACAATACTGAAAGAGAAAAACAAAGTTGGAAAATTGATTCTATGCAATTCACAATAAAAGTACACTACTCAAGACTCACTGTAATTTTTTTGAATGTTTATTTTTGAGAGAGAGGGAGAGAGGCAGCAAGGGAGGGGCAGAGTGAAAGGCAGACAAAGGATCCAAAGTGGGCTCTGTGCTGACAGCAGAAAGCCTGATGTGGCGTTTGGACTCACGAACCATGAGATCATGACCTGAGCCAAAGTCGATGTTTAACCAACTGAGCCACCCAGGTGCCCCTAGACTTGCTATAAACCTACAGTAATCAAACAGGGTGGTACTGTTGAATAACTAGATTAATGGAATAGAATAGGGATCTCAGAAATAGACCTTCATAAATAGTGTCAACTAACCTTTGACAAAGGAGCAAAGACAATACAATGGAGCAAAGATGGTCTTTCACAGATGGTGCTAGAACAAATGGACATCCAAATGTGAAAGAAAGAAAGAAAGAAAGAAAGAAAGAAAGAAAGAAAGAAGCCTAGACACAGACCTTACATTCTTCACAAAAATTAACTCAAAATGAGTTAAAGACCTAAATGTAAAATGCACAACTCTGAAACTCCTAGAATGTTACATAGAAGAAAACTTAGATGACCTTGAATATGGCAATGACTTTTTAAATACAACACCAAAGAGGGGCGCCTGGGTGGCTCAGTTGCTAAGCGTCCGACTTCAGCTCAGGTCATGATCTCATGGTTTGTGAGTTCAAGCTCCGCGTCGAGCTCTGTGCTGACAGCTCAGAGCCCGGAGCCTGCTTCAGATTCTGTGTCTCCCTCTCTCTCTGCTCCTCCCCCACTCACACTCTGTCTCTCTCTCAAAAATAAATAAACATTAAAAAAATTTTTTTTTTAAATACAACACCAAAGACACAATCTATGAAAGAATAGCAATTCAGAGCAAAAAACAACAGTATGTATCAGAGGTTGGAAAGCTGGCAAATTATAGCCCACAGGTCAAATCTGCCCTGTGTCCTGTTTTTGTAACAGATGCCATATATAGCCCACAAAGCCTAAAATATATATTCCCTGGCCATTTATAGAAAATGTTTACTGACCCATAGAAAAGAAAAATAAAGCCAACCAAATATGTAATTGGAATCTCAGACAGAAAAAAATAAGATAATAGGGAAGAAGCAGTTGTGAGGCAATAATGGCTAAATGCATAAAAGAGCAGAAAAAATAATAACAAGGCAAATTTTAAAATCAGATAGGAAAAAACCTGACTACCTTCAATGGAGGAACACTTATACTGCCCATTAGTTTTGGAAACATTGGTTATTAGAAGGAAATGTATTAATTAAGCAGAGTTTGCTCCAACAGAAGTTCACCAAAGAAGAGAGTAAAAGGGTGTTGTTTAGATCGAACAGAAAGCATCTCAGACTGAAAAAGTAATGGAAGCAATGGAAATGTTAAAAAATGTTGCTAAATTGAAATAAATATGAATTTAAAAAATAAATGCAATGTTTCTTGCAGGTATAAAATATTCCATAGAATTGAAATTGTCAGCGATAGCACATAGGTGGAAGAGGTTAAATGGTGCTAATGAGGTCTAGGACCTCTGCATTTTAGGGAAAAAAAGATTTAAAAATGTATAATGTTATGAAAGCCTTGAGAAATCAAGTCTGCAGGTTCCAATTTCTAGGATAAATGAAAGGAATAGTAAGAGTGTACAATGGCCAAACTTACTGAGAGGTAAAGTGGAATAAATAAATAATAATCAAAAAGAGAGGAAGAAAGAAAAGCAGAGGTAGAACAGAAGGAAGCAATGAAAAGCAATATTATGATAATTTAAAACAAACATAGTAATTATATTAAATTATATTACAATAAATTTTTTAGCAAAAGGACAATAATTATACAACTGAATAAAACCCAACTACATGCTGCTTACAAAGGATTTGAAACAGGTATATAAGTAATTTGAAAGAAAAACAATGGAAAACAATTTTTAATGGATACTCTAAAACAAAGCTCATATAGCTATATTACTCTCAAACAAAAATGGAGTATGGCAAAAAGTATTAGTAGAGACAAAGACAATCACAAAAAGTTCAATTCATCAGTAAGATAAAAAATTCTAAACTTGTATATCCCTTATAACATTGTCTAAAAATGATAAAGCAAAAGTTGAATGAACTAAAAGTAAATGCGGACAAAACAAAAAATATTTTGACAAAATTTCTCAGTAATAGAACAAAGAGAAAAAAAAAACATCAGGAAGGATAAATCTAAGAATAAGATAAATATAATGATCTAATCAAAATATAAAAAACTATGCACTAAACAAATTCAGCATATATATTCTTTTCAAATGCACATGGAGCATTTCCCAACTTTCAGCATGCAGAGCTTTTAAAAACTGCCAAGAAATTTCAAAGGCTTAAACTCATGTTTTTTGACAAAAGTGGAATTAAGATAGATACCAAGAACAAAAAAGCAAGAAGGAAGTCCCCAAATATTTGGAAATTAAACAATAAATGTACAAGAACTTTGGTTTCCAAGTTAGAATTAAAGGAAACCCAGCAAATTTAACCCACATAAAGCATAAGAAAACACATAAGAAACATAAGTAAAAAAATTTAATAAAGTATTTAATAAAAAGGCTCAACAAAAGCAAAAGGTTTTTAAAAAGTAATAAAATATAGTCTATCAAACTTGATCAAGAAAAATGAGAAAGAGGGAATCCAAATAAATAATTTTATGAATATAAAGAGACACAATTATAGATTCAATGGACATTGAAAATACGATTACCATATATCATAAGTTATTTTATGACATTAAATTTAAAACTGTAGATAAAATTTCCAAACTCCTAATATACTAAAACTGTTACAAGAATAAATAAAACTCAGAATTTATATTTATGAAATAATTTGAACCTGTAATCAAAACCCTCCTGACAGGAAAAACTTCAGCTTCAGTGGTTTTTAGTCTTACAAATATTATTTAAGGAATAAATAACACCAATACTACAGAATCCCTATTTTTTGCACAGTAAAGAAAGAGAACATATCCCAGTCACGGTTAATGGTAAAATATTGAACATTTTGCCTCTGAGATCAGTTTTGAGAAAAAGGTATCTGATAATATCACTCCAGTGGAATGTTGCATGTGAGGTTCTAGATAGTATAATAAAACAAGATTAAAAAAAATAAAATAGCTAAGGATTGAAAAAAAGAAGGAAAATTCTCATTATATTCATATCACTAGATTGTCTACAGATATTTGATAAATTTTAGCATCAGCAAGTAATTTAAGCAAATTGAGAGATACTACATGAAAATTAATTTCACTTATAAATATAAAATCTAAGAAAATAAAATTTTAAAGTACTATCTAATAAGATTGATTCTGTAAACATAAAATTTCCCAAACTGTGATACAGTTTCAGTTATATCTAATAAAAAATTTTAAATTACCAAGTTTTTTGTTTTGTTTTGTGAGGTGAAAGTGCAGAAATTGATGTGATTCTAAAATTTACATGGCAGTGGAGTAACCCAGGAAACGCTAATGCTCACTAAGAATAATATAAGGGGTTTTCTCTGCAAAATATCAAACTTAATATACAGCTACAGTAACTAAGATATCATGGTATTAGTCAAAATTGAACTACAAAACCAAAATAACAGAATAGTGGACCAAAAATAGATGCACATACATATGGAAACTTGCTTTATAATAAATGGGTAAAGGCCAAACATTTCAATAAAATGTGGGTGCTTGGTCAATAAAATATCAATGTAGAAAAAGGATACCAATCCTTAGCTTCAGATGCCACACATCCATCAATCCCTGAGAAAACTCTACATCTAATTATGAAGACCCTTTCCACAAAGCTTTTACAAGGCCATACAGAGACTATTTTTATGACTTTAGATAAGGAAAGGATTTCTTAAATTGGATAGTAAAGCCCTGGCTGTAAGAGAAAGAACAGATAAACTTATCAACTGATAAACAGAAAAAGTAAGCCATGCAGTGGAAAAGATTTGCAGTATATATACATATATACATATATATATATACATACATACACACACACATATATACACATATACATATATATGTATAACAAAGTACTTATATTCAGAATATAAAAGAAGTCATTAAATAAGAAAAATACTGAAAACTGAATAGAAAAAATTGTGCAATAGATTTAAACAGAAAAAATACACATACATATGTCTCATAAAACTTTGAAAAAGGAACTAAACTCTTCAATAATCAGGACATGTGAATTCCCTTACTGATATGGCCAAAATGAAAATGACAAAAATTATAACTTGTTGAAAAGTTTATGGAGCAATTGGATTTTGCAAACACTGTTAACAGAGTATAGGTTGGTTAAACAATTTTGTACAATTCTATTATTATCTATCAACTGGAATATATGCTGACTTTCTGACACAGAATCTCTATTCTTAGGTATATATGCAACAGAAATGCACATACTGGGGAACCTAGGTGGCTCAATTGGTTAAATGTCCCACGGTTAAGTGTCTCCCGGTTTTGGCTCAGGTCATGATCTCACGGCTTCATGGGATCCAGCCTCACATCAGGCTCTGTGCTGACAGCACAGAGCCTACTTGGAATTCTCTCTCCTTTCTCTATGCCCTTTCTCAACTCACACTGTCTTTGTCTTCTCAAAATAAATAAACTTAGAAAAAGAAAAGAAATGCACACACCAAGTGATATGTCTAAGACCATTCATAGAAGTTATATTCTTAATAACAGCAACATAAATGTTCATTAGCAGAAGAGGTAAAGGAGGAATAACTCAGTAAATTAAAATTATCGAATTATAGATACACACAATAACTTTGATAATTCTCTCAAGCCTTTCGTTGGATGAAATAGGTCAAACACAAAAGGCTATTTTTTTTATAGCATTCAAATTAGAAGTACATCAAAACTAAATAACAGAGTTTTAAGTTGGGATAGTAGTTATTTTTAAGAAAGAACATAATGAATGAGCTCTATAGTATTATTTACATGGATTTCACTTTATGATAATTATGTTGCACAATTATGCTTTTGTACTTTTCTGTAAGTGTCGTACTATATTTTTTTTTGTTAATGTTACAAAAAAGAATGGGAAATTAGACAGGTCGGTAAGTAACAACAACAGAGATCTCTATTGCCTATTTTCTTTGGTAAAATGTATTGAATTTGATCAAGATAGGAATAAAATTCACTAGCATCTATAACAGATGTCAAGAATATCACACTTTTAAGTGTTGATAAAGATGTGGAACAATTGTGGAATTTCCTTATGTTGCAGCAAAAACTATAAAATGGTACGACTACTTAGGAAAAATTAAATATACACCTTCCTTCAGATCCAGAAATTTTACTTCTAGGTTGTTACCCAAGATAATGAAAACAATTGCTCACCAAAAAATTGTGTTTAAAAATGTTCATAGCAACTTTATTCAAAATACCTGCAAACTTCTAACAACCCTAATATCCTTCAACAGAAGATAGTACAATGGGATGAAACAGAGCAAATGTATACAAACTATTGCTACGCACACCAAAGATAAATCTCACAGCAGTATGTTGAGCAGGGAAAAAAAGCCAATACAAAGGAATACACACAGTATAAATGTATATGAAGGTCTACAATAGGCAAAAACAGCCACCTTGATAGGAATCAACCTCTTGGGGATGCAAATTAATTGGATACTGAATGGGGGAACTTTCTGGAGTGAATGGAAATGTTCTATATCCTTATTAGGGTTGCTAGTTACATTTAGATATACATTTTTCAGAACTCTCTGAATTTTTATGTTCACTATAGAAATTATATGTAAATTTAGAATGAGACATTGAAATAATTAGAATAGCAACCCAGTCTCCTATTCCCAGATTTACAACCTGGCAACTGAGATATGCAGAATAGAGGGCCCAAACAGAGCTGTTATAAAGTCTAAATTATGATCCTAGTTTTTAATCTTGTGATAGATAGCAGAAATAGAAAATAGAATAAGAGGTATCGAGCCATTAATAATTCAATACTGAAAAAATTCATAATAAAGGAGGAATATAATTGTGATGCAATAGGTTATTATTGGAGATAATGGCATGAAAAAATTTGTTGAATAGAAAGTTAATCACAAATAATGTTAGTTTGATATTCACATTGAAAATCTTATAAGATTTGAAAGGTGCATTATTCAAAAGCATTTGAAAAGAGAGCTTCCTGCCAATTTTATTTAAAAGCAAATAAGATGACAGACCAATAGTATATATAATGATTGTGATTTAAATTTACTAATGAATAAAATCAGCAAAGACAACAGATGAAGACTCACAAACAGTATTTTAAAAAATCCCAATAACTTGTGACTAACAATAAGCCTCAAAAATACCAAAATACCGTAAAAGACTAAACGGGAAATGATGGCTAGGCTAATTCATAAATTTAACAGAAATTAAATATATATACCACTGATCTGTGCTAGATAAAATAAAACTTCTAATGACTATAGAAACCAGATATTTTAATAAAAACATGACACTTAAATAATATTAATAAACCTAAATGACTCAATTAAATCCCATAAAAATGCATAAAGCCAAAACTAATAGATATGCAAGGAGAAAATTTCCCCCCCAAAAAAATCAAAAGGAGTATTTCATCCAAGTTTTAACTTGTAAAAGCTATAATGCAAAGAAATAAAATAAGGATCTAGATAAAAACACAATATATGAGATTAGCTATCTACTACTCTTCACTCCAAACCATGCACTAGCTCTTAAAATGTCCATGATTTTTTTCCCTGAACTTATCTTGTAATAAAATTCAAGAAAAAAAAATGTATGGTAATCATTACCAACTTATCAGCCACGGTTCTCGAAATTTTACCTGATGGAGATACCTCAAAAATATCTATTTCCAGGACATATTTTTCTTCAGATGTCATGAGAATTCCAAAACCATAAATTCAAAAGCATTACATAAATAGTGGAAAGCAATCTTAGAAAAATTTAATAAAAACTTGAGGAGAGGGAAAAATAGGCAAGGTGGGTTATATGCATAACGTCGTGCACCATGATAAACTTCACATAAAAGCAAACACTTGTAGATCTATATAAAAATGCTCCTAAGAGATAAGGAATATTTGTTATCCATGTGAAGCAATTATGAATTTTCCAGCTTTGAAATCACAGAAGAAATCATCAAAAAACTGGGCAAAACAAAACACAAACTACTTTGGTCAAACTTTGGTCTTATAAAAAATAAAAATAGAGGGGTGCCTGGGTGGCTCAGTCCGTTAATCGTCTGACTTCGGCTCAGGTCATGATCTCGCGGTCCGTGGGCTCGAGCCCCGTGTCAGGCTCTGTGCTGACAGCTCAGAGCCTGGAGCCTGTTTCAGATTCTGTGTCTCCCTCTTTCTCTGACCCTCCCCTGTTCATGCTCTCTGTCTCAAAAACAAATAAACGTTAAAAATCAATGATAATAATAATAATAATAATGATAATTAAAAAAATAAAAATAGAAAGGTAACAATTAAGACATGTAATAGTTCAAACATTTATCAGAAAAAAATGAGGTTTCTGGGGTGTGTGGCTCAGTGGGTTAAGTGACTGACTCTTAATAACTGCTTAGGTTATGATCTCGCGGTCGTGAAGTCCACCTTCCTCAGGCTCTGCGTTGAATGTGGAGCCTGCTTCAAATTCTCTCTTTCTCTCTCTCTCTCTCTCTCTGCCCTTCTCCCGTGCCAGCACTTTCTCTCAAAATAAATAAACATTTTTTAAATTTTTTTTAATGTTTATTTATTTTTGAGACAGAGAGAGGCAGAGCATGAACGGGGGAGGGTCACAGAGAGAGGGAGACACAGAATCGGAAGCAGGCTCCAGGCTCTGAGCTGTCAGCACAGAGCCCCACGTGGGGCTTGAACTCATGGACCACGAGATCATGACCTGAGCTGAAGTTGGACGCTTAACTGACGGAGCCACCCAGGCACCCCAATAAACATTTTTTTAAGTGAAGTTTCCAACATAAGTATATGAAAGGTTATGAGGGATTTATACAAAAAGAAATAAAATTAGTAGAATAAAACTTAGGCCACCCTTCTTTTTTGAAAGTTATCAAGAATTGCCAAAGATCACCTGGAAGAATGAGCAAAAATTTTATAACAAACCAAACATAAATGACCACACAGAATGTTTGCCATGGCTTTCATGCCATGTCATGTTGGCATCTTCATTCAAAGCAGGTGACATTTTAATTTTGTACAGACCTTTTGGGAATTATGAGAACTTATAACAAATTTTTTACAATGTACATGCCTTGTCTAAGTCATTCTGGTGGTAGGATTTTACTCTAAGGAAAGAATACAATAGAATTTCAAACAGCATGCATGAAAACAATTGTTGCATCATTATCAGTGATACTAAAAAAAAAAAAAAAAGTCCAAATTATGAGGACACATTAAATAGAGCCTGGTTGGGGTGCCTGGGTGGCTCAGTCGGTTAAGTGTCTGACCTCGGCCCAGGTCATGATCTCACAGTTCGTGGTTTTGAGCCCCACATTGGGCCCTGTGTTGACAGCTCAGAGCCTGGAGCCTGTTTCAGATTCTGTGTCTCCCTCTCTCTCTGCCCCTCTCCTGCTCGCGCTCTGTCTCTGTCTCAAAAATAAATAAACATTTAAAAAAATTTTTTTAATAAATAAATAAACAAGTAAATAAATAAATAAATAAATAGAGCCTGGTACATTGAAATGGTAAGATTATAGCCATTATAAGACTACTATGGCTACTATTCATAATTCGTAAGAGCAAAATTTTAAGGGAAAAAGATATATAAATGTGGTATATATACTCTGATAGGGATTATATAAACAAGTATTAGGTGTATGGAAAAGAATATACACAAATGGAAATAGTGGTAGAATTATGGCTGATGCTTTAAAGTTGATATTTGAGAATGTGTCTTTAGACAAATTGACAATATGATGTTTATTTATAAGAAAAAAGTAAGGAGCCACTTTTATTGTTATATATTAATGCGAACTTACAAAGTGCATAACAATGAATAGGAAGGAAGCCATTACAACAGAAAACGTCACTGACCTTCTCCTTATGGAAGAATAAACGGGCCTTCAAGACAAAGGGGGAAGAAGAGAAGACTTTTATGTATTATAAAGACTATTATGTATTAACCAAGTAACTTTGCCAATACCTGCCAAAGAAATGAGATAGGAAAAAGGCACAGTCCTCACTGACCTTCCAGATACCTGTGACACAGTTTAACTTTGAGGCCTCAAATAAAAACTGCAGTCTATTGTACCTGACAGCAAGCTTTGCACTTTCATTATGCATATAATATCTAATAGATCTTTTGAAATCATTACCTGTCAAGAGGGGGAAAAGGAAGGCAGAGGAAAAACCTTGAAGAATAGAATTTGTCAAGGGTCAAAGTAAATGGCAATATACTTTAATAAGCTTTAAGCTCCACATTATCTCCGAGTGGCCTATACACTCAGTGGACTGTGGTATCATATATTGAACTGCAGAATAACTTCTTCGTGGCCCAAAGTACCCTTCTGGGATAGCTTTCTATTTATTAGTTTATAAGTTGTCAAAAAAAAAAAAGTTAATGTCAAGTAACACCTAATTGAGAAGATGGATTTTTGAGCAACCAAAACCTTAAGGTGTGTTACATATTTACGATTTTTATATTATCTACATTACTGTTTTATCATATTTATAGTAACACTGAGAAGTAATGTTGTGTTTTTATCTTTTTAGCACTCAGTATCTAAATAATGTATGTATGCCAAGACTATATCCACAGAATAGACATCATAAAATTCAAATTTTATTTGCTAACAATGAGGGACACAATATTTTTCAGGTAAATGGCTCTTATCACTCCATGCCAGCAAAACAGAAACTGCCTTTTCACAAACAATCCTGGATCTAAGAACATAGAAGGTAATCATTCCCTCTTCTCCCAAACATCCCATGCATCACAACCTGGTGTCAGTGAATGACAGAACAACAGGTGAGTGGGAGTCCAATTAATTACTCAGATTCTAGTTTGGGCCGCACTGTAAAACACTTGCCAACTTCTCTTAAGTTTTTGGATCTCGTTTTCTCATTGCATAAAAAAACAGTAAATGTCCATACATAAGATGGTCTCCCAAGTTACTGCCAACCTGAGGGCCCTAATTCTGTTTGGAAGCTAGAGAAGATCTTCGCCTTTTATTTTCAATGAGGCACAGAAGAAAATCACTACCTTGGTGGCTGCTACAGTATGTTAAAGCAGTTTGGCAGGTTGTTAAAGCCATGCATTTAACAAATTTTCAACAACACGTACGACAAGAAAACAAAGTCTTCTTCCTCCTCAAACTACAACGTCTGCTATGAAAACTGCCCTTGCTAGTAGCTTGCAATGGGCCTAAGGCCAACAGTACAGAATTTACTACCATCACTTTCCTTTAAGCTTAAAAGAGGATCAAGCGACTTTCAGGGATTCCTTCAGGTTACTCAGTCTGGCCTAACACTGTAAATTTCAGAGCACAGTTTAGGCTCTGTGTGTAACACATTTTACTTCCAGGTTTCAAAGATGGACTTTAAGAACACAGGTTTTAAGAAGAGAAGGTATTATTGTTCACTGGATTCAGGTGATAATTTTAGGTCCTACAAATGTCCAACAATTTATCTTGGCAGTTAGTTTCAACTCTAATGCATGCTGATGCTCTAATAATTCCTACAGTTGTGTGTAAATATTTTTAAATTCCTTTTATGCTAAAAATAAATAAATACCCAACTGCCATGGCAAAATGAAATAGCCTTAGACGTACCTATTAAATAAAGTTTAAAGCTAATAATTTGACTTTTAGTTAAAGAGCAATTTGACTGGATTTGGTGAAATATTTCCTTATCCTTCTATTTATTTTTCACCATCTCTGCCAGAAAGTCTCGAAATCATTACCATTTTTTGCCTTTTAATTTCTTTAATTCAAAATAAATTCAACTCATTTCAGTTTATTGATTCAGTATTAATTCAATTTGTATTTACTATGTAACGAATTCAACAGCTATATGATACATATAGAAGCTGCCAGGTAAAGAGAATTATATTCCCTGGGAATATACAGATTTATGGTTCCCCCTTACAATCATTGTATACATACCAACATAGAATGGCAAAATAAATGGGTGAAAATGTATTTCCATAATTCTGCATTATTTAATTGTGGAAATACTACAGAAATCGCCTCCCAGTATTCTGAACTGCCATCTTACCAATATTTCCTAGATTCAAGTCATTTCCATTTTTTCCCAATTTATTTACCTTTGTTTTAGATTGTATACCAGACTAACACTGTATCATTAGACAGTGACTCATATGTAATGTTATGTTCTGAGCTGACTGCCTGCCTATTCATCTCAGCAAAATGCTAAACAGCAAGCAACTCAATCAGGAAAATCAGCAGGAATTGTAAACACAATACACTAAAAGCAGGATATGCTATAGTTCCTTAGGAAATGGACTTATCTTAATGGTTGTCTTAACTTAAAAAGGAAAAAAAAATCCACATTTATAGAAAGGTAATTAGAGGTAGTTATGTATGTTTACATTTGTATGTGCGTATACGTCTGTATGTATAGTTTTGTAATGAACATTATTATTTAAAATTTACAAATGGAGGGGCATCTGGGTGGCTCAGTCGGTTGGGTGTTTGACTTCAGCTCAGGTCATGATCTTGTGGTTCACGGTTTGAGCCAAGCGTCAGGCTCTGTGCTGACAGCTGGGAGCCTGGAGTCTGCTTTCTGGATTCTGTCTCCCTCTCTCTGCCCTTGCCCAGTGCTCGCTCTCTCTCTCTCTCTCTCTCAAAAATAAATAAAACATTAATTTTTTTTAATTTACAAATGGAAAATATTAAATAATTGGTGATGACCCCCCCATGGACAACCTTATTTTTAAAAACAAATTTTTTAATGTTTATTTATTTTTGAGAAACAGAGTGCAAGAGGGGGAGGGGCAGAGAAATAGGAAGACACAGAATCCGAAACAGGCTCCAGGTTCTGAGCTATCAGCACAGAGCCTGACATGACGCTCGGGCCCACCAACTGTGAGATCATGACCTGAGCTGAAGTTGGACGTTTAACTGACTGAGCCACCCAGGCACTCCAGGATTACCTTATTTTAAAAGCTAGTTGTACACCTCACAAAAGGTAATATGAAAAGCATGGATTGGACACTTCTCATTGCCTCTTATTTCAGTTTTCTTTCAAGCGCACTATGTCACTTACTATATACTTTGGATTTCACATAGGTCTAATGAAAATGTTTATAAACAATTTTTCTATTAAATCATCCAGTGTTAATTCACACTTGAGAACTACTTAATTTGGTCTTTATCTATAAAAGAAATAAGCATACAAACTATTCTCTCAGGGTAGAATGTCTCCAAAACCTACATATTCAAAGATTTCAGTGCAGTTTTCAAAAAATACTATTCATATGATCAACGTATTTCCAAATATTTATGACGAGACACTCAGCTCCTGTTGGCTTTACCTGGGGAACATCTGATTTTATTTTAGTAACCCATTTCTGTTCACGGCCTACCGTTCAGAGATTAGGATGCACCCCCCCAGTGGTGGTAACATGTGGAAAGCACAGAGTCATGACCAACCACCAGATGGGACATTTGGATATTGGCAAGAATTCTTTATTTTCCTGGCCACCAGCTGACAAACTCCATCTTGCATTATATATTACTGAAAAAAAGCAGAAAATAGAAGATGGTCCTGAAAACTAAGGCAGCAGACTGACCATCAGGAAGTTTTGAACTCTAAGTTGAAAGTTTATTCATTAAGTCTTATTTTTTTGTTTTCTTAGCTAGCCTTATTGTTGTTGCTCCTGCTACTTAAAAAAAATTTTTTTAATGTGTATTTAGTTTTGAGAGAGAGAGAACGCACGTGAGTGTGGGGCAGCGGGGGGAGGTGGTGAGGGGCAGAGAGAGAGAGAGAGAGAGACAGAGGATCTGAAGCTGGTTCCATGTTGACAACAGAGAGTCTGATGCAGGGCTTGAACTCATGAACCATGAGAAGTCAGATGCTCAAAAGACTAAGCCACCCAGGTGCCTGGCTTCTGCTACTTTTACTATTATTTGGCAGCAAGGTTGAGGAGAGATAGAATGTGGGAAGTTTGGAAGACAAGGGTTTTCATCCCAAAGTAGTTGATTGTTAATCTGATGGGGAAGCTGCTAATATTATATTGGCTATCATTTACCTTTATGAACCTCACATATAAAGCTGTGACCAAAATTATCTTACTTGCACAAATATTAAGGATTTGAAATATAAAAAGTGTTTATGACAGTGCAAAGCACATAGTGGGTTCTTCACGAATGGGAGCTACTCATTTCCTAATTAGTGAGTTTTAAATCCTTATTCCATATCAAGTAACTAGAAAAGGGGTTGGGGGCGCCTGGGTGGCTCAGTCGGTTAAGCGGCCAACTTCGGCCCAGGTCATGATCTCGCGGTCCGTGAGTTCAAGCCCCACGTCGGGCTCTGTGCTGACAGCTCAGAGCCTGGAGCCTGTATCAGATTCTGTGTCTCCCTCTCTCTGACCCTCCCCCGTTCATGCTCTGTCTCTCTCTGTCTCAAAAATAAATAAACATTAAAAAAAAAAATTAAAAAAAAAAAAAAAGAAAAGGGGTTGGTAAACTCTTAAATGACAAGATAGTAGGGGCCCTTGGGTGGCTCATTTGGTTAAGCGTCTGACTTCGGCTCAGGTCATAACCTTACTGTTCATGGGTTCAAGACTCATGTCGGGCTCTGTGCTGACAGCTGGGAGCCTGGGGCCTGCTTTGGATTTTGTGTGTCTCTCTCTCTCTGCCCCTTCCCTGCTCGTGCTCTCTGTCTCAAAAATAAATAAACAAACATTAAAAAATAAAGGGGCAAGATTAGAAAATACTTCAGGCTTTGCAGGTCAACAGGAAAAAAACAAGGATATTGTGTGGATACTTGAATAATAATTTTAAATGCAACCATTTAAAAAAAATAAAAACTATTTTTGCTTATTGGCTATTAAAAGCCAAACAGATCAAAATCAAAAGCAGAGGGTGAGGCAAATCAGAGCCACCAGCTGTCACTGCTCATCCCTGAACTGTGTGATTTCAATTGAGAAAAGAAGTAAAACAACTCAGCCCATTTTCTGTTCTTTTGGTAAAAAAATATATATATTTAGTCTCAGCTAAAATGAGGGATGATCTAGGAATTGCATGTATCAGTACTATCATTACACCTTAGAATAAAAATTCTATTTTATGAAACTAACTTCAATTGTCAAATACTTCCATCATCTAAAAAATTCTAAGACATAAAGTATATAAGCCTCCATGGAAAAAAAAACCTCACAAAAGGGAAGTAAGTGAACACAATTCCATGGAGAAAAATACTCCGAAAAAATTTTCTTTGCCATTCAAAACCTAAATACGCCTTGGTAAATGGCAGAAACACTGAGATTGAAATATTCATTTTTGATATACTATAGCTAATACCTACTTGGCTACTCATTTATTATGCACTCACTGTATTCCACACACTGATTTAGGCCCAGAGGATATGCCAACAAACCAACCAACCAATTGTTCAACATCAACTTAAAGTATGCATTCTTTATGGTTCTTTAGAAGGTGATGAGTGCTATGTATTAAGTATTTTGAAAACTAATGAAGCAATAAAGAATGATACTGCACTGTGTGTGTGTGTGTGTGTGTGTCTATGTGGTGCATGGGACAGGGAAGTGGCAATTTTACATAGGGTAGTTAGGGAAGATCTCCCTAATACAGAAAGAAGCTGAGGGAAGTGAAAACACTAACCCCATGGTTACCTGGGGAAAGAGTATCCTTGGCAGAGGTAAAGAAAATGGCTCTAATGCTGGAAGATACCTGGCCTCGAAAAGAAACTGCATAGTGGTCATGTGACTAAGGCAGACTAAGGAAGATGGGGGAAGAGGAATAAAGTCATAAAAGGTTGTGCCTTGGAAGCCACTATCCTGGAAGCACTGGCAAATGCTTTTATCCTCTGAGAGAACTGGGAAGCCACTGGAGGGATTATAACAGAAGAGTGGCATGATCTAAATTCCATTTTGGCAAAATTCCTCAATAACGATTTGTTTCTGGGATTCTTTTTTGTTTTTAATTTGAGAAAGAGTGTAAGTAAATTATTTATCATAGTGAGAGGTTTTCTTCCATCTAATAGATAATCATTTATTTTAGCTTTATACACTCATTTTTTATTTTAAAATAAGAGTTTTCAATAACCATATTATTCATATATCCATTTACTGTGAAAGCCAATAAAGATATATTCAATAGGGCACCTGGGTGACTCAGTAGGTTGGGTGTCCAACTCTTCATTTCGGCTCACATCATGATCTCAGCCTGCTTAAGATATTCCCACACCCCTCTCTCTCTCCTCCTCTGCTCCTCTCCCTCGCTTATGCTTGTTTTCTCTTAAATAAATAAATAAATAAATAAATAAATAAATATATTCAACATATATATGTTCAATATATATATATTTTTTTTCAATAAATGTTAGGTTCCAGATTCTATGTGTGTCACCTACAATTAAAGGATGGTTCAGATATATTGAAAAGGCCTAGAATATAATGAGAAACCATAATAAAGCACTAAGAAAACACCAGGAAAAAAAACACCAGGTATAACGAAGAGTAATCCAATGCATCATCAAGCCATAACACCTGCTGTATCTTATTATCACTAATTCTACTAATAATAATGCTAATCATGATGATGACAAATTAAATGGTCAAAGAAAGAGCAAATGGGTGGCTTCTCAGAAAAATAATTGCTACTAACTGTGTGGGATTCAAAGGATCTCCTTTTCCATTTATGTAAAATGAGAAGGTATACAATTCTTCTATCTGTACCTCCCCATGTCTTTAAGCATTTTTCATGTTCTTGGTTCCATTTCACCAAAGTGTATAGTTTTCTAGAGGTTTGACAGTCTTTACCTTGAAACTGAAAAGAATTCAAGAGTTGGTTTTTTTTTTGAGATTTCCATGAATCATTTCTTACCAACGAGAAACAATCAAGGTGCCACAAAATTAGAATTGGTAATCAATAGTATAGAATCATGTAGTAGTGTGGCATGGATTTCCAATGAGGCATTATGAAAAAGGACACAGGATTAGATGGAAAGAAGGACTTAATTCAAATGTTAGCTCTGTGACTTGCAGTTGCTGTGGGCATGTCCACTTTGTATCAAGTTAAATTTATTTATTGTCTTGTTTATTTCCTTTCTATCTAGGACAAAATTTTATCTCGAGGAAATTAACTGACCTGACCATAAAGGAAGTCAGAACTACTGGGACTTCAGAGCAATTGAAGCTAGATGAAGAAGTACTTGAAATATTGGGTGGCCATTAACAACTGCAGCTCAGGAAGAAACAGCATGGCATTGGGAGATAAAAATCAAAAGAGTGGTATAAATGGTGAAGACTGTCTAAGGGCTCAGAGGATACTGAAACCATAACTAGAAGGAGTAACTAGTAAAATCTACATAGAAATGGTTGATCTTGCACAAGAAAAGATATTTGAAGGAGAAGTAAGACTTCAAGAAATGGTAACAGAAAGGCACTCCAAAGGAGTGAAATGGCTAGTGATGGTAGTTGGTAAAACATAAGGCATGAACACAGTAAGGGAAGATGTCTACATTTAGCTTCAGTAGAGAGCTCAGACAGAGGGAGAAAAAGGTAATAAACTATGTGAGGAAGGTAGCTTGTAACCAAATCATAGGGATCTCAAACAGATTTTTATGATTTTAAAATTTTGTTTCGAAGCCATGAAGTATGCACCTTGCATTACAAGTTCTTGTTCTTGTCTTTATTACTTCTTTAAGGCAATTGTCCCATGTTTGATTATATCAGATTCTATACTGAGTTTTGGAGACAACCAATACAATGGACAAAGAGATCAAATTTTTATGAATACAGCCATGAAAATTTTTAATGCTATTAAAACTTCCTATAATAAAAGCTCATAGCTATTTTTTCCATGGTAAAGCTTTCCAAGTAAAGAGCTTTTAGCTTCAAGTTAGAATTATGGGTTACAGGTTATAGTCCATTTTATACTTCTTCTAACTAGCCATGTGACCTTAAAAATATTGTTTAAGCTCTCAGTTAAAGTTTATTTTGTAAACTTATAAATTGAATAGTTTGGTTTAGATATCCTGAACACTCACTCACAAATGAAGTATTTTCATTTCTATAATTTTATTTTTTTACTTTAATGTTTATGTATTTAAGAGAGAGAAAGCAAGTGAGTTGGGGGGGAGGGACAGAGAGAGAGAGAGAGGGAGGGAGAGAATCCCAAGTAGGCTCTGTGCTGTCAGTGCAGAGCCCAATGCAGAGCTCAATTTCACAAATCATGTGATCATGACCTGAGCCAAAATCAAGAATCAGACACTTAATCAACTGAGCCACCCAGGTGCCCCTCTCATTTTAGTTTTTAAGGAAAATCTTTCATGCATGTTAGTACTAATGCCATATAGACCATGTCTAGACATGGTAAATCAATTTACTTGAGTAAATCAATTTATTATAAAGTTTCTAACAAAACCATCCATTCTTATCATTCAAGCAGTTCTCAATATGAACTTCTGAGAAAGGACAGATCACAAGGAATAATGAGAAAAGCATTTATTTTATAAATCAGGTACCAGAAGTTTGAACTTCAGTCTTAAAACTCTAGAAATCTTGAATACACTAAACCTGATGAGTCTCATTTCTCTTTTCCAAATAATATGATTTATTTTCTCTGTGCCTCTTTGCTTTTGAGGCAATGTCCTCAAACCTTTACTGACCATGCCATTTTACTTTTTGGGCAGCAGCTGAACACTGGTGGATTATATGTTCCTTTGTAGTTGACTTAACTCATCTATTTAGATTGGTTTTGGTATTTTTGAAGAAAGAATTTATCTCACCGGTGTATCACATATCACAGAAACACGGTATGTTTGATCTGGAAAGCCAGTCTATTCCTCTCATTTTACACATGAGTAAACAGTCAGAAAAATTAAATGACTTTCTCAAGATTAAACAGTTGTAATATTTCCTCACTGGTTCTACCCCAGGAGAGTATAAAGAGTCTTCTACACAGCCAGTACATTTTAATTCCATTTCTAAAATTTTACTCAAATCAGCCCTACTGGTTCATTGTAAGTTAAAAATAAGAAAACGGCGGAGGGGGGGTGGCGCCTGAGTGGCTCAGTCAGTTAGGTGTCCAACTTCGGCCCAGGTCATGATCTCGCAGTTCAGTTCGTGGGTTCAAGCCCCACATCAGGCTCTGTGCTGACAGCTCGGAGCCTGTAACCTGCTTTGGGTTCTGTGTCTCCCTCTCTCTCTGCTCCTCCCCCACTTGCACTCTGTCTCTGTCACTCGAAAATAAATAAAAGTTAAAAAAAAAAAAAAAGAAAAAAATGGGAATTTGTTCTTTCTCCTGAACAGTGGGCTCTTAAAGTCCAAATGTCATGTTGTATTAAATAAAATATTGGTCATTTGGTAGAAAGTTTGTAGAAGTAAAAAATTAAGGCAGAAACTGTCCCTACTTACCTTTCTGTCTTAGTATGTATTATACTAAATCTGTGTCACGAGCTGAGCACAGATTAAGATCAGAAAACCTGAACAGATGTAACAAAATGGGAATATGTAAAAAAAAATCACAAAATATCACTTCTATGACACTAATAATGTTCTATATTTGCCTTTCTTTATATAGTCTCTTTATATAATCAGAAAGATTTCCTGAAAATAAGTTCTTTGTTTTCTGAAAGCCCATCTGCTCTTGATGTGTGCATATTATCTAATGAGACTATTATAATTTTCATCATACACCCTGGATTTATGGAAAGATGCAAGTTTCAGCTTAGTTCTTTCTTGATGTAAACTTGCTTGACCTCCTCTCAACATAGTTAGCACCTATTAGAAACCAACATCATTCTCTCTGCACACTCCCCAGACTCAGTGAGTAACAAAATAAAGTCTTTTAGCCAACTTCATATCGAAAGGGAAAAGGTGAAATCAATGGAACAATAAAAACTGCAATCTCTTTTTGTCACATTTTATGACCTCATCACCAACAAACTCCACAAGGTCATCACTCCTTGTATTAGTCTGTTAACGGTCGGGGCACAATCACTGCTACCTTTTGAACTGGAATTTTTTTTTTTTTTTTTTTTTTTTTTACAATATTGCTTTTTGTTTGTTTTATTGGATGTTACTATAGGTTCTCCCCTTTTGTTTAAAATGAACCTCAAGGAAGAATGCTATCACAGAATGCAATAAACCCATTCAAGAAAGATACATATGGTCCTCCAAAAATATCATTTCAGATAACTTTCTGTTGCCCAGACATATCAATTCTTTATAGTTTATAGTCAACTCAAGTATCAAACCAAAAGTAGGCAAAATTAATGCACTCAACATACAGTTGACCTCAATTCCTATTGTGACTTCTTGAGACGTAGAAGAAAAATACTTTTCTAGGTGTGAAAAATACATAGTCTATGTGATGTTAGCATGGAGATAGACACATTTTCTTTCAATAAATAACAAAATTTTAAATGTAAACTGCCAAGATTGATTTGGTTGATTATAGCCTCTAGTTCCTTGTTAAAATAGCACAGCCAAGAAGGTTGTATTTTAGTCCAAAGTCAAAAAAGAAGTTACCTATCATGGTTTTTAAAGTTTACTTAGAAGATTTTATGTATTAGAGAACTGAGTTTAATAGTAACTTCAGAAATCTGCATTAATGAAATATTGGAAAGTTAGGTAGGAACTTGCAGATATAAAGACCCTGTGAATTATGCTCACAATTGTCCTTTCTAAATTAAGCCTCAGGGCGCCTGAGTGGCTCTGTCCATTGAGTGGCAAACTTCAGCTCGTATAGAGTCTGGCGGTTCTGGAGTTTGAGCCCCACATAAGGCTCCCTGTTGTCAGTGCAGAGCCCACAATGAATCCTTTGTCTCTGCTCCTCCTCAGCTTATGCACCTGGGCTCTCTCTCAAAAAATAAAAGCATTCAAAATAGAAAAATATATATTTAAAAATTAAGCATCAAGATATTTTCTGTCTTCTCAATATCTTTCAGCGAATGTTGCATTCCATCCCCGGAGTCTGTCTTCTACTTCTAATCAGAATACTGACTCTTCCCATCTGGTTGTTAAGAACAAGGACACCTTCAGCCTTTACTCAGGAATTTTCGCCTGCCCTTGACATAACTGAATCTTGGCTCTCATTCACAGTTTCTGTCTTTTAGGCAATCTTTAAATTCTTTCATCCTCTGTTTATCTTAGAGCCCAGACATCATCTGAATATTCACTTACCTCCTTGTTGCCAATTCACTATTTTTGCACCAACAGGCCCAAAGGCCTCCCATTTTGCATTTATGGCAACCGCCTTAGCTTGTATTACGGTTCATAATTCTCCATAGTAATATCTTACCAATTCCCTTAAATCTAAAAGAAAATTGGTAAGTGGGGATAGCTTTGCTTTTCATCTTAAGCCTTCACTCTGAAATTAAGACAAATTGAACAACTCCTACAAAGCCCTAGTTGCTGTTATATGAAAATAAGCCTCACTTTATCTCTTCTTCAGCTATGGGCTTTCAAGTCCAAAATGGACTTGAAATTGACTTTTCAAGTCTATTTGAATGTGACAAACTTGACTTGAAGTGGACCTGAAATGGACAAAACAGACTTTTCAAGTTAAACATCTTAAAGCTCTCATCTTTGCACAGAGCTTCCCATTTTCCCTCTGCCTTACTTCCTTAACCCCAGAACACCTGCTTCTGACTCCATCAGAATGATCTCTAGCACTCCCTTTCCTCCAGTTTCAGAAAAGAAGTGTGGTTTCTTCCTTTCTGAGCTGAACTCAGAAATGAGCTCTATATTAATTACCTATGTGACCCCAGGCAAGATACTTACGTTCTTAAATTCTCAGTCTTCTCAACTGTAACATGGGCTTATTAAGCTTCCATCAAATTAATTAATTAATGGGTGGGGGATGGGTGAAATAGGTGAAAAGGATTAAGAGAACACTTAATCTTGATAAGCAGTAATATAAGGAACTATTGAATCACTATATTATATACCTGAAATCTAATGTAACACTGTATTTTCACTACACTGGAATTAAAATTTTAAAAAATCAAAAATAATTTTGAAAAGAAAAAAAAGAGATAATAATTAATTAAACAAAAGAACATGCATGAATGCTTAGCAAATTTCCTGGCATTTCAATTATAATAAAATGCTGTAAATATTTGTTAGTCATCTCTTTTGTTGTTGTTGTCGTTCAGAGAAACGATCAGAAATGCTTATAAAAATTCATGTACCAAGGTTGTAGGAAAGTGAATACAAAAATGTCATGCCCTGCAAATTAAGGGAAGGGCTTTATAAAGGAAACCTGAACACCAAATACAGGAAGAGCCACTATTCACTGTATTATCACCATCCCAGGAAGAGACTTGCTGTGGACAGTGAGATAGTATTCCCAATGAGGGACAAGGCCCCCTGCCACTTTACCTATTTATGGTATAAATAAAGAAGCATTCTTTGGCAAGAATAAACAGGGAGGCCTCTGACATCAAACAATGTACATGTCAATTTTAGCTGCAAGGAGAATTTTCTAAGGATTCTTCTCAGTAAGTTAGCTTTCCAGGTCCTTATGAAAATTCAGATTCAAGCTTCTCAGGGAAAAGCACAACATGATCTATAGGAAACTGAGTTTCATTCATTCATTCCTGCCGAACAGGGGGAAGCCCATTCTCCTATTTGCTGTAATGCATGGTGACTTGATATTCTAAGGCCAGTCGCTCTATAATTCTTCTTATCGCTCTACTGAAGAAAGGTAGGTGAATACTGGAAGTGAAAATTTTCAATCAACTGGTAATAGTTTAAATAAGTTATACACATTTGGTGGAAAACTAAAGAGCCATTAAAAAGAGCTTCTTACTGAGAATTCAAATTTTGAAAAAGAAAACAAAACAATTCCGAGTAGTATCTCTTAAAATAACATAAAATATGATAGATATGAGAATCTGATATACTTGAAGTTTTGCAGAAATCATAATGAGTTTGCTTTTTAAGAAACAGTAAAAGAGGGGTGCCTGGGTGGCTCAGTTGGTTAAGCATCTGACTCTTGATTTCTGTTCAGGTCTCAAACTCATGGTTCGTGGGATTGAGCCCCGTGTTGAGCTCTGCACTGACACTGTGGAGCCTGTTTGAGATATTCTCTCTCTCTCTCTCTCTCTCTCTCTCTCTCAATCTCTCTCTGTGTTCCTCCCCCATTTGTGTGTTCTCTCTCTCTCTCAAATAGACTTAAAACAAAATTTAATCAAAAAAATAATAAAAGAGAGTAAACCTAAAAATATAGGATTTAACTCAACAGAAATATAATAAACAGTGGGAATCATACAAACATTATATAAAATATATGTATCAATTAAGGAAATACAGAGTGTTCTTAAAGAGAATCTAAGCACCCATGACTAGTATCATTTCGTATTCAAGGAAGTTTTAAAAAGAAGTTTAAACTTGGTAGCAAAACTAAAACTTGCGGAGGAAAAGGAATAGTCTATTAAACATCACTGTCAATCCTACAGAAATGTAAGCCTTTGTGGAATCTGATTGATTTGCACGAGTATTCTATCTCTGTTCTTAAAGCCAACACTACTGAGAAAGCCACACACACAAAAACCAAGCATCAGCAGGAGTAGCCGCAGCAACAACAATGAAAGCAGAAAAGAAAAGGCCATAAACATTAATTTAGTTCACTAGAAGCCCCATTATCATCACTGTAATCCTCAAAGTTAGATCACTCTGTGGTAGCTTCAGATTTAGTGTTAGAATCTTCTGTGAGTAAATTGAAGAAATCAGCTGCTATCATCTTCTGAGCAGGGAAATTTATTCTGTGTAATTTAATGTAAAAGAGCCTTTTATACTTGTGACCATTATACTCTTCCACATCAGCAACAGCAAGATACACTGAAAAGCCAAGGGTTGTTTTACAAGCTGGACTGCTTTATTGACGCTACAAGGAAATAGAGAAATTTGCCACGTAGGACACTGCACGCGGATATTTCCAAAGCATTTCCCCCCAGTTTGTATATATTGCTCCAAAACTGGACTTTTATACATCAAACTCAAACTCATGCTTATGCTGATAAGGGTCAACTCTAATGGTGGGTTAAAAAGTCTCTGAAAGAGACCTGTTTGTACTTTTAGTCTGACCTCGTATGATTTTGACTCAATCTACCATTCATCAAGAAGTCTCAGAATATTTGCAATCTCTACATCAAAGCTGAGAGATTAGGAACCATTATCCCTTTATGCTTGACCTACTATTCATCATGTTTAACGGGTCCTAATGTCTCCACAGGTGCTGGATTTCTTTAGCATTAAGAAGAATTCAAGGGGCGCCTGGGTGGCTCAGTTGGTTGATTAGGCTCAGTTGATTTTGGCTCAGGTTGTGATCTCATGGTTCCTGAGTTCCAGCCTCATGCCAGGCTACGCACTAGCAGTCTGGAGCCTGCTTGGGATTCTTGCCCACCCCACCCCCCAACCCCCCTCACCGCACGCCCTCTCTCTGCTCCTTTCCCACCCATGCTCATGCTCACCCTCACTCAGAATAAATAAATAAAGTTAAAAAAAAATGAAATCAACTTATAAAACATGGCCTCTAAAGTCTAACAGGGTCTGGGCTTGGCCTAACTCAAGAGTAACTTCTGGTGCTTTTCACCTTCTTGCCTTCTAATGCAGATTTACCTATAGTGGCTCCACCACAGTTCTTAGAACTTACCAGGCTTTTCTGATCAGGACCTTTCCTCCTCATCCTATCTATGCATTATGGCTGACTCAAGAAGTCTCTCCTGCCTTCCAGGATTAGGTTAGGCTTCCTCACTTGTTAGTTATTATAGCAACTTACATTTCTCCTCTGTAGCACTTTTCCAAATTTTATTTATTTAATTTTGCCATTAATGAATTAAAACCTTATATCTCTGTCCCAACCACTGACATGCAGATTTCATGAGAATACAGGCTGTATCTTTATATTTATTTCTACTATCACCAGTGCCTAGAAAATGGCTGTACAGAAAAGGTACTCAATAGTATTGACTGCATGAATTTTGGGGATGTCACTGACAAGTATTTGGCATATGTCAGCTAAGGACATCAACCTGGCAAGGTTATAGGAGCCAATATATGTGACCTCTGATGGAGTATCAGTCCAACATATTTTAGAGGAGATGTTTATGTATATATACACACTCACATTTAGGCATACAGAGGACTTTCCAGCAACTAAAATTCTTTTTTGGCCACTGAGGGGCCCAGGGTCAGTCAAATGGAGCCTGGGCAACAGTTTTGAGCACCTTAGTTTCCTAAAGATACATAACCAACTATTTCTAAAATATTCTCAGCATGCAACAGACTGGGAGGAAGCAGTAGCCTTATCAACATCATTTCTTTCTGGACTTGGAACGAAAACTCAAAAGACATAAGCAACAAAACAAGTCAAAAAGTTAAAGCCAACACTATTGGTATTCTAGGCATTGTAAGTATACTACAATGAGACTAACGAAGAAAATATAAAAGGTTTTACGATATGCTAAGTTCTGTGGTGACTCAATGGCACACATTAATGACATTAAAAATGACCCATTAATCTCAGGCAAACATTTAGGTAATATACTTGCTACACTAGGCAATATATACCTTTCAATTAAAAAGGGTATCTATTTTATATTTTAAAGGACAAAATAGCTGAGTTCAAGGCCAATAATGTAAGGAGAACTCTAGAATTTTAAATTTCAAAAGTGCAATTTGGTTATTTCATGTACCATAAATCAATGTCCTGTGTAATCAAAAAAGGAAAAATGAAAGTCTGTCTAAATTAATAATAGTTGAGCAGCCCATGTATATTAATCTAATCTAACAGGTTTTATTACTCTGCAGAAATTTTCTCAAGGCTTAATATCTCTTATGTAAAAAAGAAAGGATTGGGATTGATTAAAAAATATAATTGAGGAAAGTATTCATTTCAACTATAAATGAAAACTGGTAATGAATGAGCAATGAATGACCATGAGTTCTGTCATTGCTCAGTAATCATATTTAACAGAGAAATATAGTTCAGATTAAAATATGCTGAGATAGAGCTGGAGAGGAATTAAAAAAAATAAAACCTAGGTATTTTAATTTCTAATTAGGTGCCTTGAAGCAGTGAGCAATTTCACTGAGACTAAATTGCCCTTGCTACTTAAAGCCTTATAGCTAGATGATATGGTCTAACAACGCCAACAGTTACACAATTAAAGTGCCTAGGATTTTGTACATTTTAAAACATTTGAAAAAAGCTTCCAAGTACAGTATAATAATGGTCATTATATAAAAAAAGATAATATATGTTAAGAAACATATAAAAATATGGTTTTGTACATATAAATGTAGATATATATGTGGTATATATTTAAAATATATATAATACAATAAAACAAAATTGCAAAAGAAAAATTAGGCAAAGAGAAAAATGTCCCAATAAAAGAATATAATATGTTTTATGGTTAAACCACATAATGTGTACATTGATTGTTAGAAGAGAATCTCAAATGGATTGCATGTCTGTTGGCCAAGAAGAAAAGAAAAAACATATTAGGTCAATCAAAAGGGGTCAAAATTGACATCAGATATTTAGAGAAATTAGGAATATTCATGGTACATAGTCCAGAAAAATTCCTCCTATAGGTTATCATAGGGCACTGTCAAACAATGAACAAATCCTTACAGTGAAAATGACACAGTTGAGTTAATTAAATACTTATGATTCTGTGCTAGGCCACCTACTAGGCGGTAGGTATTTAAAAAGTGTGCACAATACGCGGGTGCGCACCTAACGTCAGCTGGTCTGTCCAAACCGCCTGAGAGCCAACCCTAGTCCCCCACGTGTACCCATTTCGCTTCAACAAGATAAAAGAAACTATCACGAACCAGGAAAAACTCGCCAAACTGCAAGCACAATGCGCCTTGGTGGGAAAGGAAACTGCTCGGGGAAGGAAGGTGGTTCATATAACAGGCGACAGCAAATGATAAAAAACTTCAGTCCACTTTAAAGATGTTAGGGGTAAACAGTATCTCGGGTACTAAAGAAGTGCATATGTTCAAAACCAGGGAAGAGTGATCCACCTTCACAAGCCTGAAGTTCAGGCATCTGGGGCAGTGAACACTTTCACCATCACAGGACAGAAATGCTACCCAGGATCTTCAATCAACTTGGTGAAGACAGTCTGCCTAGTTTAATAAGAAGACTGGCTGAAGCCCCACCCAATCGATCTGTGGCTGGACAAGCACCACTTACTACCAGAGAAGAGGAGGGGGAGGAAGTTCTAGATCCTGTGGAGAATTTTGATGAAGCTTCCAAGAATGAAGCAAACTGAACTGAGTCCACTTCTAACAAAGAGAGAACTTGATGAAGTTACTGGGAGCCACTATTTTACATTATGGCTGCTTTTTAAAATTTTTCTTCATGGATGTGGAAACATCTAGATCTCTAATATCCCAATATTTTAATATTTAATATTCTAATTTTTTAATGTTTTATTTTTTTATATTTGAGAGAGAGAAAGACAGAGTGCAAGCAGGGGAGGGGCAAAGAGACAGACAAAATCCGAAGCAGGCTCCAGGCTCCGAGCTGTCAGCACAGAGCCTAATGCAGGGCTCAAACCCACAGACCGTAAGATCATGATGTGAGCTGAAGTCGGTGTTTAACCAACTGAGCCACCCAGGTGCCCCTTAATATTCAGTATTTTAATATTTTAAGCCCAAGCCCCTTGGACACTACAGCTCTTCTCAGTTTTTGCTTATACACAATTCATCTTTTACAACTAATTAAGCTGAAGAAGCCTGGGAGTAAAGTTTGGGACAATGTTAATAAGGTTATTTGCCTAGTAAACAAACAAAAAAATGAAACATTAAAATATAAAAAGGGAGAAAACAAAAATTATTCAGCCATTAGATTTGCATTCTGACTGGGAATGTCATAAAACAAATTTCATTGCATTTGAGAAAAGCGCTGTGCTGGGGAAGACCTTTTTGTTTTTGGAACACACTACTAGCATGGTGAGCCTCACGGAGTCTTTGCTTACGAACGTATAAATATGCTTATAGGTCAATGGCGTCATACCAGAATACACCGCAATAGAAGCACATCTTTCCTCGTATAAAAAGGATACGTATCTGTGCATAGTTTTCTAATGTTCTGATATAACCAAGCTATGTCATCATGAAACTGATGGCTGGCACAACCTTCAGCCAATCATTCATGTTTCAGTCAGGATAGGTCAGATTATAATGCACTAACAAAGAATCTGTACATTACAATCACTGAAAATAACATTCATTCATTCATCTTACCCATGCTACGTATCAGACATGCCTGGTGTGGTATACACTACCATCTGGATGATCACCATGGCACGAAGAAGGGAGCATGGCAATACATATATTGACTCTTAAGCGCTGTTCCCTTGACATAATACATCTCACCCATTTCTTTGACCTAAGCAAGCAATAAGACTACAACTAAGTTGAAGATAATGATGCTCAAGAAGGTGCTGAGAGAAACTATAAGTGAGATAATATTTTCCAATGAAGAGTTGGAACACATTAGGGCCTGTGACTGAATACTTCCCGTAGATTTTAAGGAAAAAGTAAAAAAAAAAAAAAAAAAAATCAGTAATGATAGTAATAGAGGCCTCAAAGTTCTGAGCCAGATTGTATGGCTGCACTACTTTTGGCCTGTGACTTTTTGTTAGATAGGTGATAACAAAAGTCCACCTAATCTACAGAAAAGTCTCAATAAAGTACAGCAAAGGAACTCCCAGGATGCCTGTTTTAATAAATGAGTGACAAAACTTATGGCAAGATAACTAAATGAGGAATCTCATAGAATGGGCCTATTAGGTATAATTCTTTTAGAAGCTGTGTGATATATACGCAACATCATGATTTCAATATAAAAATTGATTTAAAGTCCTTTTTTTTCTGGTCGTAGTTAGACAGCATGGCCAGAATTACCTCATAATCAACACAAATGAGATTTAGTCAATAAGTCAATAATACTTCTATCACTGTGTTCATAAATTCAAGCACACATGTGTGCACAGGCGTTGAACACACAAACACACACACACATACACATTTCTCAAAGAGAATGCACTTTCTATAAAGGCATATTTTCATTGAGCACGTGCTAGATGCCAAATACTGGTTACCTGCACCTCATGTGGGAATATGATTCTCACTTTTGAGCAACCCAATGACTTACACAAGACTGAATATCACGAGGTCCAACCTGGGATTTCAATTTAAGCCTAACTTTAAAGCCTCCATTTATTTCTTCATACCTAGGTTAGATCTTGGCATATTACCTCAATAGAACAACTATTAGCAAATATACTAATTAAGGTCATGTTGACAACTACTTTCAACTAAAACATCTATTAATTTATACAGAGGTCTCCTTGGTTTAAACCAACTGGTCACTCCTGCCTCTCAATGAGGGATAATATGCTTGGGTTCTACAAGTACTCCAAGTATGAATTGAAAAGATTAACATTTCTTGCCAATGGGCACTCTCTGTCCATATTTTTACACAATAATTATCAGAAGGCACAGGGTCTTAAGATAATAAATGATCATTCCTTACAATGGATCTATAAACAGATCAGGATTAATGAACCTGCTGGCAGCTATTGGTTTTAATTAGCCCAAGTTCAACGGCACCAGAATCTTAACTGTCCAAAGATTTGGATTGTGTTAATACAGATCCCAAACAACTGCTTCTGTCAATTTAATAAAAGAAGTGGTTAGATTCTAATTTTAAAGCCAGCAGTACAAGTAACTTGGCAAAAAAAGTAAATAAATAAAATAAAATAAAACCAACAACAAACTTTAATTTTTTTCTCTCTCTTCTCTTTACCTGGCTGCAGGTAATCAAATCTTTTCACCTTACATGCCTGCCTTTTTAACTACTTTCAATGCTATCTCATCTATCTTGTCCCTTTATGCATCCCTTCTCTTGTATGTTTACTTTTTTAGACATGCCTGAAATTTCCTTCCTTTCTTTCTTATACTGCACAATTATAATCAATTCTCAGCTTGATTCCTGATCTTGGATGTCACCTCCTCTAGGAAACTCTCTTAAACTCACACTAGCTTCTAACCTCTAATAATATTTTCTGAGTATATTTTTAAAAACTTTCTCATACTGGGCTGGAGTTGTAAGCCTGTCCATTATTTTTCATAATTAGACTCTGAGCCACCAGAAAAATGAATAGAACTTGCAATCAAAGTATGTCTGTTTAATAGCCCACACTTAATCAAGTATTAGCAGACTAGCACTCGGATTAAAAGTCCTCCTATCCTTCAGCAATCGTCTGTTCTTCAGCCGAGACACATAATACCTGCACCAATGAAAAAAGTTCCTCTGCTACTTGTGTACTATTTTCCAATAGCCAGTCTGTGCTGATCCTACGCACCCATAAGTTCTCCTCAGTTCTCAAACTTGCCCCCCTAGGCTGAAGAATTAAACACCCAGATATTTAGCAGGAATCAAGAAGGGTTCCTAGAGAAGTACTTGCTCCCCTGGGGCAATTGTCCCCAAAATCACTAAATGAGGGGCTAGATTCCATGTATTCTGAGAAAGGGAGTTTTAAAAACCAGATCAGAGATGAGTTCCAGAGAACTGAGAAGTTCTGGGTAGGAGTTTAGTGTAACGAGCAAAGCTGCACCAGATGAAAATCTTTCACCAGTGCACAGTGAGAGCTTTTTTTCAGTTCTGGACTTGACAACATGTTATGAGTGGAAACCTTTCTTGTGTTAAGGTGAGAAGTCCCAGGGGTTAATGGAGGAAGGGTGGGAAAGGTGTGTTACATTTGGGCAACAACTGGATCCAATCCCTTAGAAAAGATGATTGGAAGTGGACCCTGAGATTCTGAGATTTGGCTCTCTTTGTGTTCCTCAAACCCCATGTCTAGCTCTTGCAATATATGGCCAACACTAAAGAAAAAGAGATTCCAGGGGCACCTGGGTGGCTCAGCCAGTTAAGCGTCTGACTTCAGCTCAGGTCATGAGCTCTCGGTCCGTGAGTTTGAGCCCCGAGTCAGGCTGTGTGCTGACAGCTCGGAGCCTGGAGCCTGCTTCAGATTTTGTGTCTCCCTCTCTTTCTGCCCCTCCCCCACTCATGCTCTGTCCCTCTCTCTCTCTCTCTCTCTCTCTGCCTCAAAAATAAACATTAAAAATTATTTAAAGAAGAAAAAGAAATTCCAATACACTCTTTCCTGGATTGTTGGTCCCTATCCACATTACAGTCCTCATGCTAAGGAGCTCCAATCTGCTGAGTAGTTTATATTTTTACTAATGCTTTTTTGTTTGTTTTTGAATCAACATTGCCAATGCTTTGACACTTAGTCCTGCCATTTCAGCTATGACCTTAATTCCCTTTCCTGGCCACAATTTGGATTTTCTAGCCTACTCTACTGCCTAACAACGGAACTCAGAACAATCCTTGTGGGAACTGGCTCAGCCCGAGAGACCCTGGTAAGGAAAGTCATAACTATGTTTCTTTATTGTTGTTCTTGCTGTTTTCTTTTGGTTTTGTATTTCCTCTTTAACAGATTGAAATGTTATTGAAATGCAAATGTTAGGTAAATTCAAGTCCATACTTATTAAAACCTATTGACTTCCTACCAGTTTTAGAATCTATAGTAGGCATGAAAACAAAAATAAGTTAATTTGTGACAGATCAAGGATACTAATGTGTATGTTTCTGACACCAAATCTTTTTCTCTGTCTTTCCCCAACCTTATTATACAAGATTACACCTTGAATTTCAATGGCCCCTCATATCTCAAATGTAATTTTTTGTTCACTTGTTATAGTCCTCAAATTAGTCTTTGTTATAATTATTACTTAATATAATCGTATCTTTTTTTGTATTATTCATGTGTCTACCAGTTGCTTTGTGTATTAGTCTGTTTTCTTCTAGCATTTTCTAGTTCTTTTAAATGTGGGTCTGTGAAAGGTAATTTTGCTGAATATAGATATGTAAGTTGACAGTTATTTTTCACCATCATTTTGAGGCTATTTTTCTGAATTCTTCTAGCCTCCATTGTTGCCCTTGAGAAGTCATTTATTCTTGTGGGTAATGACTCATTTTATTCTGTTTATTTTCCACAGACCTTCTCTGTTCAGTTGCACTATGTGTGTCTAGATGTATATTGTTACCAACCCAATTCACATCTCATTTTGCTTCTTCAGTGTGAATACTCATATATTTCTATTATGAAAAATTCTCTGCCACAAATTTCATATATTGCCTCTCCCCAAATCAAAATATTCTCCATTGAAAATCCTATTCAACATTATGTTGGAACTTCTCGTTTATCTTAGAAAATTCTCAATTTCTTAAATTTCTTAAACACTTTTCCATATATTTCTATACTTTATATGTATTTATAGACCTATAAATCTGTACACACATGGACACATTTTTATATTTATATTTCGCTGTATTCTGGGGAATTTTCCCCAAGTTGATTTTCTGAAACAATGGTTCTTGCTTCAGGGATAACGTGTGGCTTAGCATACTTATTATTATTTTAATCACTTTTTTTAATAGATTTTCTTTTGTTCTTATTTTTTAACTGTATTTTCCTTTTATCATAGTACCATTTTATTCCATTATGTATTTTATAACAGCTTAAGATATAATTCATATACCTTAAAATCTCATACCTTTTAAAGCATACAATTCAGTGTTTTTCAATATATTCATAGTTGTGCAGCCATCGCCACTGAGTTTAGAATATCTTATCACTCCAAAAAGAAACCCAATACTCATTAGCAGTATCTTCCCATTTCATCCAACTCTCAGCCCCTAGCAACCCTTAATCTACTTTCTGTCCCCATAGATTTTCCTATTGTAGACATTTTATATAATCAGAATCACAAAATATGTGATCTTTTGTGACTGGCATCTTTCACTTACCATGCTTTCAAGGTCTGTCCATGTTGTAGTATGTGTCACTACTTTATTAACTTTTACTGACCAATAATATACTAGTGTAGAGAGACCACATTTTGTTTATTCACTTGTACTGATGGACATTTGAGTTGCTTCTACTTTTTGACTAGTATGAACAATGCTATTACGAATATGGATTTGCAAATTTTTGACTGGACAGTGTTTTCATTTCTTTTGGATATATATCTAGGAATGGAATTGCTGGGTCACATGGTAACTGTGTATCTATTTAACATTTTGAGAAACTACCAAACTGTGTGCCAAAGTAGTTGCACTATTTTTCATACCCATCAGGAGTGAATGAAGGTTAAATGCCTCCACGTCACTGTCTACACTTGTTATTGTCTTATTTATTAACGTGCATTCCAGTAGATGCAAAGCTGTATCTCATTGTAGTTTTGACTGAGTTCTCTTAAGACTAAGGATGTTGATCATCTTTCATGTGCTAATTGGTTATTTATATATCTTCATAGAAATACTTATTCAAATCCTTTGCCCCAATTTTAATTCGTCTTTTCATTGTTGAACTAATTATTTATATCTGGATACTAGTCCCTTATTGGATATATATAATTTATAAATATTTATCTCATCTTTTGTGTTTGTTTTCTTTTGTTTCCTTCTATATGTTGCTCTTTGGTGCACAAATGCTTTGAACTTTGATCAAGTCTAATTTACCTATTGTTTTCTTTTGTCAGTGGTGCTTTGGGGTCATATCTAAGAATTAATCACTATATGAAGATTTATCTTATGTTTTCTTCTTTTATTGGTTCAACTCTTACATTTAAATTATTGATATATTTGTGTTAACTTTTTTATATGTGAGATGGGGTCCACATTCATTCTTTTGTATGTGTGTATACGTTTGTTTAAACAATTGTATTCCCCACAATCGAATTGTCTTGATACCCTTATAAATTATCAATTCACCACAAATATAAGAGTTTATTTCTGGACTCTATTCCATGGATATATGGAATATCAAAACTTCATATGCTATGTCTGTGTGTTGTATCTGCTTACTCACTAATAGTTGATTGTTGCTCTATTTTTTTGTAGTTTCAGAATGGGTGTTCACCTCTTATCTGTGATAATTCTATGTGTTCTAGGTTGAGGTTTTTATACTTTTATTTTTTCTGTCTGCCAAGTTTTCATGGAATGTCATCAACTCATCATCAATTCCCATCTTTATTTCTCCATTTGAAGTGTACTGAGTATGCAAATCATATAAATTCAAAACTACAAAAATATGTGTGACGAGGACTACTGTTATAAATTCTCAGAAGAGTCATTTTCCTACCTAGAACCCGGTCAGGAAGACAGACTTCTATGGTGTTTTCTAGTCAGTGTAACTTTTCTAACTTTTAAATCCATTTCACACTGAGATTAATTCCTTTCAGTGCCCTAGCTGTAATTCAAGTTTTCCATTCCAGCACTCCTTGTGAGAGACTAAACCTCAATCTTCTACACCTACAATAGGACTTAAAAAGCAAAGCCATTTCTTACTCAGATTGGAGATCTCCACACTTATACCATCCCAGAACAGCTAATTTATGTATTAAACATTCTTACTATTTTGGTTTCCAGATGTTTTCATGTTTATGGCATATGTAGATCTTCTTTGAGCTCAATATTTGTTATTTAGCCTATATTACTAGGTGTATATAGTGAGAGAGTTTTCATGTTATTTAGTCCATTGCTTTTCAATAGAAACTTTGGAATGATAAAAATTTACTTCTACAATGAAAATATGTCAAATATGTTCACCGCTGGTCACATGAGGTTTCTGAGTACTTTAAATATGAATAGCATGTCTTAGGAACTGAGTTCTAAATGTTAATCAGGTTTAATAAATTTGAATTTATTTTTTTAATGTTTGTTTATTTACACAGGGAGAGAGAGCGTGAGCAGCCAAGGGGCAGAGAGAGAGAGGGAGAGATAGAGTACCAAGCAGGCTCTGTGCTATCACTGCAGAGCCCAACACAGGGCTTGAACTCACAAACTGTGAGATCATGACCTTAGGCAAAATCAAGAGTCAAAGTCTTAACCCACCTAGACACGCAGGCCCCCCCCCGCAATAAATTTTTTTTTAATTTAATGTTTATTTTTGAGAGAAAGAGCATGAGCAGGGGAGGGTAAGAGAACAAGGGAGACCCAGAATCCAAAGCAGGCTCCAGGCTCTGAGCTGTCAGCACAGAGCCCGAAGTAGGGCTGGAACCCACAGACCAAGATATATCATAGCCTGAGCCCAAAGTCAGATGCTTAACTGACTGAACCACCCAGATGCCCCTATATTTAAATTTAAATTTAAATAGCCATGAGTGGCTGGGAGCTACTGTACTGAATAGTTTTGAATACAACTGTTCTATTGAAAGGAATGAAGGCTTTACATTCACAAGTTTTAAGTGAAATACTTAAAACTGCAAAATCATTAAGTTTTAGAATATTATCTGAAAAAAAAAGTCCAAAAGTGGTGTTTTTGTTTTTAGGGGAAGAGTTTAGATTCTGAACTATACTTCACACTTAAGGTCACTGAAAAATAAGAGTGCCCTTGGTATTGACCAAATCTTAGCCTGTACCATTGAGCTATAATCCCAGGGGCTGGGACTTCTTGTGGGTTGTGCCCAAACATAAAAAAATAAAAGGACATGTATCTTGTATATACAAGAATCTCCCTCTCCCTCTCTATATAACTAATATAACAAATTGGAGAATGTGTCCTCTTCCCTGATTTCAGAATATATGGAATTCGTTGCCTCAAGTAATCGGAAACATTCTCTGGGTTCTTATTGTCTCTTGTACTTCTTGCTGGCTAACATGCTCTGTGGTCTAGACTCATTTTTTCACATCTTTAAGTGTGAGTTAAGAGAGTAAAAATTTGAGGGAAACATCTAAGCTAAGAAAGGTCTATCTTAGGCAAAAGGAGTTCTCCTAGGGGTTAACTTCTGTTCACAGGATTTAATATCATTTTTTATACCTAAGTACAATAGTGGTAGTGAAAGGTCATTTAACATCGTTTTCTCTGCAGGGTCCCCTGAGGGAAAGCGGTTATGACAGATTTGGATTTCTGATTCTTGTTATGTGTTTATTGTTATCTTACCTCTAAATATATTTCAACCTGTTTCAGAATGCCTGTAGTCAATATTTGTGTTTGGATATATAATATCCATCCTGCTATCTTTGATTGTCCATTGGACAATATCCCTTCCCCTACTTTTAGTCCAGGTTATTCAGTATAGCTGCTGAACCTAGTCCCGGAGAGTGCCTATAACATAGACCAGGATATCAAAACTCAATTTCCAATTTTAGTTGGAAACTCACATATATTAGATTTCTAGCTGTAAGTATTATGTTTTATGAATTTTTGAAGGACGTAGGTAAAAGAGAATAATGCCGAGTTGAGAAATGAGAGAAATGCTGAATATTTGGAGTCCCTTATCCTGCCATTCCTAAATCCAGCTACATCCATAGACTTTTCAGTTGTATAAGCAATAAATTCCCTTTTGTGGTTAGGAAAGTTGGGTTTCTAACACCGGGAAAAAAAAATTCCTGACAAACAGAATTGTATATATTCTCCATTGTATTGCCTTTGTTCCCTTGTCAAAGATCAGTTGACTGTATTTATGTGGGCCTATTTCTGGTCTCTCTATTTAGTTCCAATGATCTATTTATCTATTCTTTCAACAATCCCACACTATTTTTTCAACAAACTCTTGTTATTCATTTTGACTAGTCCCTCCAAAAATTACCATTTTTTCTCTTGAATTAATATTTGTCAACTTTGTAACTGAACTAGACCATAAATATGCATCCCATGAGCTCTTTCTACTTCTATAGAAAGATCAATTTGCATATATTACATATAAAAAGTCATTCTCTTATTCAGGGAGACAAACACAGAACAAAACATGTAGTCTACAGATCATTTCAACAGTCCTGAAATTCATTCTTCCTCATTGGTCTAATATACTTTTTATGAATTCTCTAAAGATGCTTCTTGTAAATTCCAAGGGCACAGAGACTCTTTAAAGTTCCGATTCACCAAGTACCAGTTAAGATTATAGGAAGCGTCATTTCATCTCACTACTCTCAAACTCTTCCTTCCTATTTTTAGTTTAAGATGTTAGAAACTGAACAAAGTAATTAATACTCTCAAAGTGTCAACTCATCCCTTTAAGAAGTATGTACTATGCTGTGTTTTAGTAACAAACTGTACAACAAATCATCTCAAAACATTAAACAACAGGTATTTATAACTGCTAATAATTCTTAGGTTGACTGGACAGGTTTTCTGATTTGGGCCAGCTTTGAGAGCACGGGACGTTTTAAAAGAACCTCACTTACATTTTTGGAAGTTGTCAGCTGGTTGGTAGGTTCATCTAGGATGGCTTATCTCTACTCTACATGATCTTTCATTCTCCAATAAGATGGTCTAGGCTTCTTTACTGTCTCAGGGTTCAATCAATGAACACAAGCTGTCTCAGGGTTCAATCAATGAATACAGGCAGATGCCAACCTGTACACATCCCATTAACACAACAATTCACAGCCAACTTAAGTTTCAAGGGATGGAGAAAAAGATTCTGTATGTTGTGGGGAATAACAACACCACATCCCAATAGGGTGTGAATTCAGGAATGCAAGGCATTTGTGATTTTTTTTTTTTTTTTTGCAGTTATACTTTAGCTTGACATATCACAATGCATAATAATTCACTAGTTTCTCTTTCTTATTTTCTGAACATTTATTTTTTGGACTCCTGGTAGTAATACAGTCTCAGGGAAGGTAAAACAAAGGATTTATGATAGGCATAGTAGAATGGATAAAATGTGGAAGAATGAAATGGTGAGTGGTAAAATCCCAGCTTACCAAATTTCTATGATATATTTGAAATCAAATACATAATAAAAATTCATAACTTGGAATTTAGTAGAAAATAACAATAATGGTGTGTATTTGTAAAGTCCTTTATAATTCCCACATTTTCACATCGGTCATATCTCATTGTACACAGAAAAATCTCATCGCCAAAACGTGGAAAAGGTGAAGGAAAAAATCAATCAATGACTGATTAGAAGAGCACATGCGTACACCCATCTATGGCAATATTTTGATTCATGGTAAGTAACTTAGAGATAACAATGTTTTTAATATAATAAACAAATCAATCATAAGGTATGAAATATATATCCATCATCAGGTTAGAATGGAGGGATTCTCACGTGTTATCAGTAGTTACATAAAAGGCTCAGATTAACCAATAGGTAACTAATTTTGGGACCAGAAGAATTACAAGCTATGTTTTACTAGTGTTTTTATTGAAAATGTAATTATATTATGCCGTTCTTAGGAACTTGTCTGTGTTTCAAAATGGGAATTAAAGGTTTATCCCCCAAAAAGTTGAAAATGCATCTTACGCTTTCCTTCAATATGTAATACTATTTCATATTATAAAGGCTGAGCTATAAAATTTTGTCTTCTATTATAAATTATATAAATAATTAGCACTCCACTTTACTCTCACCTTTGAGTCGTATGTTAAAGCACAAAACTAACATGTATGCAGAAATACAAGATGTCAGAAACACTTGTTTATGATGCTGTTCAGGCAATGGTATCACAGATCCCTCTCCACATCCCTTTTAATTCTAGGTAAGAAAATTAAGAATGAACCTAATTTCAAGATACTAATGGGGTTACTACAGCCTGAGCTAAGTAGTGTACAATGCAATCAGTAAAAATTCCAGGTTATCTTGATCTTGTACAGGACTTAAAAGTTGTGAGGACTTTTCACATGAACAGTTCCCTTTCAATCACTAACCTTTCTTTCAAAGGCTTCTTAAAGAAGCCAGATGAACTCCTAATAACAGAAGGGTCAATCACTTTGGTTTGGAAAAGTAATCCTGAAGACAATGAGGATCTTCTCAAACTCCCATCAGAATGCACCCGTTTCAGGGGTGCCTGGGTGGCTCAGTCAGTTAAGTGTCAGACTCATGATGTCATGAGCTTACAGTTGGTGAGATGGAGCCCTGCATGGAGCCCTGAATCAGCTTGGAGTTCACTTGGCATTGTCTGTCTCCTTTCTCTCTCTCTCTCTCTCTCTCTCTCTCCCTCCCTCCCTCCCTCTCTCCCCCTTCCCCTATGCTCATTTGATGTGTGCACGTGCGAACATGCTTGCTCTCTCTCTCTCAAAATAAATAGACACTAAAAAAAAAAAAACTTGTTATTTACAAGTCTGACTTTCCTATGTTCTTCTCTTGACTTCTTCTATAATCTATCCTAACACCTCATATTTGGTTCTGGCTTTACTCCTATATTGCAGACTGGTTTTCAGTTCTGATGGTTGTTACCTCAGCTACCCGAGCTCAGTCTAGTTTTATTTTTAGTTTACAACACATGAGCTATATTGAACTCTTTTATTCCTGCCAACTTTTCTTTGGTTATTCTTATGTCCAAATAAGATTTTTATCTTTCCTTGAAATATTGATTAACAGTTTCAAACATAGCTGACCCTGAATGAAAACATCTTTGGGAAATCTCTTAAGGGTTTTATTATAAGCTACAGAGAACATAAAAACAAAACAAGACCTCTATAGGCAAGTATCTACACCTATGACACAAGGCAAATATGGAAGAAGAGAAGGAACTAAAATGATAATTAATTGAATGTGTCAGTCAACTTAATTGGGCTAAAAGATGCCCAGAATCATCATTTCTGGGTGTCTGTGAGGGTGTTTCTGGAAGAGATGAGCATTTGAATTGGTAAGCTGAGTAAAAAAGATCTCCCTCACCAACGAGAGTGGGCATTATCCAGTCCCTTGTGGGTCTGAATGGGGAGAAAAATAAAGATGAAGGAAGGGCAAATTTACTCCTTTACTGAACCAGAATATGTATCTTCTCTATGTCATGTATCTTTGCCTTTGGAAATCAGTGCTCCTGGTTCTCAGAGTCAGACTAGAATTTACAACATTAACTGTCCTGCCCATGATTTTCAGGTCTTTAAACTAAGACTGGGACTTACACCACTAGTCTCCTGGATCTTAGGCTTTAGGACTGAATTACACCACTAGTTTTCCTAGTTTTCCAGCTTGCAGATAACAAACAGATCATGGAACTTCACGGCTTCCATAATAGCATAAGGCAGTTCCTGTAACTAATTAATATGTGTGTGTGTGTGTGTGTGTGTATAAATAGATTTGTATATTTGTATGTATTCTTATTTATATTTGTATTTATTTTGTATCTGTATTTATGTCTGTATATAAATACATTTATATTTTTATACAGACACATATATATCTATATATACAAATATATACGTGTGTGTGGTGTGGTGTGTGTATACCACACCACACCACACACACCACACACACACCCTCTTAGTGCTGTTTCTCTGGAGAGTCCTAACCAATATACCAAACTTCTCAGAATGCTTGAGTTGGATAGGTAGTATATTACCTCAGTTAATGCTTGTATTAGACTGATGGGTTTTATATTATTTGTATTTTAAAGATAAGAAAGCAGATTCAAGAAGGTTAAATATTCTTGCCCAGGATTGTGTTATTAGTAAATGGTGGCTCTGACTTTGAATTCAAGTTTTTCTGACCTCATGCCTATGTTTTTATCACTGAACCATGCCATATTTATTTTGTAAGAACACCTAGACTTGTAATGTCTTCTTAGACAATACATTATAGGAAAGAATCATTGAAGGATTATCTGGGCAGAAACATAGCAATAGTAAGGGGGTTGCAAAGCAGATAGGTTCCAAAGAATACTAGACCATCTCACATGAAAATCATGGAAGATCAAATGCCAACATTTATCACACAATATCTCTTCTAAAAATAATTGACTTTCATTTCTAAAAAGTCCTAGAGTTCTATATTACAATCATAGTCTATTAATTTTAAAAAGCTCATGAAAACCACATATTCTATAATCAGAAATTTTATTAAAATAGAATTTTGGTGAATTACAAAAATGCAAATATTTCAGAGAAAGTATTATAGCAAAAGATAGGATAAAATAGACAGAGGGAAAAGTTAGGACCTGAGATCCCTGGGTGGGGAAAACACAGATTTTAAAACAAAGCTGGGAGCATCTGACCACAGCAAACTCCCTCAGGCATAAGGTTCCTCTTAAGAATGTAACAGACACCACCTACTCCCCCTCACGTTCCCCTTAGGAATCTGACAATCAAAATACCTAACTAAAATAAGTCAACCATAAAACTTAAGTTCTATGAGGTACAGTGTGACCATAGTCTGACTCTTCACACAATGGAATCGAACCAGTCAGGAATGGATAACCCAACACCCAAAGCCAATAAGGGTAGAACCTGAGAAAGAACAAGGGGGGAAGGAACGTGGGGGGTGACCAAAATCTTAGAAAACAAGGTCCCTTGCCAACAGTCAGGAGTATTCACTTTTGAATGCCTCCTCTCTGTAAAGAGAGCTTTCATACTATTCTTTCTTTCTGATCTTACACTTACAAAACTTTTGCCTGCTGCTCATTTTATTTTGTGTCCACCTCTTCCTTCTTTGAAGCAGCAAGACACCAAATCCAGGGTACTGAGGTATAAAATACTGCAACAAAAGTGCCCTTCCTCTGTGAAGTAGACAATGGCTATTATGGGTAAGTGCTCTCACAAATTCCGTTTTATCTGAAATATGTTGATGAGAAGACCAAACCTTAAAATCAAAGTCAGCAATTTGAAGTTCTCTTAGAAGAAAAGAGTTCCCACTATAGACAATTGAAAACTAGTAATAGGCACTTTTACTATATGTATATCTTTTCTACAATGTAAAGCCTGAGACTTGGTTAACTAATGTATTTGTTCCTGAGTAAAAACCAGACTTGAACTTACATCTGTAACAGGGTAACAGCTATTAAATAGTAATTATGATCACTGTTTTATGATCAAATATGATCTTTTTTCAAGTAAGTTCTTTTTAGTTATGTCAATTATTCCTCTCAGTATCTTGTACTTATATTTCTGAAGTATGAAATGTTACATATCAGCTAATGCCACATTTTACAAAGAAAGGATCCGAAGGAGGTAGTATTTTCATAAAATTGCATTTATCACCAAGGCAGAGGTCTTATTTAAGTTTAGAAGTGATTTTTGTTTGCTATGAATTTGCAAATTTGTATTCCAATGAATAATTGTGCAAATAGCTATTAGCAAATGATTGGTACTTTGAAAGACAGATACTTAGTATATAATGGATCAATAGGCTTTGTGTATACTACCCTCAGATCTGAAAAGGAAATTTATGGAAAAAAATTATAAAGAAATACAAAGGCAAAGACATATTAAGACATTATATTTAATAAATTATCTTTGTGTCACTTTGGTGTATATTCACAGCCTTAATCAGAACCTAATTAAACATAACTACAATTTATAAGAAATGGAGACTGGAAGAAAGCAGCTACATTTTTTTTAATGTTTATTTATCTTTTGAGAGAGAGAGAGAGAGACAGAGCATGGGGGGGGGGGGGCAGATAGAGAGGGAGAAACAGAATCTTAAGCAGACTCTAGGCTCTGAGCTGTCAGCACAGAGCCCAACGTGGGTCTCAAACCCATGAACCATGAGATCATGACCTGAGCCAAAGTCAGATGCTTAACCAACTGAGCCACCCAAGTACCCCAGCAGCTACAATTTCTGGTAATCTCATATAGATGTCTCTTTTGAACGGCTACTCCCAAATCTTGTCATTATAACATATCTTGGTTTTTACTGATATTATTTGGAAAAAATACATGTTTCCTTGAAAAAAGAGTATGTCCCAATCTACAATCTGAAAATAAATGCATTTTGAAAATGGGTATGTAATATTTATAAATATCTTCCTGATGTATTTAATGCATGTGAATGCATTTGAGATCTCAGGGTTAAAAAAAGGAACCCTACCCAATTTGAATAAGAACCATTCTGCAGTAGAGGCAGAAATGTATTTCCTAATCCTGTTTAGGGCAGAAAATTCCATTCATATCTCACTTTAATAGATTTTGGACCTCTCAGAGGGAAATCCACCCAATACAATGCCATTTTAGGGAAGGTATGCTTTAATTTAAGAAGGTATAAAAAGAATTACAGTGTTTTCAGAACAAACAAACAGAACTTGGTTTCATGACTGCCCTTGAATAACTAAAAATGCAGGCGCAGACAAAAATCCCTTTGATAATACCCATGAAAATAGCAATGTAAACTCTGATTTTCATCAAAATCACAGATCAACTCTACATTGAGTATACTCTTGTTCCACTGACAATTCAAATAGAAAAATATACTTAACTTGTTGCTGAGTTGGAGAATTACAAATGTTATTGCAAAGGTACACATTTCTTATTTACTATAAATGTTATCAATTTTTGAGTATCTGCTTAAAAATATCAGATTAAAAGACATAGATATCCCAAGCCAATGGATAATCTTGCCAATAAATTATATTTATGAAATTCAATCTATGTTTATATTTGCAGCATATTTTCTTAATGTATTTTACTTAGACAACTACATATAGAGTCTAGGTTCTACCTCTAATTTTGTCACTAAGAAGCTGTATTGTACTTAACTCATATTGCCTTGCTTATAAACAATAAGATTTGTTCACACGAGATCAAATGAGTATTATACAAAACTGAAGTCAGGTATCTTAAGGAATTCCGAAAGGGTCTGTTGTACAAAACCACCTCAGGGACACTGAGACTGGGTTTGGGACCCACCAGCGTTCCCAGAATTTCCACTTATGTATTAACAGAACTCATAGAACCTCACAGATTCTATTTAGTTTATTCACTTTTCTTCGTTCATGACGTTTTATTAAGCCTTTGTCATATTCCAGGAATTCTTCTAGGCATTTGAGTTCACAGTAATGAGCACTTAACAAAGCTTTACCTTCAAGTAACTTATATTATCGTGAATAGAGATATAATAGGTGTGTGCATGTATTATGGTAAGTACTCTTTTAAAACAGAAATATGAGGAGGGGGCTAGAGAGTAGTGCACTGGGGACAATGGTGATGCCAGTGGCTTCTTATTGAACATATGGTGATTAGGGACAGGCTATATGAAAATGTAGCATTTGAGCATAAACCTGAAAGAAGTGAGGGAATAAACCATGATGCTATTTGAAAAAGAGCATTCCTAGCAAAGGGAACAGCAAGAATAAAATCCTTTGCGTTGTGAGGCTCTTTGTTGTCTTTTTCTATCCCCACAATCGAGATCCCTGCTCTCTACGGGTAATCTCTATGTGATCTACTTACTTTAGTTATTGTTTCTCATTATTTTTACATGTTCATAATGAGATGCGACTTTTACTTTACTGCATTATCCCCTCTCAATGCATCCTTTGAGCTTCAACTCCCATTGTTAAACTATGTGACTGTTTTGTCCATACTCTTCAATTCATATTGTAAAAAGCAAAAATCTCGTTAGTATAGTTTCTCAGACACATATGATCCTTGGCCAATTTATAAAGTGGGTAGGAGAATTGAGAGTTGGGTCATGTAATACTGAATAGCAAGGATATGTATATCAAGGATAAGCTTCATTAGGAGGTGTAGTTAAACATTTGTCCTTAAAAAGAGCTAAGATCATAGAATTCAAATATTCAATAAAGTTATCTATCTTTGCCTCATATTCAACATCTATCAAATAAGTAATTGAATTTTGAGGCTTAACAATTTCCTATTCTCAATGTATCTACAGCTCATTAAAAAGCAGATGTATTTCGATTTTGGACCAGTTTCCTCAGATGACAAAAATGCTAAGGTAGTCAATTGAATAGTGGCCCCCAAGTATATGCCCATGCAAAATCTTAGAATGTGACCTTATTTGGAATAACAGTATTTGCAGATATAAGTTAAAGATGAATGTTGTGATGAAATCAACTTGGATTTAGGGTCCACTCTAAGTCTCATGACTGGTGCCCTAATAAGAAAACAGAGGGAGATGTGAAACACAGACATGGAGAAACAGAAGGAAAATCATGTGAACACGGAGGTAGAGATTGGAGTGATGCATTTATAAGCCAAACACTATCAAGGATTGTTAAAACCATCAGAAGCTAGAAGAGGGGCATGGAAAGGCTCATCCCTCAGAGACTTGTGAAGAAACCAACCTACCAAACGCCTTAATTTCAGTCCTCTAGTCTTCTGAAATGTGAGGTAATAAATTGTGTTGTTTTAAGTCACTAAGTTTGTGTTAATTTGTTAAGGCAGAACTAGGAAGCAAATACATCTACAGATGTCCTTAGGATATCTAAATCAATGCAGATATCCAAATTAACATATTCATAAAATAAACAGAAAATTCAACACATAGCAAGAATAGATTTGTTTTCAGACTTTCATTGCACACCTGGACTACTTCCAAGTAGCCATTCTTCATCTCTTTGGTTTATTTTGCTTGCTTAATTTTGGTTAAGCATAAGAGGCTACTCTCTTTTATAGTATATATAAGCACATATGCCTTATATTAAAACAGTGTCTTGTTTCTAAAAATAATTTCAAATAGCTGAGAGAAATATATATGAAATGTAACTATATCATAAAATAAAAATGGAGTTAAATTATAAGAACAAAGGAAAGAGAGTAGGGCACAGTAGAGATTAAAACGTATCTAATGATAAATATGAGGATTTATACACTTACATTGACAATTACTATCTATCTATTCTGCCATCCTGACCATTTTCATTATAAATATGATGCACACACATAAATGATTATTATCAGAAACAATTTTTTTAAATTTTTTAATGTTTTATTTATTTTTGAGAGAGAGAGAGACAAAGAGAATCTGAAGCAAGCACGGGACTCTGAGCTGTCAGCACAGAGCCCAAGGTGGGTCTCCAACTCAGGAACCGGGAGATCATGACCTGAGCTGAAGTCGGATGCTCAACCAACTGAGCCACCAAGGCTCCCCAGAAAGAATTTTTTTTAAGTTTGTTTATTTATTTTGAGAGAGGGGGTGAGGGAGGGAGGGAGGGAGGGAGGGAGGGAGGAAGGGAGGCAGGCAGAGACACTGAGACCAAGGAGGGGGAGGGGCAAGGGCAGATAGAGAGAGAGAGAGAGAGAGAGAGAGAGAGAGAGAATAAATCCCCAAGCAGGTTCCACACTGTCAGCACCAGAGCCCTATGTGGGCCTAGTGTCACAAACTGTGAGATCATAACCTGAGCTGAAACCAAGGGCCAGATGCTTAAATGACTGAGCCACCCTGGCACTCCAAAAAGGAATTTTGTGGGGCGCTTGGGTGGCTCAGTTGGTTAAGCATCTGATTTTAGCTCAGGTCATGATCTCATGGTTTCTGAGTTCGAGCCGCATATCGGGTTCTGTGCTAACACCACAGAGCCCTCTGGGGATCCTCTCACCCTCTCTCTCTTCCCCTCCACCATACTCTCCCTCTCCCTCTCTCTCAACAAATAAACACTTAAAAAAAGAATTTTGGGGTGTATATACACAAAGACAAGTCTATGACAAAAGGGACTGCATAATTTTTAATACTGTTACAGTGGATTAAATAATAAGGTTTATGATTTTTTTGTAAAATCATAAAAATGGAAACCACAGCAAAGACTACTATTTAAAGGAGTACAAGATAGTCTAAGAGAAATACAAGATGGTTTAAGAATCCCGTTTTCTAAATGATCAGATTATATACATACTTAGAACAGATTAGAATTTTAATAAAAAAAAACTCAGAGCATTTTACAGCTCTGAGTTCTACTAACTCCAGCTGTAATGTAAGATATCTATCCTTTATTAAGTGAAAAACAATGTTATTAAGTGAGGTATATTGTTTTAGGAAATTGTTACTTTAAATGTCATTTAATAATGGGAGAAAGGTGGTGAGTCCACCAATCACAATCCCACTTTTAGGATGGCTTATATTTAGTTCTTCTTTATGGTTTTAGTTACCTTATACAGTCAACTGACTATTCAAATTATAAAAACATGTAAATGCACATAAATAATATTTCTTTTTCTAAACTAAATGGGAAGTATAAACTTATTTGTTTCTAAGATGTAGTATCAAGTCATTCAGAAAAATAGAATTTAAAAGAAGATTCCTGTAGCAGGCATTACAAGGGACCCACCCACATCTCTTCTGCATTCACCTGCACCCTCCAAAGGCTACTTACTGTGAATGCTTAAAACCCTCTGCATAAGGGATTTATGCTAGTTCTGAGAGCAAGGCACAAAAAGCAATGTACCTGGAAGTATTCCTTGATAATGAGACCCCTGAACAAGATATATGCATAGGGAGAAAATGGTGAAAAAAGCAAAGTAACAATTAGTAGCCAGCATACTATTTTGAAAAGCATCCCCCTAAGATTCATATCTACATGGAATCTCAGAATGTGACCTTATTTGGAAATTGCAGATTCTGCAAATGTAATTTGCAGACGAGGTCATGCTGGATTAGAGTGGGTCCCAAATCTAATGACTGACTGCTTTATGAAAAGACACACAGGTGAAGACACAAAGTAAAGAAAGCCATGAAAAAAACAAAGGCCGTATGAGGAGTAGTGAAGCTATAGCCAAGGAACCACAGAATCCCTGGGAGTCACCAGATGTTAGAAAGTGAGGAAGAGGCAAGGAAGAACTCTTCCTTAGAGCCTTTAGAAGAGGGATGGGCCTGACTATACCTTGATTTTGGACTTGGAGTCTCCAGAAGTGAGAAAATAAATTTCTGTTGTTTTAGGCCACCCAGTTTGTGGGACTTTGTTACAGCAGGTCCTAGAATATAAAACATCAGGTTAACCCAGAAAATCATGACTCAAGTCTCTAACTTCAGGCTGTAACTTAGAGTCTCCTCAACTGTCACCTCCATCAGCACATCTACTCTTACCCGCTTCCCTGCTCAAATCTGAATTCTTGGCACCTTCCATAGCCCAGAAGTCTGCATGGAAGTAAGAGCAAAAGAGCAAGCTTTGGAAAAAGGTGGCCTACACCAGCCTATAAAGCAGATACTGGGGGGCGCCTGGGTGGCTCAGTCGGTTAAGCGTCCGACTTCAGCTCAGGTCACCATCTCGCAGTCCGTGAGTTCGAGCCCCGCGTCGGGCTCTGGGCTGATGGCTCAGAGCCTGGAGCCTGCTTCCGATTCTGTGTCTCCCTCTCTCTCTGCCCCTCCCCCGTTCATGCTCGGTCTCTCTCTGTCTCAAAAATAAACGTTAAAAAATAAAAAAAAGAATAAAGCAGATACTGGATCTGTTAATTTGAATGGAAGAAAAAAGAGAAGCCACATCCAATTTTAGACTTTGCATGCACATTAATGTTTTTTACAGGTGAATTGTACTCATCAGTGTTTTGGGATTTTTAGCTGGTTAAATTGGTAACTTTTCCACTAAGGAGGGGCACAAAGAAAGAGCGAAGGGTAAGTATTTCCTTTGACAGTGCTGTCCAATCAGAAGCTAATTTTTACCTATTCTAGTCTCTTTAATGTAGATGTTGAGCCTCCTATTCAAACCTTTGGTTAACCAGAGCATAACCACACTATACACGCCAATAGGAGAAACTTGAAATATTAGAACTGTCCTAATCTTGCTTTTCACTGCTTTCCACAGTGTCTATCTTTTACCAAATGACTAACCCTTTGAGGAGATCCTCTATCATGTTGCTCTCAAACTCTTTAAAAATTGGTCATGACAGTATATTATTTAATCGATACTTCAAATCATACTGTCAAAGAAATCACCCCTATTTAGCTCCCATAACAAAATATGTCCAACGACTGTTAATGAGATCCAAACTAATCGTAGACTCTTGATTGATTCTGTGAGAGTCAAGATGCCCCCCACAAATTATGAAGATAATTTTATTCAGGGTACTTCACAGTCCTGAGAAAAATATAGCCCATAGAGAAAAAGAAACAAAACAAAAAAAAAAAAAAACAAAAAAAAAAAACAGAAAAAACAAAAAACAATATCCAAATCTCCAAATTAAAAAAAATAATAATAACTATGACCAAGTTTTCTCTTTCTTCTTTGACATGTTCCTCATGAATGAATGCTATCTCTATTGCAATAGTTTGAATAAATTCATCTCTTGATTATAGGGGCCAATTTGTCTTTCACAGAATCCATCAAGAGGCCACATTGAATTTAAATCCCATTAACAGGGCTGCCTGGGTGGCTCAGTTGGTTAAGTGTCCAACTCTTCATTTTGGCTTAGGTCATGATCTCATGGTTACTGAGTTCAAGCCCCCCGTCAGGCTCCATGCTAAGACTGTGGAACCTGCTTGGGATTCTCTCTCTCTCTCTGCCTCTCCCCCACCTTGTGCTCATGCTCTCTCTCAAACTAAATAATCTTTAAAAATAAATAAATAAAACCCATTAATAGGAGGGGTAACCTCAGACATCTCCACCAGATCTGCTGTTGCTGATTCAATACCTTGACTGTGGGATCAACCACCAGTGATTAATAAGTCTTCTCATGGGTTCCTATTTCTAATTTTTCAGTGGTCACTAGGATTTATAAGAATATCATGGAAACAGTTCCACTGACACAAAATGCAAGAAACACAGGCAAGTCCTCTGACACTAGAATAGTTTATATCCTAAGTATGAATTCCCTTAACAAACTCACCAAAAATCATGTTTTCTGAATTTAACAGGTATCTCAATCCCTACCCATCAAGTTACCAAATCTAGGATCCCAGTCTATTAATGGACTAGGAAAGTTAATAGTCAGGTTTTTTGTTTTTGTTTTTGTTTTTGTTTTGTTTTTTTTTCTTTGATAGGGTTCAAAAAAAGGAGACTGATATAGGTCAACTAGAATTCAAGTCTGCACAACCTTTTTTAGTTATCCCCCCAGTGACTCATTCCTGTAATCTCTCCTCATTTCTATATTTAAAGATCAGTAGCAGTTTTCCCATGAAACTTTTATTTTAGCCAAGTCTTTTTCAAGGCAATAAAAGTTATCATTACCTTTGTATTTTGAGAAACCACTTTCAATCTTCATATGGAATAACTATAACCTCAGTAAAGTTTTATTATTTATCTATTAATTTATTTGGCTATTTGATCATACTCATCAAATTTAGCATTAAAAATGTGAGAGCCACATTTCTTTTGACATTTTAGAGTTAAAGCTGGTTTAAGTTTAAGTTAACTAAAATCCCCAGGTATGGGAGGAAAAGAAAAACTCTGAGGCTCTTAGATAATAAGAAACAGACAAATACTGAAATCAAGTCAATTCATATTATTCTCTTTGCCCTTTGACTTTGCTATATAAATAATGTATGTAAGAAGTATCTGGGAGGGAGTTAAGACCTGATTGAAATGAGGGAAATGACACTCTATATGATTTTTAAAAAGATGATAAGCATAAACACATTAACAGAAATATAGTCTATAGTATTGGCTCCAAAGCACAGATGTGAATAAAATTTCCCCCATGTTTATCCCACATTATTAATAAACATCAAGTGGTTGAGTCCATAAATCCATTTCTAAAAAATCTTATTAGTAGATATATCTACCTCTAAAATTTTCCCTAGAGAAGATATCATACCATTTTCCATTAATTGTGACACCAACCTTTATATTCAAGACTATGTCAATAATTACATCCACTTTGGAATATTTAAAATAAAGTTTAAAATAGATTGTGATGATGGTTTCCCAGTATATTCTTATCTCTGAACTCTTCATGTTGTATACATTACATATGTACAGTATTTTGTATGTCAATCATACCTCAACAGACTGGTTTTAAAAAAAAACTTCAACACAAAAATATCCAAAAATTCCATGTATAGGTTGCTGTTATTCAACAGCTATTTAATTGGTAACTTTTTTAAAAAAAGTTTATTTACTTATTTTGAGAGAGACAGAGACAGCATGAGTGGGGGAGAGGCAGAATCCCAAGCAGGCTCTGCGCTGCCAGCACAAAGCCTGACATGGGGCTTGAACTCATGAAAGCATGAGATCATGACCTGAGCCAAAACCAAAAGTTGGAGGCTTAACTGATTGAGCCATCCAGGCGCCCCTAATTGATATCTTCTATGTGTCAGATCCTCTTATGTGCTAGCGTATGTTTAATAAATCATAATACAATTGTTGGGGAACAGTATCAAACTGTTTAACCATGAAAAAGAGTTTGGCACATGTTAGGTAGATCAAATAGATAGACCATAAGATTGTTTGCATGTATTTATATGTATTCATATGTATTCAGGTTTTAAATTCATAACCATAATCTTATATTCATGTATATAGCATAAATACGTGACTATGTTTGCAGAGATATATATGAACCTAAGAGTATGCATGTGCATGTATGATGAACAATTTCAGTGACAGTCATAACTACTACTAAAGTGAGAAATTTGCCAAAGTACCCTGTAAATTGCAATCCAAGACAAATTATAGGCCTATTCCTCTTACTAAAGATGTGTACATTTGAAGTTAAGAAGTAAGTAACAATGGGTAAAATGAGTAATTGTGCCCTTATGCATTCCTTCTAATTTATTTTGAATTGGACATCAGTCATGTAGCTCCACAAAGTTAGAAATAATCACTTTAGTTTATAGTCAACAAATTTATTCTCAGCAATTTCTATATCCTAGGCATTTGATTATTGAACATTATCACTGACATTAATTAGGGAAACATACAGAGAACTACAGTGTCTTCCCTGCTCCAAAATTATAGCTTGTTCCAGTTCCCATAGAGTTGTAAAATAAGTCACTCAGGTTACATGTGTTCTATACAAATATTAATATTGTGTCTTTGTGAAAACAAATGATAAAGTGAGAAACTTTCACCAATAGATGGAATAAAGATATAGATGATGAACTTCAGTTATTCTAATGAAAACTTTCCAAGATGGCCACTAGGATCATATGTAATTGCTTCCCACTTTTTAAAATTTGTTTTTCTCTTTTTTCTCATTCTTAACATACACAAATTAGAGAATGAGAAAAAACACAAATGGACAAAACCCTTTGAAAGAGGACAAAAAAATGTTAATATCTTTACTATTTTCTTGATTTTTGTTCAAATCCGTATGGAAGCAGGGATGGAAGAAAGCATAGACCAGAAAGAGAAGTCTAGTAAAATCAAATATTACTGTACAACAGACACACAAAAAAATGAAGGGTCAGGGCTCAGTGAATACAGGGAGGAGCAAATAGAGCTCAGGTGGAAAACAGAACCCTGAAACTAGATGACTGGTCATTTCTAGAAGGTGTGTGTTACTACTAGAAATAGTGAAAAAATAGGAAAATGTATTTTTTTTCCATCTATGGAAGATTTATTTATATTTTTGCTGGGTTTTATGACATCTGCTAGTGGTGGGGAGGTCTTCTAGACCCTTAAGTGTTGAAAGACATAAGATGCAAAGGTAGCAATCCTAGTGAAAACATCATCATCTTATTATCACTACCACCATTTATAAATTTATTTCACAGATGCTGTCCTAAGGACCTCAATTCTTTCAATTATTCACTGAAGATATTGTTCAATTCTTACATACTATTGTCTTCATTTGATAGCTAAAAAAAAAAAAAAATAGGTTCATCAACTCGCTGTAGTTCATATACCTAACAAATGGAAGAACCGGTCTGTTAAGGTCTGAATTCAAAAGCTCAGCTCTTCGGGGGTTCCGGAAGATGGCGGCGTAGGAGGACGCGGGGCTCACAGCGCGTCCTGCTGATCACTTAGATTCCACCTACACCTGCCTAAAGAACCCAGAAAACCGCCAGAGGATTAGCAGAAGGGAGTCTCCGGAGTCAAGCGCAGACGAGAGGCCCATGGAAGAGGGTAGGAAGGGCGGCGAGGCGGTGCGCGCTCCACGGACTGGCGGGAGGGAGCCGGGGCGGAGGGGCGGCTCGCCGGCCAAGCAGAGCCCCCGAGTCTGGCTGGCAAAAGCGGAGGGGCCGGACAGACTGTGTTCCGACAGCAAGCGCGACTTAGCGTCTGGGAGGTCATAAGTTAACAGCTCTGCTCGGAAAGCGGGAAGGCTGGAGGACAAAGGGAGGGAGAGCTGCTGAGCCCCCGGACGGCAGAGCTCAGCTTGGCGGGGAACAAAGGCGCCAGCGCCATCTCCCCCGCCCATCCCCCAGCCAAAATCCCAAAGGGAACCAGTTCCTGCCAGGGAACTTGCTCCCTCCGCGCAAACACCCAACTCTGTGCTTCTGCGGAGCCAAACCTCCGGCAGCGGATCTGACTCCCTCCCGCTGCCACAGGGCCCCTTCTGAAGTGGATCACCTAAGGAGAAGCGAGCTAAGCCTGCCCCTCCAGCCCCCGTGCACCTTGCCTACCCACCCCAGCTAATACGCCAGATCCCCAGCAACACAAGCCTGGCAGTGTGCAAGTAGCCCAGACGGGACACGCCACCCCACAGTGAATCCCGCCCCTAGGAGAGGGGAAGAGAAGGCACACACCAGTCTGACCGTGGCCCCAGCAGTGGGCTGGGGGCAGACATCGGGTCGGACTGCGGCCCCACCCACTAACTCCAGTTATACACCACAGCACAGGGGAAGTGCCCTGCAGGTCCTCACCACGCCAGGGACTCTCCAAAATGACCAAACGGAAGAATTCCCCTCAGAAGAATCTCCAGGAAATAACAACAGCTAATGAACTGATCAAAAAGGATTTAAATAATATAACAGAAAGTGAATTTAGAATAATAGTCATAAAATTAATCGCTGGGCTTGAAAACAGTATACAGGACAGCAGAGAATCTCTTGCCACAAAGATCGAGGGACTAAGGAACAGTCACGAGGAGTTGAAAAACGCTTTAAACGAATTGCAAAACAAAATGGAATCCACGATGGCTCGGCTTGAAGAGGCAGAGGAGAGAATAGGTGAACTAGAAGATAAAGTTATGGAGAAAGAGGAAGCTGAAAGAAAGAGAGATAAAAAAATCCAGGAGTATGAGGGGAAAATTAGAGAACTAAGTGATACACTAAAAAAAAATAATATACGCATAATTGGTATCCCAGAGGAGGAAGAGAGAGGGAAGGGTGCTGAAGGGGTACTTGAACAAATTATAGCTGAGAACTTCCCTGAACTGGGGAAGGAAAAAGGCATTGAAATCCAAGAGGCACAGAGAACTCCCTTCAGACGTAACTTGAATCGATCTTCTGCACGACATATCATAGTGAAACTGGCAAAATACAAGGATAAAGAGAAAATTCTGAAAGCAGCAAGGGATAAACGTGCCCTCACATATAAAGGGAGACCTATAAGACTCGTGACTGATCTCTCCTTTGAAACTTGGCAGGCCAGAAAGGCTTGGCACGATATCTACAGTGTGCTAAACAGAAAAAATATGCAGCCGAGAATCCTTTATCCAGCAAGTCTGTCATTTAGAATAGAAGGAGAGATAAAGGTCTTCCCAAACAAACAAAAACTGAAGGAATTTGTCACCACGAAACCAGCCCTACAAGAGATCCTAAGGGGGATCCTGTGAGACAAAGTACCAGAGACATCACTACAAGCATAAAACATACAGACATCACAATGACTCTAAACCCATATCTTTCTATAATAACACTGAATGTAAATGGATTAAATGCGCCAACCAAAAGACATAGGGTATCAGAATGGATAAAAAAACAAGACCCATCTATTTGCTGTCTACAAGAGACTCATTTTAGATCTGAGGACACCTTTAGATTGAGAGTGAGGGGATGGAGAACTATTTATCATGCTCCTGGAAGCCAAAAGAAAGCTGGAGTAGCCATACTTATATCAGACAAACTAGACTTTAAATTAAAGGCCGTAACAAGAGATGAAGAAGGGCATTATATAATAATCACAGGGTCTATCCACCAGGAAGAGCTATTATAAATGTCTATGTGCCAAATACCCGAGCCCCCAGATATATAAAACAATTACTCATAAACATAAGCAACCTTATTGATAAGAATGTGGTCATCGCAGGGGACTTTAACACCCCACTTACAGAAATGGATAGATCATCTAGACACACAGTCAATAAAGAAACAAGGGCCCTGAATGATACATTGGATCAGATGGACTTGACAGATATATTTAGAACTCTGCATCCCAAAGCAACAGAATATACTTTCTTCTCGAGTGCACATGGAACATTCTCCAAGATAGATCATATACTGGGTCACAAAACAGCCCTTCATAAGTTTACAAGAATTGAAATTATACCATGCATACTTTCAGACCACAATGCTATGAAGCTTGAAATCAACCACAGGAAAAAGTCTGGAAAACCTCCAAAAGCATGGAGGTTAAAGAACACCCTACTAACGAATGAGTGGGTCAACCAGGCAATTAGAGAAGAAATTAAAACATATATGGAAACAAACAAAAATGAAAATACAACAATCCAAATGCTTTGGGATGCAGCGAAGGCAGTCCTGAGAGGAAAATACATTGCAATCCAGGCCTATCTCAAGAAACAAGAAAAATCCCAAATACAAAATCTAACAGCACACCTAAAGGAAATAGAAGCAGAACAGCAAAGGCAGCCTAAACCCAGCAGAAGAAGAGAAATAATAAAGATCAGAGCAGAAATAAACAATATAGAACCTAAAAAAATTGTAGAGCAGATCAACGAAACCAAGAGTTGGTTTTTTGAAAAAATAAACAAAATTGACAAACCTCTAGCCAGGCTTCTCAAAAAGAAAAGGGAGATGACCCAAATAGATAAAATCATGAATGAAAATGGAATGATTACAACCAATCCCTCAGAGATACAAACAATTATCAGGGAATACTATGAAAAATTATATGCCAGCAAATTGGACAACCTGGAAGAAATGGACAAATTTCTAAACACCCACACGCTTCCAAAACTCAATCAGGAGGAAATAGAAAGCTTGAACAGACCCATAACCAGCGAAGAAATTGAATCGGTTATCAAAAATCTCCCAACAAATAAGAGTCCAGGACCAGATGGCTTCCCAGGGGAGTTCTACCAGACATTTAAAGCAGAGATAATACCTATCCTTCTCAAGCTATTCCAAGAAATAGAAAGGGAAGGAAAACTTCCAGACTCATTCTATGAAGCCAGTATTACTTTGATTCCTAAACCAGACAGAGACCCAGTAAAAAAAGAGAACTACAGGCCAATATCCCTGATGAATATGGATGCAAAAATTCTTAATAAGATACTAGCAAATCGAATTCAACAGCATATAAAAAGAATTATTCACCATGATCAAGTGGGATTCATTCCTGGGATGCAGGGCTGGTTCAACATTCGCAAATCGATCAACGTGATACATCACATTAACAAAAAAAAAGAGAAGAACCATATGATCCTGTCAATCGATGCAGAAAAGGCCTTTGACAAAATCCAGCACCCTTTCTTAATAAAAACCCTTGAGAAAGTCGGGATAGAAGGAACATACTTAAAGATCATAAAGGCCATTTATGAAAAGCCCACAGCTAACATCATCCTCAACGGGGAAAAACTGAGAGCTTTTTCCCTGAGATCAGGAACACGACAGGGATGCCCACTGTCACCACTGTTGTTTAATATAGTGCTGGAAGTTCTAGCATCAGCAATCAGACAACAAAAGGAAATCAAAGGCATCAAAATTGGCAAAGATGAAGTCAAGCTTTCGCTTTTTGCAGATGACATGATATTATACATGGAAAATCCGATAGACTCCACCAAAAGTCTGCTAGAACTGATACATGAATTCAGCAAAGTTGCAGGATACAAAATCAATGTGCAGAAATCAGTTGCATTCTTATACACTAACAATAAAGCAACAGAAAGACAAATGAAGAAACTGATCCCATTCACAATTGCACCAAGAAGCATAAAATACCTAGGAATAAATCTAACCAAAGATTTAAAAGATCTGTATGCTGAAAACTATAGAAAGCTTATGCAGGTAATTGAAGAAGATATGAAGAAATGGAAAGACATTCCCTGCTCATGGATTGGAAGAATAAATATTGTCAAAATGTCAATACTACCCAAAGCTATCTACACATTCAATGCAATCCCAATCAAAATTGCACCAGCATTCTTCTCGAAACTAGAACAAGCAATCCTAAAATTCATATGGAACCACAAAAGGCCCCGAATAGCCAAAGTAATTTTGAAGAAGAAGACCAAAGCAGGAGGCATCACAATCCCAGACTTTAGCCTCTACTACAAAGCTGTCATCATCAAGACAGCATGGTATTGGCATAAAAACAGACACATAGACCAATGGAATAGAATAGAAACCCCAGAACTAGACCCACAAACGTATGGCCAACTCATCTTTGACAAAGCAGGAAAGAACATCCAATGGAAAAAAGACAGTCTATTTAACAAATGGTGCTGGGAGAACTGGACAGCAACATGCAGAAGGTTGAAACTAGACCACTTTCTCACACCATTCACAAAAATAAACTCAAAATGGATCAAGGACCTGAATGTGAGACAGGAAACCATCAAAACCTTAGAGGAGAAAGCAGGAAAAGACCTCTCTGACCTCAGCCGTAGCAATCTCTTACTCGGCACATCCCCAAAGGCAAGGGAATTAAAAGCAAAAGTGAATTACTGGGACCTTATGAAGATAAAAAGCTTCTGCACAGCAAAGGAAACAACCAACAAAACTAAAAGGCAACCAACGGAATGGGAAAAGATATTTGCAAATGACACATCAGACAAAGGGCTAGTATCCAAAATCTATAAAGAGCTCATCAAACTCCACACCCGAAAAACAAATAACCCAGTGAAGAAATGGGCAGAAAACATGAATAGACACTTCTCTAAAGAAGACATCCGGATGGCCAACAGGCACATGAAAAGATGTTCAACGTCGCTCCTTATCAGGGAAATACAAATCAAAACCACACTCAGATACCACCTCACGCCAGTCAGAGTGGCCAAAATGAACAAATCAGGAGACTATAGATGCTGGAGAGGATGTGGAGAAACAGGAACCCTCTTGCACTGTTGGTGGGAATGCAAATTGGTGCAGCCGCTCTGGAAAGCAGTGTGGAGGTTCCTCAGAAAATTAAAAATAGACCTACCCTATGACCCAGCAATAGCACTGCTAGGAATTTATCCAAGGGATACAGGAGTACTGATGCATAGGGGCACCTGTACCCCAATGTTTATAGCGGCACTCTCAACAATAGCCAAATTATGGAAAGAGCCTAAATGTCCATCAACTGATGAATGGATAAAGAAATTGTGGTTTATATACACAATGGAATACTACGTGGCAATGAGAAAAAATGAAATATGGCCTTTTGTAGCAACATGGATGGAACTGGAGAGTGTGATGCTAAGTGAAATAAGCCATACAGAGAAAGACAGATACCATATGGTTTCACTCTTATGTGGATCCTGAGAAACATAACAGAAACCCATGGGGGAGGGGAAGGAAAAAAAAAAAAAAAAAAAAAAAAAAGAGGTTAGAGTGGGAGAGAGCCAAAGCATTAGAGACTGTTAAAAACTGAGAACAAACTGAGGGTTGATGGGGGGTGGGAGGGAGGGCAGGGTGGGTGATGGGTATTGAGGAGGGCACCTTTTGGGATGAGCACTGGGTGTTGTATGGAAACCAATTTGACAGTAAATTTCATATATTAAAAAAAAAAACAAAACAAACAAACAAAAAAAAAAAACAAAAGCTCAGCTCTTCAACTTTACGATAGCATCCTTTTACTTGACATTTTTAGGAGTATGGCCAGGTAACATCTGTACACATATACATAAAACGTGTTCCTCCATCAGGTCAAAATAGTAAGGTTATATTTGGTGCTATCTCCATGACCATGGCCCTTAAAACAGAGGTCCAACCTAAGGGTTCACATTGGTAAGGGTCCACTAAAGTACATTGGTTTTTGGAAGAAATGTGCTACATTTTTCAAAGCTTTAAGCAAAACAAGCAAAGCATACTTTAGGCAAAGCATACTTTCATCCAAATTAGAGTTGCCCAGACTAAAACACCAAATTTTTGTTTTCAGATACAGTTTAATCAACTAGATATAATAATATTGTTGGGCTCATGGTGATGAAAAATAATAAGGGACTAAGACATTACGGTGTCTACAGTTCTTTGATTAATAAAAATTGGAAGCAACCTTGCCTTAATCCTTTCGTGTTTTAGATATGAAGCACCCAGCCTCCAACCTGACCAAGCTTATAGAAGAAAAATTCATAAAATTTGATCTCTAGGGAAATAATCAAAAGACATCACGTTTTAAACGGACTCATTCACTTATTCTTTCCCCGAAAATGTACTGAGTGTCATTCACACATTATGAACTGATTTCATCTCTGAAAAAATAAAGCAGTGAATGAGACAAAGTCCGTGTTTTCATGGAGCTTGTAATACACAAATACTAAACACCATATAATGTCAGGTAGATATAAGTGTTACAGGAAAAAAAAATAGAGTAGAACAAGTTATAGAGAGTAACAGAGCTTGTGATTTGGATACAATGGTCAGTGAAGGATTTGTGGAAGAGGGGGTCTTTGAACAGAGACACAAAGAAAGTGGCAAGCAAGCCCTCTACATATCCTAGATAAAAGTGTTTTAGACAGAGGGAATACCAACTTCAAAGTCATTGAGGCAGGAGTATTTTTGGCTTTCCAGAGTTAAAGTCAAAGTCTAATGAAAGAGATAACTAATAAAAGAGATAAAGGGACAGCAAGAGCAGAGACACTCATGTTAGGCCTTATGTGGTGATAGCAACCCAAAGGAGGATCTTAAGCAAGAAGTGACATGATTAGCTCTACATTTTGCAGAATCACTATGTCTCTTGGGTTGAGCACTGAGTGTGGAAACAGGAAGGCCACTGCAATACTATTGCAGTAGTTCAATAGAGAGACCACAGCAAGTGGACAAACTGTGGGGAAGGTAACTGTCATAATGGTGAGAAGTGTGCAGATTTGTCACTTTTTTTTTTTTTTTTGAGAGAGAGAGACAGTGTGAGTTGAGGAGGGCCAGAGGGAGAGAGGGGAGAGAGGGGAGGGAGAGAGTCAGAGAGAGAGAGGATTTTAAGCAGGTTTCACACTCAGAGCAGAGCCCAATGTTGGGCTCAATCCCATGACCCTCGGCTCATGACCTAAGCCAAAATCAAGAGTTGGACATTCAACCCACTGAGCCACCCAAGTGTCCCCTCAACATATTTTAAAGACATAGCCTGAGAAATGGGATATAACATATGTGAGAAAGAAGAGAAATGATAATGCTAAAGTTTTTGACAGTAGCAACTGGAAGAATGGAGCTACCTTTTACTGAAGTACAAGAGAGAGAGGAGGAGCAGGTGTTGACAAGTTTGGAGACCACAACCTTAAAATGGCACTCTTCTGACATGTCACATAAGTAAAACAATTCCTCAGAAAGATGATGTTATTGAGCAACTTATCTAACTATAAAACAAGGGAATAATTGTAATAGTAATAGCAATAAAATATTTGTTGACTACTTAATAGTTCTAATAATACTAATAACAGAAGTTTCTAACTTTCATATCCATAATAATTAATTAGCATTAATAATGACCTACATGTACATAGGCCTTCACTATTGAGTCAGAGATTGTACATATACTATTTTGCTACTTGTTTTCATCACAATTTGCTGAGGTGGACACATATTATTATTGTCCCTATTTTCCAAATGACCCGATGAGATCAATTCACTTCATAAAAATAATACAAAATGATTTTTCTAATTTCTAGACGAAGCTCTTTTCACCCTATCATATTGCCCCCTATATACAAGCAGTTGAATCTTCCTTATTTTATGCCATGGAGTAGATCCTCTATGTTCCTATAAGCCTCCATTATAATGACCACATTAACACTCTTCAGTATTGGTTGGTTAAGTTTTTAGGCTGTTCGAACTTAAAGAATTAAATTTCTATATTACAAATATCTCTCAGAGCATCCCACATTATACTGGTGAGATCAATTGTGTTGAAGAAATATTTGTTTCAAAGCAAAGACTGGAAGAGGGATGAAGGCGAAAAATACAATACTGGGGAATATTATAATAATATATAATAAATAACCTCATAAGGAATAAGAAGATGCCATGTTAAAGAAGTACATTTGTATCCTTATTTTTACATCTACACATGAATCGATAAAACACTAAATTCACATTTTTGGCACATCTTCTGTATCCTCAGTTATGCTGAATGTAGTGTCCCAGTTGTTTTAGTCACATTTAAAGTTTTAATTAGTTTTCATCGTTTATTCTGGCATAGCATATTCTTTTGAGGACATCCTATGGTATGTGGAACTGTTGTTACTTTTCCAGGCAATGTGAGGATGAATTCACAGTGACGATAGTGACAATGGAGTGCCAAAGAGGAGTAAATAAAACTCTTCTTAGTGGCATAAAAGAAATGTCATCCAGCATGAAAATGTTCAAAATGTATCCAGAAAAACATTAAAGAGCAGTCAGTGTGCTTCACTGCAAGCAAAGGAAAAATAAATTCTAGTTAACTAAGCAGAAAGACTATTTTTGCCCAAATACTGGAGAGTTCCAGTAAATCAAAGACAAACCAGTAAACCAGGCTCATAATTCAGACAGGAACCAAGATAATCTAAGAAGCTATGAATATAACCATAGGGAGAGTCTGGCTATGGGAAAGATGTTTTGGGGTCTGCCACTATTAAATATCATGTCTAATATGTTGCTGGAATCTCAACTCCAACATCACCTTCACCATTCCCAGTGGGCACTGGACTGTGCATATTAAAACCTGGGTAAATGCCAAAGGTCCCAAGAGGAGCCATCCAATTGACCAAGTCTTAATCATCTGCCTTCTGACCAAGCAGCCTTAACATTCCCCTCAGTATGACTCAAACTTTAGACAGGTTTCTTCCAGACTGTAGTCCTCTGACATCCCTTTTCTTAGAGCATTTACTTAAGAAAACTTGCAATTGTAAATTCTTTCTCCGTCCCTTTGAGATGTAAATCTCCTTTCAGCCTCTTGCCAGTTCCACAACTCAGAAATGTCTTTTTCAAGGACCTGAGAGCCATCCCTTTGAAATGTAATCATCAAAGAAGATAGCACCCCCATCTCCCAGTCTCTGTGGAAAGGTAGAAGTTTAATTTTGATGAGATAAGTGCCAATTAGCAAACACAAATGGTCTAATTATGTTTGCTAATTGGCCCACCTCCCCTGTAACATTCTCCAGTACTTTTCCACTGGCTCATTCCAGCATTTAAAAACATCTCTACCTTTCATTTCAAGAAACTTGAATTTAATCTCTTTCCTTTATTTTAATAGTTTTGAATAAAATCATCCTTGTCTATTTAACTTGTCTGGTCCAATTTTTCTTTGATGCACTCAAACTTCTCTAAGTCTGAAAGAACAAATATCTGACCTTATACAATTTGTATGGGTAGAGACAGAATCCCACCTCTCAAGATTAAGACTACAAATAATTTCCCAAACACAAGAAGATGTTTATGCTGGACTAATGTCCACTATTTCCCTACAGTATAATGTCTAAAAAAGATTCTTTTCTATTACACACATTGAATACTCTTAGGCTCATAAAAAATTATCTTTAAGATTATTTCACCGTTAGAGTAAATTTCTTTTTTTTTAATGTTTATTTATTTTTGAAAGAAAGAGAGAATGCGCTGCCATGACGGGGAGGGGCAGAGAGAAAGAGGGACAGAGGATCCAAAGAGGGCCCAGTGATAACAGCAGCGAGCCCAATGCAGGGCTTCCCTAATTCAGGAACCATGACATCAAATGACCTGAGTTGAAGTTGGGTGGTCAACTGACTGAGACACCCAGGCACCCCAGTAGATTTCTTGAAGATCCTTGTCATTAGCTAGACTCCAAGACCTGACCTTTACTGCTCGCCTGCTTGTACCAACAAATCCATGTCTCACATTTTTCCTTAAGCTCTTCTTTTCCAGTTCATCTCTTAAATCAGGCAAAAGACCCAAGGGGCATAGCATCTGTGATGAAAACTGAAACTAGTCCTCAAACAATGACAACTGCGCAAAGAGTTCCTGCCAGCCTAAACAAACCAGTTTGAACTTAACCCCTGACTCACACCTGTGCAGATGAACCACAGAGGGATTTAAGGCATGACAGTTACCTTTACCTCATTATAATACTAAAATCCTGGCCCAAGGAGGAACACAAGCTTCATTTACATAACACATTGTAAGCATGCAGCACCTTAGGCCAGCCTCTACCTAAACCTACAAGACTCCTCTATCTAAATATTCATCCTAATTCTAAATAAAACGAACTATCTACTCTTCTGTAGGTAGTCAGGGCTTTGGAAGTTATCCCCCATGATCTCCTTATTCACTGCAAATAAAGTTTACTCTGTGGTACAATTTTACCTGGAGTTTCTCTCTTTGACTTATCAACATGCAAATTCAAGTTTAAGTTCCTTGGTTCAGTTACAGGTTCTGTGACAGCACACAGCTTCTAAAACTATGTTGGCTAGCTTGAGTTCATCTGTATGGTTGGGAGGGGTGTCTCCTATCACAATCATAATTAACATTTGCTAAGTGTTTGTCAGGCACTCAGAATTTTTTAAAATGAACAGTTTTAAAGTTTAAAACTTATTAAAATGTTATTTCATCAAGCCTAAAAATCAACCATGAAAGGAAAAACCCATCAATTACCAGCACCTCACAGGTTGCAAATTGACTCCACATCTACACTTGTAGTCTGCATTCTAATGCAGAAATAATTCAAACATCTAAACTAAAATTACAATGTACATCAAAACAGTGTATGGATTTGAACTGGGGTCTGCGTAACTCCCAAATCCTCACTTTGGCTACAGTACTAAAACTTCTCTTGAAAACAATAACAAGTAAACAGTCACCTATTAGGACTGCAGTGTTTTCCCTTCCTAGGGAGTTTTAGTGGTTATCTTTCTTACTCTAAAGAAAGGAACACAGATAATATTCCTGGCTGAATACGTTTCTTAGTCCAAATTTAGTTCAATGCATACAGCTCACGTATAAGAAGGCTTTGAATGAGAAATATACTGCAAGCAATCTTTTCTCCAAGAAATATAGCTTTTCGTGACCCAACAACTCTACCTTTTTACAGCCAGACCCTTTAATATAGCTGTCTATGCTGCCTGTCTCTTCTCTTTTGAAACCCTTTGAACCATCCCCTTTTGAACTCACTCCAATTACAATTTGTTAATACCACTCCAACCAAAATCACTATTCGCAACACCAAATTTTAATCATTTATTTGATCTTTTGAGGATATTTACTAACCTTCCCTTTTTCTTGATTTGTGGACAGTTTTTCCTCAACTGGTTCTCATCTCTCTGACTTCCCCCTTTTGGGGTTCTTTTGCTGGTTACTTCTCACTTTCCTGAATTCTAAATTAAGTGAATATCTCAGGGTTTAGTTTTTTGTTATCTTCTAACCTTTATTTACATTACTTTAATTCCATCCCACCCAAGTCCTCTGAATATTATCTAAATTCTGATAACCCTTCCATTGGCTTGTAGTCCAGCCCTCTTCACTAAACTCTAGATTTATATATTCAAATGTCTACCCAACATCTCCATGTCAAGGCAGATGAAGTTGGATACAATTAAAAATAGACACTATTTTCAAAAAGATAAAAAATGTATATTATGTTCGCTTCAAAATTTATGCATGAATTAGCTCTTACCCAATCTGCTAATGATCGTGCCTAATCTCAATTAGTCTTAGTGTCTTCTTTCTCATTGTGCTAAACAGTTACATCCACTATGGTGTAAAGAGGTTAAAGTCAAAGCCTTTCCATTCATCCCCATGTTATGAGCCACCAAGTGGCTAATTTATGTGTTTTTTTTTTTTTTTCATTTTCATATCTTTGTTAAGGAGGATTCTGAGAAGTATTTCATAGTGTTAAAATAATGACCTGTGAAACACAACAGTGGATGTAATTGTAGTAAAAAAAAAAAAAAGTATAGAAATGTACTTATCCATTTAAGAAATTGATCTTGAAGTGATTTGTGGCTAGATCTGAAGTAAATTTGATTTATCTACTTCATGTATTTTTCTTTCAGATTGCACAACCAGGCAGCATTTGAAATAATTCCTCATACCATGGTTGTCTTCCATTTTCTGGTCCCTCGAGAAATACCAGTAGTCAAGTCATATATTGGTTTGATGAGGGTTTTTATCTTTATTAAAAACTACATGAAAGAGCCTGAATTCTTAATATGCTGCATAACAATTCTAGTGTACCTATTTCCATTCTTGTCATAATTTTTTTTTAATTTGGAACTCTACTCCTGTATTAAAAAAAAAAAAGGCATAGCAGAGCTAACTTGTGGATGATTATTTGGAAAACTATTAGAAAATGAATATAACAAAAAAACACAAGTGTTTTGGGTAATTAATTTTTCAGTTCTGGCATAACAATAGAATTTATTAGCTATCAGGATATCTGGGTCACTTAGTCAATTAAGCGCCTGACTCACAGTTTCGGCTCATGTCATAATCTCGTGTTTTCATGAGTTGGAGCCCCACATTGGGCTCTGTGCTGACAGTGCGGAGACTGCTTGGGATATTCTCTCTCTCTCTCTCTCTCTCTCTCTCTCTCTCTTCTCCTCTCCCTCCCTCTTTCTCTCTTTCTTTTCTCTCTCTCTGCCCCTCCCCTACTCATGCTATCTCTCAAAATAAATAAACTTAAAAATTAAAAAAAAGAATTTATTAGCTATCAAATCATTACAGAAAGCATTATACAACTTTGATTTTGTGAATTAAAAGAATCTTATCCAATGATCATTCATAGCTCTCAAAATCTTCCAGATACCCAGTCTCCAAATCCCTCATTTCCTAGGGTTAGAATGCTAGGCTCTGACCTTTGGACTAAGTCTGACCCCAGAATGTGGAACCCACTTGTCAGGGGGGACTCAAGGAACTTCATTTCAATACACAGGAGATTTGGGATCAATATTGTTTTCTGATAATCCCACTGGGAACCAGAGTTTTAGACCTAAGGGCAAAATATTTTTCTCCCATATTCCTGTGACCAAAATTCTGATTTTGTTTAAATTCTGGTAACCGGATTTCTATTTTGTTCCCTTATGTTTGAGCTCAGTCTTAATAATCTGTTTGCTAAGTTCTGCTTTCTATTACTGAAGTTCCTCAATGCCTTTCCCAATCCTTCTCTTTTCACCAAGGTATTGAGTTCTAAGCCCCAATTCAGGCAAAAACTTATTATCTGCAGATTTCCCAGACCATAACTACCTTTCTGCCTACCTAACTGGGTCATAATCAATTTATCTGATTAAAAACGATGACTGTTTTTACAATGACTGTGCCAGGGTTTTGTGTGATTTAGGCAGCTTGATCCTGTGCTCCAAGAACCTTCATGAAAGTAATTCAATATTGGATCAGAGTTCTTTAAAGAGGTTAACAGTGCTCACTTCGTGCCATAATAAGTGATTAGCAGAAAGTGCCATAGCATAATGAATAGACCGTGAACATAGTATAAGAATCCAAACCTAGTTGTCAGGTCAAGTACTTCACAGCCTTTGTGAGAGGTGATACTGGAAGAGATTTTTTTCCCCATGCTTGTTTACTGAAGAGTGCCAGGTCATGATACAGCTGAGTATTTTAAATACCTTCATAGAGACTCCCAACTAAAGTTTTCAGGTAACAACTGTCCTAGAATCCATAGCATTTTTGAACACACACCAAAAAAACAATACACAATTTAAATTTAAAAGCATTTTTATTACGTCCACAGTGCAAACAGTTCAACTTTTGTGGAGGCCAGTTTTCTCAATATTCTGTCTCGAAAAACTGTTCATAATAAAAACAAAATTTTAAGTGGAGCCAATGAGAGAGACGCCTGGGTGGGTCAGTCAGTTAAGCTTCCAACTTTGGCCCAGGTCATGATCTTGCAGTCATGATCTTGCAGTCCATGAGTTCGAGCCTCATGTTGGGCTCTGTGTTGATAGCTCAGAGCCTGGAGCCTACTTTGGATTCTGTGTCTCCCTCTCTCTCTGTCCCTTCCCTGCTCATTATCTCACTCTCTCTCTGTCTCTCTCAAAATAAATAAAGATTAAAATAAAATTTAAAGAGGAGCCAATGAGAGAGGACCCAAATAGGCAAAATTACAAATCAAAGAGGAAAAATAACAACCAACACCACACAAATACAAATAATTCTGAGAGTATCATGAAAAATTATATGATAATAATAGGGACAACCTAGAAGAAATGGATAAATTCCTAGAAACATTACCAAACCTAAAGCAGGCAAAAATAGAAAATTTGAACTGACCAATTACCGGTGATGAAATTGAATAATTAAAAAAAAAAAAAAAAAAGAAACTCCCAACAAAAAAAAGTCCAAGACCAGACGGTTTCACAGCTGAATTCTATCAAATATTTAAAGAAGACTTAATACCTAGTCTTCTCAAACTATTCCAAAAATTAGAAGAGGAAGTAAAGCTTCCAAATTCATTCTATGAAGCCAGTATCACCCTGACACCAAGACCAGATAAAGAAACCACACACACAAAAAGAACTACAAGCCATTATCTCTGATGAACATAGTTTGAAATATCCTCAACAAAACACTAGCAAACTGAATCCAACAATACATTTAAGTAATCATTGACCAAAATCAAGTGATATTGATTCCCAGGATGTAAGGGTGATTCCATATTCACAAATCATTCAACATGACACAACACATCCATAAGAAAAAGGACAAAAACCCTATGATCATTTCAATAGATGCAGAAAAAGCATTTGACAAATTACCACATCCTTTCATGATGAAAACCTTCAACCAGGTAGATCTAGAGGGAACATATTTCAACATAATAAGGGCCGTATATGAAAAACCCACAGTGAACATCATATATAATAAAGGAAAAATTTTCCCCTCAGCTCAAGAATAGGACATGGATGTCCACTCTCACTGCTTTTATTAAACTTTGTACTCGAAGTCCTCGTCACAGCAATCAGACAACAAAAAGAAATAAAAGATATCCAAATTGGTAAGGAAGAAATAAACCATTCACTATTTACAGATGACATGATACTAAGTATAGAAAACCCAAAAGACTCCACCAAAAACTACGAGAACTGATAAATGAATTTAATAAAGTCGCAGGATACAAAATCGATGTGCAGAAATTGATTGCATTCCTATACACTATTAACGAAGCAGCAGAAGGAGAAATTAGAAGAGTCCCATTTACAATTACATCAAAAATAATGAAACACCTAGGAATAAACTTCTTAATCAAAAAGGTGAAAGAAACATCTCTGAAAACTGCAGAACATTGATGAAAGAAACTGAAGATGACACAAAGAAATGGGAATATAGCCCATGATCATTGATTGGAAAAACAAATACTGCCAAAATGTCCATCCTACCAAAACAATCCATATGTTTAATGTAATCCCTATCAAAATACCAATAGCATTTTTCACAGAACTACAAGAAACAATCCTAAAATTTGTATGGAACCACAAAAGAACCCAAAAAGCCAAAGAAATCTTGAGAAAGAAAAACAAAACTGGAGGTATCACAATTCCAGACTTCAAGTTCTATTACAAATCTCTAGTAATCAGAATACTATGGTACTAGGACAAAATTAGATACATATATCAATGGAACAGAATAGAGAACCCAGAAATAAACCTATGATTACATGGTCAATTAATTTTCTAAAAAGGAGGAAAACATATGCAATAATAAAAATATAGTCTTTTTAACAAACGATGATGGGAAAATGAGACAGTTAGATGCAAAAGAATGAAACTCGACCACTTTCTTCCACCATACACAAACTCAAATGGATTAAAGATCTAAATGTGAGACCTGAAACCATAAAACTTTTAGAGGAGAACACAAGCAGTAATTTCTCTGATATTGGCCATAGAAACATTTTTCTAGGTATGTCTCCTGAGGCAAGGGAAATGAAAGCAAATATAAACTATTGGGACTACATCAAAATAAAAAGCTTCTGTATAGCATAGGAAACCATCAACAAAACTTAAGGCAACTGATGGAATGGGAGAAGATATTCACAAACGACATATTTGATAAAGAGTTAGTATCCAAAATATATAAAGAACTTATGTGACAACACCAAAAACTCAAAATAATCCAATTTAAAAATGGGCAGAAGACATGAACAGACATTTCTTCAAAGAAGACATACAAATGGCCAACAGACACATGAAAAGGAGCTCAACATCACTAATCATCAGGGAAATGCAAATCAAAACCACTATGAAAGATCATCTTTTAGCTGTCAGAAAGGGTAAAATCAAAAATACAGGAAAAAATAAGAGCTGGCAAGGATGTGGAGAGAAACGAACTTTGGTGCACTGTTGGTGGGAATGTAAATTGGTGCAGCCACTGTGGAAATCCTTATGGAGGTTCCTCAAAAATAGAACTACCTATGATCCAGTATTGCACTATTGGATATTTACCCAAAAAGTACAAAAACACTAATTTGAAGGAATACACGTACCCCTAAGTTTAATGCCATATTATTTACAATAGCCTAATTATGGATAGATGTCCATCAATGGATGGATAAAGATGTGGTATACATACACAATGGAATATTATTCAGTCATGAAAAAAAGAATGAAGTCTTGCCATTTGCAACAACATGTACGGAGCTAAAGAGTATGATGCTAAGCAAAATAAGTCAGAGAAAGACAAATATCTTTTGATTTAACTCACATGTGGAATTTAAAAAACAAAACATTAGCAAAGAAAAAAAGAGAGAGAGAGAGACAAACTAAGAAACAGAATCTTAACTATAGAGAACAAACAGATAGTGACCAGAGGGGAGGGGAGTGGAAGGATGGGTGAGGTAGGTGAAGGGGATTAGAGAGGAAACTTACCATGATGAGCTCTGTGTAATGTACAGCATTGGAAAAACAAACAAACAAAATTTTGGATAAGGTTATGGCAATAAAAGAGACACTCTTCCAAGAAAGGAATGAGAAGTACTTTATATTTGGAGCATTTCTATCATTAAAATTTTACCTACAAATGAAAGAGCTAGAAGGTCCTTTAAGAGACTGTGCTATCAAGACCATCTTCATGGCATGGTTACAATACTTCAACTAGCTGTAATTGGTACTCATTCCCCCCCAAATTTGTTAATAACAGTATGTGAAAATCTAGATTCCTGCCCTCAAAAAATCTTTCTTTCAGTTTTCTTTCATTTTCAAATCTCTCCATGATCTACCAAGTCACCTTTTACTTCTTCCTTTCCCTCATTTTCCCACCTCTTTCAAGTTTTCTCCATTGCACCCTTCAATGTACTGCAGAGAGAATTCATCTCTGACACAAGAGTAAAACACTCTCCAAATGATTCTAAAAATGTATTAATATATGACCTTCCAAGGTGCTAGAAAGACACTGGTTTCCAGAAATATCTGGCCATACTTCATGGATATAATTCACGAGAAACAACTTGAGACTCAAATAAGAGAATGTGAACTAATGGTTCATTGTTACAGATCTGAACACACGTAAGAGTAAATCAATAATCTCGAGATGAACAGAGTATGGAAAAATAGGCAGGTAAAGGCACTTTGGAAAACGCATAAATGGAGAGTCAGTAAGATGTACTACATTTGAGATCAAACTCAAAGAGATGAGAAGAACCACAGGTGAGAAGCTAGATTCTGAGATCTCTCCTCTTTACATGCCATATTGTAATGTGTCTACTGTGCATAGAGTGAAGCCAATTGTACAAACTCAAATCAGAATTTTCTAAAACTAAAAGCCCTAACCTTCCAAACAAGTCATTTATTTGTTAATCCAAATTAAATACCAAGATTTCTTTGCCATCATTTTACAGAAGGTATCTATCTTCCACCTTAAACACTCCTCTAAATTCCCATAGTTCCATGTATAAGAGGTTAAAATAGGTATGAAGAAGTTAAACTGCATATAAGCTGAGCCTGTTATGCTGTGAATGAAATACAATTTTATTAAATCTCTACATATATTCTCTTGTAAGGTAATGATTGACTAATTTCTAATCAGTGAATATGACCTCAGTGTATCTTTGATCACACTTGTTGACCTCCAAATGTCAACATGAGATTTTCTTCTTCCTGACCCAAACTAAGAGGGTTTGGTCTTTTTGACCTACATTTAGGTCTGATACTGGTCTAATAATTAGACTCAGAGTTCTTTTATTTTACCTATTAATCTTGATTTTTCCTCAATTGTGATTAATCCTATGACAGTTCTTCAGTATAAATTATATACTGACATATATAAATTATATATATATATATATGTCCAGCCAGTACAATGAACATAAATGTTTTTACTGATTTAAACCAAAGGAGTATTTGCAAATATTTTGATAGAATGAAATATTTCATTTCTCACCAATGTACCAGAGCTAAAATAAAAAGTGTAGGACATGGGTGCTGCTTTCATGAATATAGAGAGATTACATATAAAACTACATAACTTTTCTATAGTTTAATGTCTTACCATAGCCAATTACTTTATAATGCATATGATATAAAAGAGAAAACACTGCAACCTGAGATTCAACGCAATCTCTTTTCACATGAGAGTTCTGTTGAAGAAATATTTGCAAAGACAATTCACAGTTTAGGCAAAAAGCTGCATTTTTCTCAAAAGGTTCATTTCCTCATTCGAAAAGATTTTCATGGAAAGAGAGCTATGATGGTGAGACTTTCCCACTTTAATTATATTTTAGTCTTTATCACACTGTATTTTCATTAAAAAGTGGCATTTACTGATTTTGAGATTTTTTTTTTTTTTTTTTTTTGCACTATGACTTGAACTTTTAGAAATTATGAGGGCTTCTAACTTATCTAGGATAGTCTGCACTAGTGAAGGCAACGGATATGTGTTTCCTTAGAAACCATTCCCATTATAAAATCTATTACTAAATACTTCTGTATTTGCTTCTTTATTTGATCAGATTATTGAATCTTTTCCTTTTAATCACTTGGAACAATTTCCCATTGTAGGATTTTTCTATCAGTCTCCATTGAAAGTGCTACATCTGCTGGCTTTATATTTGCTATTCCACAAGAGTGTCAAAAGCAATCCAAAGGCCAGCAAATGATGAAGTCCGCTGTGTGTAGTTATGAGCTCTTCATTTTCCATCCTGCCAAGTATCTGCTTAGTTGTTTTGCATTCTCTTACTGTCTTCCTAGTATTTTCAGTTTTATTTCAGTTTATTCCTCTATGGATCTTTTTAAAAGAGTTAGGCATTAAATGTTTTATATTTCATTCCACATATAGTTCATCTCATTTTTTAGCTGTCCTTTCATATTTTAAGCTTCATTTTAAATATATATACGTACATATATGTACGTATATATATTTAACCAGATCTAACTAGAGCTAGATCAGCAATTCGAAATGTTTTATTTTTGTAAAATACTTTTAAATGTTTTAATTATTGTTTGTATTTTTTAACTTTTTTTCTCAGAATAAAGTCCTACTTTAAGCTCTCTTTTTATAAAATGTGAAAATTGAGTTGGTAGTTTGTGAGTCTTTTGCACTAGGTAACCTCACCTCTATGGAGATAACATTAAAGCCATGATAATGCCCTGTTCATTTCATTCCATTCCTACTTGCTCTTTAAAAGCGTCAAACTCTCTAATAAATCTTCCAAAAAATTCTAGTCCTCTCAAGTGAATTACTTTAGGTTGATTTGTGAAGCGGTCTTTTTGGCTACCATGTGTCATCTCACACAAATAGTCCAGAACACTGCTGACCTATTGGCTGATATTTCATAAATAATCCAATACTAATTTAGATTCAGCTTAAAATTTCAAGTTGAGGTCACTTGGAAATAATAAATAAGTGAAATAATCTGTGTGTTTTTCAAAGAGAGTGTGGTAATTTCAGATCCATTTCCAGAATTATGTTTAACATTGCCTCTTTTAGACTGGTGGGAAAATATCTACACAAAGAGGCAATAAATTTCTTAAGGTCCTGTCTCCAAAAGATAAATATTTTATAAAATCACTTCCACTGATTTGCCTGGGAAGATTCCCATTAGCGCAAACATCAAGCTGTGTTGTGATAGTTTGCTCCTTCATTTAATAGCGCTAAATATACATTCTACCCCCAATGACTACTGAGCCAAAGCACAGACCAGTCAAAATCAGCAAGGCATTCAAAATAAGATCATGTAAGCAGATTCATCCTAAATTGGGCATAAAATTATTACATTTTAGGAATATTAGATACTGCTAAAGCATCCTTTGGGAATGAGAGTGGACACCAAAGACCAAAACATATATGTTGATGGTTATTTTGTTTTTAGAATCTTGATTTTCAGCTCAATTTATTCCTTCACATTATATAAGGCTTGATTTCCTAGGGGAGTTGGCAATCACTAGACTGCCAAATAATATTCCTTAATAAGCCTTGGCATTTGTGTTTCTAAATATAGCATGTATAAATAAATGTTCACCCTTTCAAGGAATATCTAAGATCTTTTTTTAAAAAAAAATTCAGACTGTCTATAAAACTGTCCAGAGAATGTGTGAATTTTATTGTTTTGTATTTTTCTTACCTTTTCAAGTTTTTATTTAAACATCAGTTAACATACAGTGTAATAATAGTTTCAGGTGTATAATGTAGTAATTCAACACTTCCATACAATACCCGGTACTCATCACAACAAGTGTACTCCTTAATCCCCAACACCTATTTAACTCACCCACCCACCCATTTAGCCTCTTGTAACCATCAGTTTGTTCTCTACAGTTAGTAAGCTCAATTTCATTGTTCTGGATGAAAGTCCTCTGAAGATTTAATAAATTACACCAAACAAACAAAAAAGAGTTTAGACTCTCATTTTTTTTCAGACTCTCATTTTTAAGTGTCGAACATTCTTTGTTTCCTATGGAAAGTAAAAGGACGAGATATTATCCTAATTGTACAGTGGCCTTCACTTTCTTATAATAGTCTGAATCTGTATTGAAAATCCAGAAAGACTGATTGTCTCTCTTTTTCAAACCTTCCTAAAAAAAAATTCAAATTTGTTTTTGTAGGCTGGGCTTAGAGGTGAAGCTAAATGGCCTATAAATATTGCTGTCTTGGTTTTATGGGAGTATAGGCTGTCCAGAAACAATGGTTTTCTAGCCATCAATTTATAGGCTCTTGAATTGGAAGGGATAGCCTACATTCTTTTGATATATGGTGAACCTGAGGTCCTAAAACAACAGGTACTTCTGCTAGGACCTTGGCAGGGCAATATGGAGAAGTGAGTTTAAGTTCTGTCTTCACTCAATTCTGTTAGATTTTGGGAGGCTGTCATATCTACTGGCATTAGTTTTCCTTCATTTATAAAATGATTAAAAAATGAAGGAAAACTGAGGCTAATAAATATTAAGTAGCCTCCTTCTTTAGTGTTATTTTAATAAAATGTAAGTTAAAACTTATATAAGCAACTCATTATACAATATATTTTAAAACGCTATTATTGATTTCTGTGTTCCAAGCATGGATATTACGAGAATTGAGTGATGAATTATTTTCTCCCTACGCCCTCAAAACTAAATATCCCACAATATACTCACCATCTCTATGCAAATTCCCTGAAAGAAGCTCTTCTACAATGTGAGCCAAAAAGAGCATAGAGATTTCTCTTTAGGGGGGAAATACAGATCCTACCCAGTAACCCAAATTTCAATAGAAGAAAATTCAAGCTTTTAATTTCTCAAGCCAGAAACTACAGCAGAGATCTGTTGGGTTAACCTCTTGAATATCTCTATAATTGGTACCATTTCTCTCTTTACAGCCATGATCCTATGTACATCAACTGCATTTATTACTTGAATTACTATCCCAATCACTAATAGGTATTCCTATCCCCAGTTTTGCCCATTTTAACCCATTCTATAAAATATGGCCTGTATGTGCTTTTTAAAATGCAAATCTGATGGCTTCACTCACCTGCTTGAAATGGTAAAATGGGTCATTTTCTTTAAATAAAATCCAATAGATAATAGTTACATAATGGTATGGACTTAATGTTTGTGTGCCTCCCTCACCAAATTCACATGTTGAAGCCCTAACCCCTAATGTGATAGTATTAGAAGGTAGGGTTTTTTGGAGGGAAAGGGAATTAGATTCAAATGAGGTCATTAGGGTAGAGCCCCCATTATAACATTAGTATCCTTAGAAGAAGACTAAGAACATTAGAGCTTCCTCTGTCTGCCTTGCGAGGACACAGAGAGAAGACAGCAGTCCACAAACCACAAAGAGGGCTCTGACCAGGATCTCAATCTGCAAATCTTGATAATGGATCTCCTCACTCCAGAATTGTGACAAATAAATGTCTACTGCTTAAGCCATGTAGTGTGTGGTCTATTGTTAAAGCAGCCCTTGATAACCAAGACAGTAAACGGCACCACGAAGTGGACCTGTTGTAATGAATACCTAAAAATGTGAATGTGGTTTTGGAGCTAGGTAATGGGTAGAGGCTGGAAGAGTGCTGTCTGAACATCCCCTCATCCCAAGGCATGAGTGCAAAGAAGCATTCCAACATCAAGTAAATTGACATGTAAGAGATCAAATTAGCCCTGAAGTCACAAGTAAACTGCATACATCAATGAATCAGATTTCATAGCATCTACCCCTCCTAAACTACTTCTCAAATTCCATCCATGGCCTCATGGGGAGTATCTTATGTCCAGGTGACTAAGAAAGAAATATTTTGGGCTCAGTTTTGTGGACAAACTGCATGATATGTGGGAACTCTGCACAGCTACAGCACCATAATCTCAGTCTTGGGTGACCTAGGAGGACAATGGAGAAAGGAAATGCTCCCATAGAATAGAACTTCAAGCAGAGTACTTGGTTTTTCATTTTTTTACCTGAAAAGAGAGAAGACCAAAGGCACAGATCTTCATTGATTTACAGGTGGTGGCTAAAGCTAAGCTGGATGTTTGGGGATTGGGAATGAACATGATTGGAAGTTGGTGACAAAAAGGCCATACGTTGCCCACACAGATTACTAACACAACCTTCTAAGTGGTCTTCCTATTTCCAGTTTCATCATGCTCTAATCCAGTGTCTAAAAATTAGCCTGAAAAGGCTTTTAAAATCTTTATCTGATTATTTCACTGCACTGCTTGAAATACTAAAAAACACTTCCCATTTCTCTTAAATTCCAAACTGTTTAACATATTATAACCACTTACTATCTGACTCCAGTTTCTCTCTCCAGTCTTACATATTATTACTTTCCACGGGGCAGAGCAGGGGGACTGGGAAACCATAGTCTCCATTTATTCATGATTTTCCTTTCTTCCTGGAATTCCCTTTATACATACCATCTTTAAATCATTTAAATACAAGTTCAGACGTGATTTCTTCTGGGAAGATCTTTTGACCCATCTTCCCATCTTCAGATAGTTACCCTTTTTACATGTATTTATAGTATAGACTATATTTCTATATAAATCTTCCAGGGGTAGCTCAACACTGTACCCAGAACCATTCAAGTCTGATTCATACTTCAGATTCTAGGCTCAGTTCTGCAAGCAATAAAAAAAGGACAGAGATATTTATCCCTATAGTCACTTCTCCCTGTTTCTTCTGCCTACAATTAACTTCTTTCCAGAACAACTCAGAATAGTAGTGACAATTTTTTTCCAGAGTAGACTGCTACAAAGTAAGCCTCATTATTTGGTTCTAACAAGGTAATCATTAAACAGTCCAACATCAGAACATTTCGCAAAAGTGAGTAAATTATGGGAATCTATCGTCACCTTATTGCAGATACATACTCCATTTGTAAGTGCATGTGTGCATGTGAGTATATATTATAGATACCATAAAATTCTAAAGCTGAAATAGACCTCAAAATACACTTAGATCTATTCTTAACTTCAACAAAATGCCTTCCAAGTGATTGTGCATTTATGCCTTAACACCCCCAATCACTGAAAGCTCAATACCTCACTAAGACAATTCATTCCTATATTAATTATTTCTGACACAGAAGAATCAATTGCATATCAAGACAAAATTTCCCTACCTATAGTTTTAACCTAGTTTTATTCAGTAAAGGCTGTATTTCCCAAGTTTAATCCCTCTTACAAGAGTACTTTCAATATTTAAGGGCAATAATACAAGTTCCCAAAATATCAGCTCTCTCTTTTAAATATGTGTCTTCATATTGCACATAAAAAACAATATTGTTGCTTTGTATAAATAAAGGAAGGGGGGAAGGGAGAAGGAGAGGCTGTAGGGAGGAAGAAAGAGAGATATGAAATAAGAGAGATGGGTATTTATTTGAAAGAGGAGGTTAGACTATGTATGAAAAAAAAAGTCTAAGGTATTCTCTGTTTAAATCATCCCAATAAAAAGACATTATGGCCTATACAATTAATGATGCAGAAATTTTCCTTGAGAAGTTTGTTAAATAAATAGCTACATATAAACTGGAAATCATTTACTTTTCTCAGGAATAAAAAAACATATTCTCAGATGAACAAATCTCTTTATATAAGTAATTTTTTTTTTACCATTGGTTTTGGTTTTCTTCTATAATTTCCTTTACAAGCAACTGCTATTAAATCTCCTTGACATACAACAGTGGCAAAATTTAGAAAAGTAAAATCCAACAGCTTTTGGATATGTTCACCTTTCATTTTTGGAATTTGTTTGGGTGACTAAGGCAGGCAGATGCTTCTTTACATCATGTAAAGACTGAAGCAGATTTCAAGCTCAGTGCAAATGGCCCTGCATATTCATCATACTCCCTATTTATAAATGGCAAAGGCAACAGTGATCATGTTGATTAGCAATAGGCATCTGGTACTCAGGATCATTAAGAGGTTATGAGAATGTTCTAGGTGTCCTTGAGTCAAGAAAAGTAAGAGATGGTTAAAACAGACATAAACTGTCTATCAACAAAAAAATTCAGCATCCACTTTCATCTTACTCTCCTCCCATATACATTTAGCAGAGGTGATATAAATCAGCACATTCACTATGAAGTAACCAATGGTTGTTAACCTATTTTGGCAATATTATCATGAAACAAATGCTCCCCTGTTGTCAGATCAGCCAATGAAAGCTTAGCATGATTCATATAGATTACTGTGCTACGATGTCAAATGGTGATGTCCAAAGAGCAAGCCATGGAAGTAATACCATCAAAACACATATTTCTGGCATCCCAATCAGACAGTGGGACTACATAGATACTCTCTGTAACTTTCATACTACAACTAGATAAGGAACCAAGAATGGATACCATTACTGCTTACCCCAGAAGTCTTGGTTTATCATCAAGAAACCTTTCCAAGATTATTAAAATGGAGGGAGATCTCAAGGAAAACTAAAATGTTCTTTTATTTGAGAAAAACAAGAAATGTCGTGCATAAAAGTGACCAAATCCACCATGGAATATAGACACATAAATGGAGGGGATTTGTGATGGAACCGGTATCTAGATACGAGACTTCGCTCTTATGCATCCACTTTTGAAAGTTAGTAACTGAGACCAGAGCTGAATCAGTTTTGAATGTTTTTACAGTTGTTGGTCAAAGAGAAAACACAATCAGGTTAATTAGGTACCCTGAGAAGAGTGAATACTCCTCTTACAGCCACTAATCCAAACACTGACCATTTGTGATGCAGTCTTTTAAAGAGAAAGATATATATGCCTCCACTTTATCAAAAAATTATAAATTCTAAATTTCTCTGCTTCTTATTTGATGAAATAGAGAGAAGATGTTTCTCCACTTATTAATGAAACTAAAAGTAGCATAAATATATAGAATGGGTGAAAAAGATCTGTAGGCCAAAGTCAGCTCTTTTCAGAGAATCTCAGGCTAGACCATAATTTCAGGGGTCTGGCAGCTCTGTTTCTCTCCGCCCATATTAAATTTTGGTGACCCACTTAAACAGTTACCTAATTCTGATATTGACTCCGACTCCATTTCATGTCTCATGTTCTCAATACCCTGAAGATACTCATTTCCTTTACATTCCATGAAAATGTGAAGAATTATGTTATTGCATGTGCCAAGCACTGTGCATACATGGTTTTATATCATCTTTACAACATCCCTGTGAGACAGGTATCATCAACCCTTTTTCCATAGTAAGAACAAAAACTCAGAGATATTAAATAACTTAATATCTTACAAATTGTAAACAGTAGGGCCTGGATCCAAACATGGTACAGTAACATGTTTGTTTGTGTTTTCAACACAAAGATTAAAATATTTACTCTATGTCCCTTTATGGAAAAATTTTGCTTACTCTTGATATAAGATATATACCTTGGACCTGGTAAAAAAAGTAGGTCTTTGATACTTTCAACTTTGTGGGGCAGATGATCTTTGTGACCATTACCAAAATTGTTGTTACAGCATAAAAGCAGCCATAAACAAATGAATATGGCTATGTTTCTTTAAAACACAATTTATAAGAATTATCAGTGGGCCAGAGTTGGCCTATGGGATGTAGTTTCATGAACCTTGTCTCATACTATTTCATAAAATGTTCAACTTGATAAACAATCAGCCAAAAATTATTTCATACAATAGAGTTTTCGTACAGAACACTATGTGTGTTTTATTCAGAACATACTCTACATAACTGATATAAGAGTTTTCATTCATAAAATCATATAAGCATGGTCAACATCTGGAGTCAGCCTGAAGGTCTCAATGCCTTTTGTAGAACCAAGTCTCAAACATAAGTCAGAAACCCACACTCTTAGTATAGATGGGGTCATAGGGCAGAAGCCATCCTGAGTGTATCTGAGAATAGTCTGGGAACCATTAACAGGCTTTCTCTTTAATGGTATATCCACGCCTCCTTATCTATTACAGCATGCTCTCTTAAAATTAAACTTCTATATATTAAAAAGTCAAAATAGGATAAGTAACATGATAGCATTTGGTCTATGCTAAGAGAGAAAGAGAAATGCATGGATTATATATATAGATATTTTGAAGAAAGAAAATATGTGGCCTCTAACAGTTGAATAAAAAAATTCATTTAAGAATTTTTTTTAATTTTTTAAATGTTTTTTAATTTATTTTTGAGACAGAGACAGAGTATGAGCAGGGGAGGGGCAGAAAAGAGAGTGAGACACAGAATCCGAAGCAGGCTCCAGGCTCTGAGCTGTCAGCACAGAGCCCGACGCGGGGCTCAAACCCATGGACTGTGAGATCATGACCTGAGCCAAAATCAGATGCTTAACTGACTGAGCCACCCAGGCGTCCCAAGAATTTAAGAATTCTTAGGATACATTCCTCATGATTGTGTAAAGTCTTATATATGTGTGCGTGTGTGTGTGTGTGTGTGTATGTGTGTGCATGTGCGTGTCTGTATGCAATCCCACAGAAAGTTTCCATTGTTCTTCTCTTTCTTTCATGTTTTTACACCATTCTGTTAAGATTTTTGACACACTGTTACCTAATGAAACATGACATGTTTAATTAACTGTTTAATATTATTCTTCCATGATAGATTAGAAAATCCACGAAGGTAGGACCCATATTTTTCCTGTTCCTGTTATGTTCTAAGACACAAGTACAATGTCTGAGGCATAGTATCCACTTAATAAATAATTGTTGACATAATAAATTGAATGATCTGTTTTTATTTAGATGAAGCATAAATAAGAAAAACTATGCCCCAAACACTTTACACAAATAATCTTCAATGAGTAACATCTGCAACAAATTTATGATCTCATTTCATTTTTGAGACTAATTTTTTACTTTTTTTTTCCTGGAGGGGCTGATAATCCATCCTTACAGGCATGCAGCAGAGAAGAAAGAATGCATTCATCTGGATCCTGCACTTTGTCAAATTGGAGAATCAGTCTTCAGCTGCTGTCAGCTTAGATGGTTGAACCGAAACTGCTCAATTAAGCCTCTGATGGAGTATCAAGCAGATTGCCACTTTGGGCTACTGGATCGATAATAATAATTCCTTGTATTTGTAGAGCAAGCACTTACACTTCCAAAAAGTACTTTCACATTTATTGTCTAACTTTATCCTTACAAGAACGGGGTCAAATGTAAGAGTCAGATTACCTTTTCCGTTTTACAAATGAGGACAGTTGACAACCAGCAACGGTAACTGGCACCGTCAGCAGAGAGAGAACCAAGTATAAGACCCTAGGTTTCCCACATCTGAGGTAACTGCTTTGTTCACTAGATAATCCTGCCCCATGACATAATCACCTTCTATGATGGACATGTAGCTTTATTCAAGTGTAGTAACAGAACCACAGTTAACCATTTATCTACCAGTTCTAAGAAGACAAAAATGATGAGGATCAAGCACAGTTGTTTCATGATCTGCTACCAGATCAGAGAAAGCATTGCAGGGGAGACAGTGTGGCACAGTGCAATGATTATAGGCCCTGAGGCCAGACAAATGTGGTTTCTATTCCCAGCATTGGGACATATCAAGTTCCCAGACACATCTGAAAATAAGCCTATAAGGTATGGCTACTAGGTTTGTTTTGTTTAGATTGGAGGATTAAATGTGATCATGTGTGAGGGAGTAGGCATGTCAGCAGAATTTTTATTTATCTTGTCTAAGATTACTAGATGCCTTCCCAATGTCCACTGGTCTCTTCCATATCATCCATCTCAATAAAAAAATCCAATTTGATAGTGGTGGCATTTTATTCAATAAAACTCTTGTTTCCCAGAATCCAGATAAATAAGGAGTAAGTGACCTGGCTTTGTCCAATGACAAGTAAAAGCAAGTTGTCTGGTAGGATTTATATGGCTGAGAGACACAGCATATGCCTTTTTTCTGTGCCCTGCCACTTCCTGCCCAGCATCTGAACATAAAGGTGGAGAAGACACCTGTGACCACAAGGAGGCATAACTACATCCTAAGGATGGCTGACAGGATTTTACAAAGACTCTGAGACCCTGATTGCATCATGGAGCCACAGCTACCCCTAAATACCCTACATTCAAATCTTCATCCTGTGACAGAAAATAAAGATACTAATTGTTTAAGTCACTCTTTGGGGGAATATCTGTCACAGCCACACAAAATTTTCATGTGATATAACTAATATTCTTTTAGTCAATTTTTAAAGGATTTCATAATCCAAATGGCATGGCACTAATTGGTATAAATTTTTTTAAATAAAAATAAATAGATAATATGCTGATGTGCTCTGGGTCAGCTACTGACCCAGAACATGACTTAGTAACAAAATTCATTACAGATGAAGTCAGAGATCAAATTCAGGTAGGTGTATCAGACCCAGAGCATGAGCTTTCCCCATGATTTAGGGTCCAGTATAAGTTGTGTTTTTTTGACTTGCCAGCTACATACATCGTCAGACATATATCTGAGTGCTTGATATGATGCTCCATAATTAAATCCTTACAACACCTCTATGAAGATACGGGTGACTATTATTACATTTTTCAGATGAGGAAAGCAAATTTTAGAGATGATGAGAATTTTATGAAGAGATGAACAGAAGAATTTCAGAGATGATGAAATTCCCAGGAGAGCACTTCTAGGGAGGAACAGAGTTACAGAGACTCAAATGCAGCAGAATTTGATTCTAAATCCACATTTCTAATGACTATAATATGCCGCCTATCCACCTACAGAATGTCAATGTCCTAATTTCTGTTAAGAGAAATTTGAGTACCCAAAGCAGAAAACTTCTTCGAGAAAGTCTAGAAGTTTGTTTGTACTAGTTGGAGAAGAGGCCACACCACATCAAGATTTCACTTTTATTCAAAGCTGTGTTTTAGGGGGTTCTATGCTGACTAAATCCATAAAATACAATATATTCTTCCATTAAGTCACTAATAATGTGATAGATTTCATACAGCTGAAGGAGTCAAAGACATTCCTCAGCATATTCGGAGTAGTGTTCTTGGTGGCTGATATCTACATTTGTCGAAAAATCCCATTGTTAACCTTTCAACCCCTAGGGATAGAGATAAATCAGTCTCCACTGCCTAGTAAAAAATTATCAGATTTCTTGTTTCATTTTCAAAAAGTTCTGTCATGTGAAGCCAGACAGCAGCCTTTCTGTTTTCTTCCCCCTAGCATCTGGAATACCCATGATCTAAGATATATTTCTGTGGATTTGGAGCCTAAAATGTCACCACATGCTGCTGCTAATAATAACACATAATAATAACTGCTGTGAAAGTTCTTTAGCTGTCAGCTCTATTTTTATTTCATTTAAAAAATAATAATTTCAATGTCCATTGCTGTGCCTGAGTTCATTTACAAATCAAAAACATATTTCGCATTAAAAAAAAAAAGAAAAAAAAACCCAACATCCAGTTCATTCAAATCTTAAGCCGCAGGCAAAGGAATTGCCTAGGCTGCTAGCAAAGAAAGGTGGTGATTTTTTAAGTGGCTAGGAATTGAACAGAGCACCAAAATAGTTAAACAGGTTCCATTTATAGAATCAAAGAAGTGGATTATCTTTGAATTTTTCTGGTTCAACTTACATCTATTGTATTAATATTTCCTACTTCATGACCCCACACAAAATGCATAAAATATGCCCCATGCAATGATTCTTTACCCTGGTATTTCCTTTTATGGGATATTTATTCTGAGCCACTCAATTCCATTTTAAGAGTCTGAACTCAATGCCAAGGTGTTCCTGTCTGTTTTGTTCCTGTTTATGTTCAGAGTAAGCTGTCCTCCCTGAAGCTTTTACTCAGTAACTCTGATTCTGAGCTGTACGACCAAGAGATTCTTGAACACATCATGTTCCAATTATTTAAGATGGCAAGCATTTAAGTCCCAAGACTTTTTGTGACGTGAAACATCCTATATATAAAATTTTATTTTCTCTTTTAGGTTAAAAATTCCTTAATTTTTTATTCCTGGTATAGCTACCACAATTTACAGGACAATGAGATGTCATGAAAAGATGTAACAAAAAGAAAAAGGAAAAGCTACATCAGGAACGCACATCTAATTGGCATCACACTGCACTAATTCATAGTTGCACTTTTTGCAGAATGTGGCTAGGACAGTCCTGGACAAGAAGGGATTCCTGTTTAAGGTACAGTCACTTCTCTGAGTATGTGGATCATTATTCCTCCTGTGGCAGATTTCTACAGTTCCTCTAATGCACTGGGGACGACTATCTCCAAGTCACCAGCAGCTTTCCTGACAACTCTAACTCTCTCTCCTGCTGAGAACTGTAACACTTTTCTTCTGAGGTTTTTTTTTTTTTCTTTTTTTTTGCTGGTTTGTTTGTATGTTTGTTTGTTTGTTTGTTTGTTTGTTTGAAGAACCTTCTGCAACTATAGCCACCATTTCCACCGCCAGACCCATAACCACCACCACAGGGACTGCGGGAACTTCTCCGCAACTGCCCCCCTTCACAAGTCCATAATTGGATTGCTGTTGTCTACTATAATTCTCCAAAGCATTATAGTTCCCACGACCACCGTAGTTACCTCCAAATTCTCCTCCTCCGTTGCCATCGCTATATCCTCTGCCCACCGCCACCATATCTGCCACCTTGGTTTCCATATCCTGGTCCACCCCCATCATAGCCTTCTCTACTACTGTAACCAAGACCACTGCCATAGTTGCCACCACCACCTCCTCCGTAACTACCTCTCCTGCCACCACCTCTACCACCATAGTCTCCTCTTCCACCAGAGTCACCACCACCTCCAAAGTGGTCTCCATGACCCCTAAAGTTGCCAGATCCACGTCCTCAACCTCTTTGAGATCCGGCCGACTACATTTCTTATTTAGAAAGGGCCTTTTTTACTTCACGATGATGCTCATTAATAGGGTGGTATTTCTAAATGACAATTTTACCCATGGTGTCATGATCATCAAACATTACAACAGCAAATCCTCTCTTTTTTCCACTCTGCCTGGCTTCTGTAACTTCTACAGTTTCACTACTTGCTATATGTTTTCAAAGTAGTCTCTCAAAATATATTGTTCTGTATCTTCTTTAATCCCACCAACGAAAATTTTCTTCACTGTTAGATGGATACCAGGCTTTACAGAGTCCTCTCTAGAAACAGTTATCTTTGGTTCCACTACATGTCCAACAACCTCGGGTGGCCCAGCACACATTGCTGCGTCCACCTCCTCCACACAAGAGTAAGTCACAAAACCAAAATCCCTAGGGTGTCTGGGTTGTTCAGTTGGGTAAGCATCTGACTCTTGATTTTGGCTCAGGTCATGAGGTCGAGCGCCTCATTAGGCTCTGCACTGGCAGCACAGAGCCTGCTCGGAATTCTCTCTCCCTCTCTCTCACAAAATAAATAAATAAACATTTAAAAAAAAAAAAATGGAGTATTCTCCTCTTTATAAAAAATAAGAAACAAAAAAAGCAAAAAAAAAAAGCCTGGAACATTTGTGGGGGGTGGGGGGTCTCATCACCACACAATCTCTAAGTGTGCCCCATTTTCAGAATATTCTCTCCAGCTATCATGTGTAGCTCAAGTCATCAACAAAGAGTTTTTCAACTGCTCCCGTTTCTTTGGATCATGGCCCTCCTTTCCCCACCTACAGCAGTGATGCCCAAAGTTGGGCTGGGGTGACTTTACCTCCCTTTTGAGATCACCTATATATAAAGTTTTAAATAACTCTACAACATCTAAGATAGAACTTACTCAGTTGACTTTATAGAAAAGAACCCATGTTCAAAACTAGCAGAATCCTAGATGTGGTCTAAGGACATATATAACACAAAGTGAAAGGGACAATAATCTTTCCCATGAAACCTTTCCATAAAAATGATGTGAGGATGGTCCAGATTCCTTCAACGCCCTTGTTTTCAACAGCAATCATCACATAAATGCTCCATCTAATCTGACAGTATAGTAGGTGTCCTCCACCCCTGTGCCACACCCACCCCCACTTTAACCCTATCCCTCTTCCTTACTTCTTGTCTCTTCCCTGGAGTTGCAATCAGTAGACCACTACTACCCACATTTGGCATCAGCCCTTTCCTTTATGGAATACTCTTAACTAATCTTCCTTCAAATAACAGCTCGTTCACTACTTCCCTAACCACCCAAGTCAAATATCATGCTATAAAACCTCAAAAGGACATAGATCTCTGCATCCACAACTTGTAAAAGGCATCAAGCAGTGTGATTTTACATTTATTCAATAACCATCTGTCTATCCTTTTAGATTATAACTGCCAAGGGGAAGACAGACTGGTTCTGGTTTTGCTTATGTGTATCTTCAGCACTGGGCTCAAATCTTAGTTCACAGTGGATGATCAGTAAATGTTTGTTGAATTAAATACTGGATGAGTAAAAGAAAAAAGAAATAAATATAATTTTTGGAGAGAGAAAGCATATAGATTAGTGGCAATAGTTTTAGTACAATAAATGGACTGAACCCTAACTGCCTGTGTGTATGTGCACATATACACCTGTATGTCTGCATATGTTCATGAATTAAAAGGAGGTGGCAGAATGAGAATGTAGATAAGCAATAAGAAATAGGCTGAATCTCAGTGCATCAGCCAGTATCTGGAGTGGAGAGATCAGTAGAATCTCTGAATTAGATGCTCTTAGGTTCTTGGTCTCCTCCATGGCACAAGCAGTGAGGCTACTGTCCTTCCTCTATCCCTGGAGAAAGTGGAGGTTTTATTCTCTGAAGAGCTGAACCAAAGTCCAGATTTAGAGACATGAGGCAGTATTGGTAGTGATAATTAGGATGGATGTAACATGAAATGAAGAGAGAGAGATAAAATGAGTATCTGTGACACTGCCCGCACCTCTCGTAGAGATACACTATTAGGATTTTGCCACTTGGGTTGGAAATTAGAATATTCCTGTGTTCAGTCCTCAGAGAATAAATTAGGTGGGATTGTATGTGTAGGAGATTGAATGGGCAAAGGACTATAGAGACTAGAGCAGAGAAAGGAAGAGGAAGCAAGGGAGCCTTTAGGCCACTTGTAGGTGAGGGAGAGAGAAGGGGATGGAGAGAAGGGGATGGAGAGAAGGGGATGGAGAGGAGGAGGAGGAGGAGGAGGAGGAGGAGGAAGAGAACAAGGAGGAGAAGGAGAAAGAACAGGAAGAGGGGAAGAGGAGAAGGAAGATGAAAAGGAGGAGGAGTATGAAGAAGAAAAGGATGGAGGAGGAGGAAAAAGAAGAGGAAGAAGAGGAGGGAGAAGGAGGGGAGAGGAAAAAGGGAGGAAGGGAAGAAAAAGGTGATGATTATCTGGCACCATGGTGTAATTCCCCAAAAGCATTATAGTTCCCCAAAAGCATTATAGCATGGTAATACCACGAGCTCCAAGAGCTCCCTCCAAGAGCTTGCACAAAACTCAACATCCATCTTTTGTTCCATCTCTTTATACTGAACTGTGGAAACATCCATGTATTTTAAAATTAAATATTATTTTTCATTTCCATTTTCTGAAATCAGATACTGAGTCCTCCATGTTTTGTTCACCCCTTATTGGGTCTTCTACACATACATTTACCAAATCCCTGACACTCAGGTAACTCTGAAACAGCTTGTAAGAAAAAAAAACAAAGACTGGTTTTGAGAAGAGCTATTTTTAAATGTCTGTCTGTTTGTTTGTTTGTTTGTTTATTTTATTTAGAGAGAGAAGGAGATGAGCAGAGAGAGAAAGGGAGACAGAGAATCCCAAGCAGGCTTCTCATTGCCAGCACAGAGCCTGATGTGGGGCTTGAACCCATAAACTGTGAAACCATGACCTGAGCCGAAATCAAGAGTTGGATGCTTAACTGACTGAGCCACCCAGGCGCCCTTAGAGAAGTGCTATTTTACATGATGCCTGAAAGAGCTATGCTTCAAATGTGTTAAGTGCCTGCAGAGTAAAGTGAATAACCTTTCTGTCAGTCTGCTCTTAAGCAAGAGAGAGAAAGTTGCCATTTATGTAGAGGATGTGAATATATATTTTTTAAATCTAAATTTTTTCCTACAGCATCCTCCCAGGGTAACACTAGTTATTAAATCTCTGGTTACATTTGCAATTGAGCAAGCCTTGAAATGAATGAGCCCAAGGATCAGGAATTATAACTCCTTTCATTCTGAAAATGTAATTGCCTCCAGTGTGCCATGCTCTTCACACTTGAACTGTACGTGGAGCATCTACTGGGTGTGTGTCAAACTTTTAGCTTAATATTGTTTCATTCGTTTTTACTATCGATACATGTTTCTATTCGTAGTCATTTGCCAAAGTTTAAATTATAGCTGAATCAATCTTTCACATCACATATTTCACAAAATATTTCTATCATAAAGTCATCAAGGTGATGCTAAATGTGTCTGGGAGGAGGGATGGGTGGACTGGGAGGAGGTGTGTGTGTGAGAAAATCCTGTCTTCTACATTCTCTGTCCAGAAGTTTCTATCACAGCAATACTAAAGGTAACAAAATATTTTAAAAACGTGTTTTGGATTCTTCACTGTTCCCTCTCTGTTTGACTAACACTAGAATATAAGCCCTGAACACCAAAATCAATGCCCCACATGTAAGAAAACTTGTTTAATAAAATATTTCAAAAATAGTATCTCTTAAGAATATATCACTTCTCAACATGGGAACCCTTGTTCCTTATGAATTTTAGACAATGTTTTGTTTTTGTTTTTTAATGGAAATTTAGAGCTTCCCATATTGGAAAGTCTGATAGCAATTCTTACTTCCCTACACTCTGTCCTCTGTCTTCCTCCATGGTCCAGTCCAGAGTTGGTTATATTTTTTTTATTTCTTCATCATTTTTCCACATGCCACTTTGTTATCTTAACCACTGACTAGAAAGGGAAAGCTGTTGCTATCTCACTCTTTTTCTGAGACACCTGGAAATATGAAAATCCTATCATATGCACCTTTTCTTTTTTGATGAAAATTTTCAGTAGACTCTATTAGGATGACAGGAGTCCTTAATAGGTTTCAAAGAAAAAAAACTGTTATGTGTCATCAGCTAAGTAGTATGACTGCGTAGTGTGCATGCTACTGGAGAGAAAGCATATTGGGTGGCTCACTTAACACTGATAATATCCAAGTTTACCAATTCCTCTCTCCATGCCTCAAAAAATGGTGTGAAGGAAAAACATCTAAATACACGTTCCAAATTAAATCCATAGTTTGTATGTGAAGAAAAAAAAAATATGTGAATTTTCTCAAGGTTTTACAAGAAAAAAAATATTTGTTAACATCAGTGGAGACAGAAATCTTGATTATTTCCAACAATGACATTGGGTAGCATACATCAATACAGAAGATGAGAAATTTTTTAACTTTCCGCAATTCATACATGATAAATACTTTGAATAGCTACATAAATATCTATTAAGCAAATGCATAATATTTAACTATTATGTGCTTTTCTCATTGTTAAATTTGCTTTCCTCATAGCTCAGAAATTTTGGTGAAATTCTAAAGGACACTAAGGGTATTATATTCCAATATGGTAGCAGCCAGTAGAAGAGGGGGGAAAAATGAAAAAAAAAAAAAAAAAAGCAAAACCAAATATAATTCTAAACAATATAGTTGATAAGTTTTTCTTTGAAAATAAGAAAAGGTATTATGTTATAGTTTTTTGGCTTTTATTAGCATTAAAATTCAACAAATATTTTAAAGCTCCTATTGTGTTACCAAGAAACAAGAGCAAAACATTTCTATCTAGAAAAATATGTATGTAAGTCCTGGCTAGCCAGTATGAAATAAATTTTAAAAATGACCTTTTCTTTGGTTGGTTCAGTATACATTCTAATCAAAAGAGCTATTCATTTATCTTCAAAATCTCAATTTGGAATCCTTATTCTGAATTTATTTCTTCAATTAGTTTGATGCTGAGGGTCATTAGGATTTCATCCCCCACACACACCCAAAGTTGGTTCCTTTTAGTTTTTGTGAGCCTACATAAAAAAAAAACAAAAAAACAAAACAAAAAACTAAAACAAAAGACTCAAAATTCAGTCAAGTTGTTTCCCATCTTAGTCATGTGCCTCCAAGTTTTGGTTGGAGAAAGATCCCCTGTCACCCTGGGTAGAAGAGAAATGTTCTTATCTAAGTTAACTCTGAGTTTACATTTTATAGACGAGCACCACTGTAGACCATAGGCCAGTTATCATAAAATGTCAAAACAGGAAAAAAAAAAAAAAAGTCTGACCTTCATTAGACAGGAGAATCCTTACTATATTTATAGAGAATTTGTCATGACATCCATGTTTCTAGACAATGGAGGATATATTCAGCCATATTTCACCCTGAAAAACTCATCATGAAAATTTATCCAGAACTTGCAAACAGGAAGAGAGATTATTGGGAATATTTTGAATATAGTATTGGGAGTAGCTCACCCTTTCTGAGGACTATCTGATTTTCTAGGGTGTATAGCTTTGTTTGATCACAAATGTAATAATCAGAATATTTCACAACTGTAAAGTATTAGGGATGAATTTTTACAAAACTGATAGTCATGCATATGATTCTTGTCTAAGAGAGTTGCAAATGATTCTTCAACAATAGCAATTCAAATGGTTTCTGGTCAGGAGGAAAAGTAATCCAAAGGTTACTGTTTTTTGTCTAGTAGACATTAACCATTATTCAGTCATGGACTAATTAGCAAATTTATCTCTACATTTCTTTAACTGAAAAACTATGAAAATCCCAATTCCTCAAATTTTTCTTCAAACCAGGTTGATTATCTTGCTGGTTCTTTCATTAGAGTTGAGTAAAAATTGACATATTCAGTTTATATTGTTATGAGAGTCATGTTTTTAAATTTTTGAAAATTATACTTTAATACTCTAACAAAAGTCTTCAACTAATAAAATAGCCCTCCAGTGATGAGAGCAGAACAAAAGGCAGATCACAGGAACACAGAATAAGCTGGCAGGCAAATAGAAAATACTCAAATTAGAAAGCAAGTTAAAAAAAGGTACAGAATTAAATAGGACGTGAGGGAATCCAGTGTCTTAGGGCAATGCAAGAGTCCTGGAGCACCATGTCACCAAAATGGTGAGTAAGACAGGCTTCTCACAGAGGACACTGACCAAGAGCAGCAAGGTAGCTTACTATCTACCTGCAAGTGATGTTTCAAAAACAGACATAAAAAAAGAAGAGCATGATGAGGACCATAAAAGAATTATTTGAAAGTAAATGTGAATTATTCCCAGGAAATAGCATATTAAGAGTTGGAAAGCACTGGCTGCTGTGTTGTAAAGAACTGAGTTCTAATCCTAGGCTCATTTACCAGATTGTTTTACAAAATTTAGGCAATATATTTAAATCCTCTATGCCCGCATTTATTCCCAAAGAGAGGATAATGACACTGCCTGCTTCTTAGATTTGAGATATGAAATTTGAAAGTGCACATAGCATTTAGCACAGTCTCATGCACATACTAAAGTAACTTGATAAATGCTAGCCCTTATTATTTTTCATGACTTGGGAAAATTTGGACAGCAATAATCTACAGTGCATTGAAGAAGCCATCATACTTTCATTATTAATTGTACGTAGAGTCTGGTGGATCCTGGAGATAATTGTGTTGCATGAATGCTAAGATAGATATAAATGCTGGATACTTAGTCTGCCCTGAATAAGGGTATTCAATAAAGAGTAATTATGATCCAGATACGAGACTGCAATGCTCTAATGCAATCCAGACTGGACAAGAATCATGTGAGACATATATTAAAGCAGATCTAGAAAAATCTAGCCAGGTCAAATAAGTAAAATTGAGTAAGACCAAAAGTGAAGTATCAGGTTGATTAAGGATACTCCCTCTACCCTTCATAAATTGTAACCTTATATCTCAATCTTTTTAAATATTAAAGTTTATGACCTACAGGTGTCAGGTTCACTGTACAAGAAGAAATGTGTCTTGTTATCATGCCACTATATATTCATGCTTTTAAAATTTTTTTAAAGATTTTCAAGTAATCTCTATACCCCACATGGGGCTCACACTCATGACCCTGAGATCAAGAGTCACACACTCTACCTAGTCAGTCAGCCAGGTGCCCTGCATTCGTTTATTTCTAATTGTTAATATTGTCCTTCAAAAATACCATTCTCCATATAACCTGCTCTTGCAGTGGGAAGATCCATGAAAAGAACCCATTTCAGAGAGGTGTGAGATCAACCGGGGGGGGGGGGGGTGACATAACTGCCAATCTTGTTATCATTGCAGTAGGGCTGCAGAATCGAGCTGTCTGTTCTCACCATACATTCCCTCATTTTATAGATCATAAAATGGCAATGTTGGAAGGGCCACATCTATCCCTCTCATCTCAACTGAAATCTAAGCTCAGGAACAACTGAAAATCAACTGTTTATTTGTAACAGAATGAGATTTAAGATAAAAGAAACGGTAAAATCCTCTGAAGATTCTTCCTCTTGGCCTGACGTCATTAGAATGCTCTAAGTCCGTATTGTGCCAAAAACTCAGCTCCACAAAATATACATATTTGAGCGCAGTGCACCAAAGAAATACAACACACAACTCACTGTTGCTCTTTAGTCCTCTCTCTGTTCATAACCAGAGGAAACACCCAGAATCTTAGCTTGGATCCTCTTCCTAATCTCTTCCTTATTCTGCTTCAGAGAAAGCAGGGAAAAAAAAAACAAAACAACATGTTAATCTTGGAGTTACGTGGGTTTTAGGCTGAGAAAAGAATTGCCCTCCATTGTAGCCAATGCACTGAGTCTATAATAATCAACATTCCTGTAAACCAAGTGGCATGACAGGATCTGCACGAAACAAAAGGAGAATTTCTATGGAATAATCTAAGGGATATCCTTCCACAGTCTTTTAGCTTACTTAGAAGAATATAAAACATTCCCCTGTCTTTCTCATTTTTGAATATTTCTAAGTGTCTTTAATATTTTAGATACATCCTATTTTCCAATAGTCTCTTCTTTAGGTATTTTAAATATTTCTATGTTAAAAGGAGAGCAAAAAGGTTACTGAGTATGTGTGTGGAAAAATAAAGAGATGTATAACGATTATGAAACAAACTCATTTCACCCTTAATAGTAGAAACTCTCAAAGGATATAATAAAAGTCATAGGTTGTAATCCACACTGAATAACACATTTGGAAAACCAGCAATTGTGATATCAGTAACATTTAAAGGATATACATAAGCAAATCAAACTTTCACAAGAAAGAAAATTAATAGCCATAAAATTAAACTGGTAGGAGAAATTACCCTGAATTTGGTGACTATTTTTAAAAAGATTCTCCACTTTATTTAAATATGTTCCTTCCCTTCCTGACAGTAAAGGGAGGAAGGACTAAAATAATCTAATTTAAAAAATGTTCCTATTCTCAAAGTGTTGACTTTGGAGTAACTTTCAGAATACACTTTTTAAAAGATAAATAAATCCCCCAAATATAACTGACCAGGAAAAGAGACATAATATTCTTTCTTGCCATTTAACTACATCATATTTTTGACTATCAGTTCTGAAAGTAATATAATTGAGTAAAAATATTTGAGTATATTGTTCACACACAGCCATCCTTGCACACCGCTTAAACAGCAACATTCTCTGATGTTAGCAAGTAGATAAGGTTTTCTTTTGCTCTCTTAATGTACCTATTGAGTTTCCTTTACAGGGTAAAAAGAAAAAAAAAAAAAAAAAAAAAAAAAAAAACACGGATTCAAGGGGGTGGGGAGACTAATATCCAGACAGCAGCTGCAGAAGATAATGGATGGGCTAACTTTTTTCATTTTTAATCACATGGACTAGATAAATAATTTAAAAACCTTAAATATATAATGCTCTCAAAGAAGGGAAATGGACCAGGTTCCCAAAGATATTGACTTCCAAAGTGCTATATGGAGTGGCAAAGTATTAAATTTTTAAATATTCTGATCCTAATCTTTACATTACGGACTATCTGTGTATTGATTGGAGCAGTGTGTTTTCTTTCTTCTACCAAAGGCCATTTACAGATATCACTGGCTGTCATTCTGGGAAATGCATTATTGCACCATTATTATCTCCTCACATAATCAGAGTAAGTTTTTTTTTTTTAATACATAAAGCTTGCTATATGGTTCTAATTTTCATAAAGCAAAGTTTCCTGTATACTCATTTTTCATTAGAGTTCATCAAGTATTTGGAGGTCGGTTCAACTCTGAATCTGAAGAGTGAAACTGGAAATCTGTTATTTATAAAACTTCTTTAAGAGTACAATGCAATATCTGTTAACTTTTATAAGGACAGAGCAATGACTCTAAATCATTAGATCAGCTCCTAAATGAAAAAGAGATGAGCAAATTTGTCACAAGCACTCTCTCTCTGCGGTGCTATTAGAAAGTGAGGATTTACTATGAAAGCATTTATTGATTCACATGATAAACAGTGCATACACATATGCCTTCAATTACCCAGAAACTTCATTCTTTAAGAAAGATTCCAATTAATGTATCTCTGACTGTTTATAGTGTTGATGACCACATCAGGTGTAAGCCTCCTCTGCCAGGCCTACAAAGAGCAAAGTCAATTGATCCACTTCTGTTTTTACCTTTGCAGCAAATAAAGGCACCATGGAAAATGTCACGAAAAGGCTGATCACATAATCATCAATGTAAAATAGGAGCATTACTTCATCCTTGGCTAGTACTAAAATAAGTCGTGTTTCAGGGATTATCAACCTTTCAACATGCTAAAAAATAGTAATAATTCAAGGAAAAGAAACAAAAGGGAGAAGAGCAACTTTTGAATTATTAGGCACATTGAAATACACCCATAAACTGTGTTTAGGGCTAGAAAGATCACAAGATTCTATTTTTGAAACAGATTGGTCTTTTATTAAACCACATCATTATCAACCAAGATATTCCTCTTCCCTGTGCCAGTCCTGACTCTAGCCTCCTCCTATCTTTAATTCTGCCTCTCAGCTCTCAGCATTATTATTATCCTTGTTCTTTACTAGGTAATATGCAGCCCCCAGCTCCATGTAATTGTTCATGATGGTATTCACCGTAGTTTCAAGGTCATGTTTACTTCTGTCATTCTTTTATTATTGTCTGCCTCACTCACTAGACCGTAAGCTAAATGAGGTCACCTCCCCCACCTCCTCCTACCTCACCCTCCCTTGTCATTGAGTCTCAGGAACTAAGCACAGCACTTGACAAGAGTCAAATAAATCTTGTTGGGGAAATCAACAAATGAAGGAATTAGTAAAGAAATGAAACTGTGAATCTCAAAGACAGATAATGAGCAATTAAATTTTTCTGCAGGTCTTATCAAGATAGAATAACATAACAGCTCAGATGAACCTCAACTCTTGGCTAGTCTGTAATTTTACACATTGGGAAACTGAGACCTAGAAGGCTTAAATAAATGGCCAGTGGCAAAAATTCCTTCCACATCTCCCTAAGCATTGCTACCAGTTTATTATTTAAGAAACTCACATTTTACAACAAAAGGATTTATTAATTATTGCCATAAACATTATGTGCAAAGTGTCCTCAATTACTCAAAAGGACTTCATTATTTAAGAAGTTCTCCAATTAAGGGGCGCCTGGGTGGCTCAGTCAGTCAAACGTCTGACTTCAGCTCAGGTCATGATCTCACAGTCCGTGAGTTCAAGCCCCGCATCAGGCTCTGTGCTGACAGCTCAGAGCCTGGGGCCTGCTTTGTATTCTGTGTCACCCTCTCTCTCTGCCCCTCCCCTGCTCATGCTCTGTCTCTGTCTCAAAAATAAATAAAAACATTAAAAAAATTAAAAAAAAGGAAGTGCTCCAATTAAGACATCTCCCGAATGGTTATAAGTGTTGATAAAATGAGATGTAAACACATTCTACCTTAAAGTGTGCATACAAAGTAGTGGTAAACATACTTTTAATACTGTCTAATTTTTATCTGATGCAAATAAACTTGTTTGTTCATTGAAGCCCTAAATGCCTGAAAGTTGTATAATCTTTGCAATCTTCTTTCCTATATGCCACTATGACACTTAAAAAAGAACAGAGCACCCCGCTGACAGATCTAAAAATTCCATATATTTTAATATATTCTGCTACCTGATGATGTGCCATCTGATACATTTTAAATAAATGTTTCATCTTCTCTCTCTGCTAGGAGGTGATTTTACCCTGAAGGGCACCGTTTTATGAATTCAATAGCAAATACTACAGTAGGCCTAGAAGGGGCCTTGGGGGCTTTTCTTGATCTATTCTTGAATCTTCAAACAGGAGGATATCTTAACCATTACATAAACAAGTATTGGCCCCTGTGCCGACACCATAATGAATTCAGGACAGAACTAATGAGAAGTAAGCAGTGAACGTTAAAGTCTAATCATCTCTAACTCTTTACCTCAGTTCCCTTCATTCTGATTTTGCTGTGGATGCTGAGTGCGACAGAATGCTAACACACAGGTTGAGCTGATTTAGAGATACAGGGAGTGATATAAAGACATATGAAAAGTTGTGATAGGAGCCTGGCAGTTCAGCGACTGCCCTTTACCTGGGGAAGAGCAGAATGCTTGCAGGCCTTCTGTGGAAGTCATTGCCTACTCCAGTATTCAAGCTTCAGAATTAAAAAACAGAGAGATACCAGTGACGTACAGACATCAGCTGAATGCCTAATCAGAATCTCATATTGCATTGTAAGGCCATTTCCCTGTCTGTTCTTTATCTGCATTTCCTGAATATTTTAACGTCTATATTGATTTCTCTAATTTATGTGATGTTGCATCAAACTGTGACAATGCATTTTAAGGCATTTCAGGCTATCTGCTTATTTATTTTGGCTCTTTCTTTTTTATATGTTATAATTCTTAGTTTAAGAAAAACCACATAAATCCTGTCTCAGCTACAGACATCTTAATGATACAGCTCAGCATTACATAATTTTTTCTACTATTAAACAAATATTTTAAAAAATTCTTCATCCAAATGTTAATTCAGTTCCCTCTCTCTATATTTGACTACAAACTTGGGGAACATGAAAGAATTTCCTTATCGTCCACACTAAAAACAAACAAAAAACAACTCTGTAAATGGACTAAGTTAGCTACGTGAGCTGGTCCTTGCTGGCTACTTGGCAGATAAATTAAAATGAAAATAAAGTCATAAGTATGTTATAAAATATAACCGGGCTGGCTACATGATTTGTGATATCCAGTACAAAATGAAAACATGGGTCCTTTTATTCAAAAATTACAAATTTCCAGATAGTAGGGGCCAACTATTAAACCAAGCATGGGACCCTTAGGTCACTGTGTGATGGCATAGCTCGTATACCCATGTAGCTGGCCCAAAATATAACTATCATTTTATTCTAATTACTAAGAATGATTTTGTTAATACATGTTCTTTGAAGCAGCAGGGTATTAATGACTCTAAAGGAAGTTCTTCTTTTGGTTGATATCTGTTTGATATTTAAACTTTTCAGATGATGCAAGCGGCTTTAAGATATGTGATCACTAGACTGATTAATTGAAATGGGCACAAGCAGAAAAAAAAAAAAAACTTTTCATAAATAATACGTTTACGTTACTTCTCAGAGAAAGCAACAAAAATACCGGAGAAGTTTTTTAAGGCTTCACCGCATTTAGAGATGTTTCACACTGATGGACTAAGAATGTTCAAACAATTAGTAGATGATAATAGTATAAATTAAGCTTTAATCTGAACCTTAGTAACGAATTTCATGAGCGCTAAGGTGTTGCTTTGAAAATCGTGTGTTGTTAACTGTCGGGTGGAAGCCGGTGGCTGAGGGAGGGGGGCTGTTAGGTTACAGAGAAAAGTTGGAAGTGACATGACAAAGCATACTTAAAAGTGGCGTTTCTTCTCCCCCCCCCCGCCCCCCCCCCCGCCTCTGTTCTTGCTGGGCTATTTTGTGTTTTACAATTAAATGAGAATTTTGAGCCTAGGAGATTGGTTGCTTAATTAAACATAACAGTGATTTGATGATATTGAATGATATGGCCCTTTGTCTCCTGTTTAATGGTGACATTAATGAACCTACACTACAAATCAAACAGTGGCAGACTTCAGAAGGGAACAAGTGTTATTTCCAAAGTTAAAATTATGTCCCAGATTTTTCCTGAAAGCAGGATCTCAAGTAAAGTCATACAATTATTACAATAATACAGCTCACTGAGCAACTTAGAATAACAATGAAGAGTGAAGTGTCTTAGAACTCTGGCAGGTCTGGTCTTAAAGCCTGTTAATTCATTTAGGATTCTGAAAAAAATCATTGTACATGATAGATTTGACTCTCGATCAGCATTTCAGAAACAAACACAAGGGAAGATGCCTTCTTGGTTCTAAAGGAGTCCATGGTTATGGAACAAGTATAGAACATGCCCAGGAGAAGGGCTGAATCAATTTATTTAATCTATTTCTGGAAAAACCATGCTTGGAGATGTGGGAAGAGGAAAGGAGACTTATGAATTCTGACTCCTGGAAACCACTGAAAATGGTCAGAAGTAATTGTATCTAATGGAAGTTAAAAAAAATATCAGGGCTCCATCTTCAAAATTGCAAACTTATGGTAGTCAGAAGATCCATTTCTTAATTACTGCCCTCTTTCGACTTACTTATTTGACCAAGAAACTGAAGTTAAATTTATCAATAATGTTCACCCACCTAATTGCTTGTGTTGCCCAAGGTTACTGTACTTGGGAAGGAGCATTTTAATTAAAAAAACAAAAACAGAAACAAAAACTAATTCATTCAAATAAAATATAAGATTGTATAAGCACCAGATTTTTGCATTCGAAGCTGTTGGTTATCTTTCATCTAAGAAGTATGAGATTCTTTAATGAAGCTTCTCTTTGAACACAATTTTCCTGAGCCATTATTTTTCCTTTACAAGAGCAACCCTGTGTTGGGAGATAACTCTCCACTGGACTCCCACATTTTTGCACACCTTGCAAATGAAGACCTTGATTTTCTATGTTCCAGATTATCTTGTAAAGGATATTTGTAGCGCAGTGAATGGCCTTGGAAGATAGAAACAATGTCTTCTTTCAGAAGACAGGTCAGGTTTCCTTACAGCCTTCAGACCAAGGGAAGGCATGCTTGCCCCCATTTGTTAACCCACGTTTCCTCTGTTATACAACACAACTCATGCAAATGCAGACATCACTCGGTCCTCTTTGTGTCATCCTTTGGGAAATAAGACTGAGAGAACCAGCACAAGACAATATGCTGATACTTTCTCCACTGCTATTATTTTGAGTCATATAGGCCTTTGACCCTGACTAAATAATCTTGTGGCTCCTGCCGATATCCATGAAACAGTGTGTGCAAGGCTAACTTGTTAACTTGGAAGTAGGGTCCATTTATCTCTCAGGCTACCATAAAAAAACAAAACAAAACAAAAAAAAAAAAAAACAAAAAACAAAAACAAGACTTAGGAGCTTAAACGACATAAATACATTTTCTCACAGTTCTGGAAGCCAGCAGTCTAAGATCAGGATGCCAGGGGGATTGGTTTTGGTGAAGCCTCTCTCCTTGGCTTCCAGACAGTCACCTTCTTGCTATGTCTTTCCATGGCTTTACTCTGTCCGTGTGCACTGTTGGTATCTCTTCCTCTTCTTCTAGGGATACAAGTCTTATTGAATTACAGCCCTACCCTGATGACCCCATTTAGCTTTAATTAGCTCCTCAGAGTCCCTGCCTCCTAATATGGTCACATTAGGGGGACAGGGCTTCAACATATGAAGCGGGGGCCAGGGGCGCAATTCAGTTTAACATTTCATCATTCTTGACACCATGTGAGTATTTCAAAACATCCTGGTATTGTTTGATACTTCTCTCCATTTGCATTAGGTATGTTCATGACGTGTGTTCTACAGATAATTTATATATTGACAGTGATTCCACCACACTAGAGACTGTTGCATCAAAACTATTTTGGAAAGTGGCAATGATAAGTTACAAATTAAATGATTACAGTAAAATGACACATTAGTCTTAATTTTATCAACAATTCAAATTAATTACAATGTTTACACTGAGAGTCACAACCCACATGTCATGATTAAGATATATGATGTACCTTCCTCTACTCTATGGATCTTACTAGTTACAATATTTATAATTTGAATTCTTGGGCGGGGGGGGGGGGCTTTAGAAGAATCATAGAGGCGAAATGTAGGGAATCACTGATATTGAGGCTGAGATTATATAATTTTCACAAGTTCATGTAAGAATGCACTAGTAAGTTTCTAAATTAAAACTTCGTATACTGTTCGCTAGTTTAGCAATATTCATTAAACCACTCACTACTGGATACAATAATCTCCTGCCAACGTTAGATCAATTCCTCAACTGTAATAGAAACAGTCTTAGAACTTAAATGGATAGCATAACTTTTCAATGGTTACTATTACTGTGTGCTGACTGAAAGATCCAGCCCAGCCCACATTCTGCCTCTCTCAACTTGCTTTAGCCATTTTATTCCTCTACCTCCAGCTTCTTTGTATTCTAGGGCCTTTGCATTTGCTGTTAACTCCGCCTCAAATGCTTTTCTCTGGGCTGTTCGGTGCTTGCCTTTCACTAGTCACTTTTAATCCGAGTCATCTTCTCAGAAAAGGTTCATTTGATCAACCCATCTAAAACATACTTCTCTAAAGCAATGACCCTTTATCCTAATTACCTTTTATCTATCACTCATCATATCTTGATCATTTTAATCTGTGATTACCTTATTTGTGTATTTGTTGGCTGATTTATTAACTTGCTTGTTAAGGTCAGGAAACTTGTTTTGTGTACTCTTATATAACTAGGACACTGTTATAAATAGGACCATGTATTTCTTGGCATATATTTCTTGAATAAATGAATGAATGTTTTCATTAAATCCTAACAACCACCTTCAAATACGTATTGATACTCTTTATTTTTAGATAAAGAAAATGAGATTCAAAGAAGTTAAGTAAGCTGTTCAAGGTCACGTAAACAGTAAATGCCAGAGGAGTAGTTATAAGCCGTATCAGATTAAGCTTTAGAGGCTTCAGAGTTAACTTCTATGCTTTCAAAAGCTTCCCTCCTTCTGTAAATCAGAACTCAGCTCCTTTTCTTGTTCCCTAGAAAGAATCCACTTTCATCTCGTACCAGTATTGAAAACTCGCTCAATCCAATAGCAAACTTTTTCTCACACGTCCCGGAGCAAACTAACTAAAAATTCTCACAGGCTATTGTCTCCTTTCTTCTTCACTTGATAAAATGTCTCCTCCTCCACCTCCTCCACCCCCATTGTTTCTGTTGTTTAAAATTACTATTACTATTATTATTATTATTACTATTATTCACAGTAATTTGGACCTTTCTAGCTTCTCCCTCCAAATTGACACAAATATCCACTGCAGCAATCAGCAAGGAACACTCCTAACATCAGGTTTTCTTCTCCCAATTCAAATCCATGTGAGGATTATAACGAAAAAAACTATGTTTTCCTTCAGGTATGTCTTGCCTTGGTACCTTAAACCTCACTTTAAGTAAATTAAAGCTCTTCATCGTAGTATTCCCTTTCCAGAGAATGTTGACTGAAAAGACAGAAGAGAAAAGGAATGCTACTTTGGATAAGTCCATAAATATAAAAGCCAAGGGCAATACAAAGTTTGATGAGGTAATATCTTCTCTATCCATGATAGAAATTCTAGATATACTGGGAGGTTTTATGCTGAATATATCCTAGGGTCTGCATATTTTTGACATTTAAATGGCACAATCAGGCTTTTAATGAAATAGTTTAATATGGGCCCCAGGAAAAGGCACAGTACTCGATGATCACACTATAGATGATTCCACAATACTTTCTCTTGGATAGTATAGGTTACACATTTTGCCCTTGTTTTTCACTACCCAAAGAAGAGTGCCCATTGTGTGGCTGAAGCTATTTCGAATTAATAGTCGCGGTTCTGAATCTTGCCTCCACATAGAAACACTACAAAGTAAGATGCGTTTTAGAGAAAATGAAACTCATAAGAAAAAAAAAAGAAAACAAGACCAACAAAATGGTACATATATTTATAACTGCACAACCAGGCTTATGGCATATAATGCATTACAGTTTCACAAACAATCGATACAAATTATTGGATATAAAATTACTTTTTGATGACCACTGTGAAAATACAAGCTGTTCAAGTCATTCCTCACACTATTATTGATTTTACTCTACTTTTTCTATTGCATTTTTAAAGCACTTGATGTCAATTTTTAAGTCTCTAGTCTATAGTGAAATACTAAGCAAATTCATGTAGACTGGTTTTTTTTTAAGGGATATCAAGGAAGAGGGGATTCTTGAGAAAACTTTTGCTTTGAATTTCTCATTCCAACAAGGATCCTTTTTTTTAGATACAAAAAAGTCTTCAAGTCATATTTCCAACAAACAGTTGAGATTATCCCAACATTTTAAGACTAGCAGTAATTTCATTTTATCATTTTTTCGATAGATTTTTACTACTGGGTAGCACGTGCTGACTGAATGGCCCCCATGAAGATGATACTGTTATCTGTCAAACGTGAAATCACACCTAACTGTCAAGCAGACAATGCAGAATTTTCTTTATCTTAAAACTCTTGTTTAACCATTAGCATTTAATATTAACATAGGATCATTAGAATTAGATGTAGTTGCCTCTGTGAGCAGATTTTGATGATGTTACTAACTTTCCAGAAAGACGTTTTAGGCCAGGTTTCCGGGGAAGCAGATTCTGAAATTGAGATATGCATGCACAAATTTTGTTAGGGCATGGGCCTTGGTTCAAACATCTGGGAAGGAGTGAAAGACACAGGATTGGACCAAGGGATAATTTGTTATGGAGATACAGTAGCGACCTCAAATGAGCCCAGTGATTGTTCCGAAGCTCAGAAGACTCTTTGGACATGGTTCAAATTTAGGAAAGGGAGAGCCCATGAAGTTGTATCATGGCAGAAACCACTCTTTAGAGGCAGGCCAACACAGGAAACAGGGGAGCATGACCTCAGGCAAGGCAGCTCCTTTCAGCCCAAGCCAATTTTCCAGAATGACAGGGGAAGGAATGAGTGCTTCCATCCTGAAAGTATGTAGATACTGTTCTTCAGTATGCACTGTAAGTAGTATAGGGGTATTTTTGAATCAAGAGACCTTGCTGCCTAGAATTATCTACATATGAGAGCTTGCCAACTTCCCAACAACTCGTATCTTGCCTCTCTCCTGATGCCCACTGCTTTGACCGCAATTTCTCCTTAGCTTTCTCATTCTGCCCATTTTCTCCCCCACCCCGAGTTTTTGTTTCTATATGAACTTCTGTTTGTTTTTCTACCTATTTCAGCATTACAATTTGATTCCCACAGATCCAGTAAAACTAAATAACCCATCAAGCGAAACAGTGGTTGTTGAACTTTGTACTTGGGTAACACCAAAAGAATTTTCAAAATTACCACGGGCCCTTACACATTTTTAGACTGATTATATCATCTACTTTCTTTATAGCCTGCCTCCCTTCCTTTCTTCTTTCCTTCTTTCCTTCCTTCCTTCCTTCCCTCCCTTTCATTCTATCTTTTTCTTCTGTCATGAATTAATCCAAGACACTCAAAGCTGTGTTAGATGCTTCTCTTCGTGTCCTTCAGCACCCTGTATGTTCTTCTGTCATGGCTCTTATCACACACCTTGTCATTATGTCTCTGTACCCCATGTCAAATGTCAAGGTCTCTCAAGTTAAGGGCCATCTAATCTATTCACTGTTATTCACCCAGCAACTAGCACACTGCCTGGTAAACAGCTCAAGCATCACAAAATATTTACTGACCAAATTGAATCATGAAATTAAGAAAGGTTGCACATGAGAGGAGACAAACTTTACTTTTAAGGGGCATGTGGGAAATGAACGGGAAAAGAAGAGGGAGGAAGGAATTTCTGGGTTTCATTTTTTGAAAGATGAGTATAGGCCTGTTTCTCCAGAAATACATCCTAAACCAACCACAGTATTAGCAGAACAATATCAAGTCATGATTGCCTGACAAATTTAAAGAACTTATCATTACCGACAAAATACGAAGATTACATCCATTTATCCCATTCTCCTTACTCCCTGAAGTGGTGAACTTTCAAATGAGGGAATCAAGTTTGGCTTCTGAGAGTTAAAACCTAATAGATCAGGGTGGTGATTAGCAAACCCAGTACTAACTGAGCACTCTCTCTGTTACAACTCAGCTTGTTTCAGACATTTAGAGCACTTAACCCTGTGGTTAAAAAAAGAAATCTAAATTTGCTACATCATTTGGGTTGTGTCTATAAAATGTAAATACATCCGGTTGATTGAAGCGTCCAGATGTTTTAGTGTGATATAAAGATATCCTTGGACTACCAAGTACTTCACAGTAATAATTGTACTTTAAATAGCTGATAGAATTACTTTATTGTTGACAGCTCTTGAACCTAATTTGGGTGTAATATTGTTTTCTTGGTATAAAACTATCTGCAGATTCATTTTTCTTGCAGAATACAATAAAATACACTCATGCCTCCAGCTGCTTCTTATTGAAACTCTGTTTGTAAGGTCTACAGATATAAAACTTTCATATACACCCTGGCTATGAGGCTACCAGATGTCTTTTTTTATCTCTGCCACTGACCAGTTGAGTGACCCTGAACAAATCATTCTATGACTCTGGCCTCAGTTCTTTCACCTATAAAATTCAGACACTGGTGAGGTGATCACCAAGGCCCTTTCAGCTCTAATATTCCATGACCTCATAATTTTAAACCCCATCTAAAAAGAGGTATTGTGACATTCTTAACTGAGCAAAACATTTGCTTGTGGCATAGATTTTGATTCTCCCAAAGATGAAGGAAGTCACCACTGGTCCGCTTTTAACCTCCTCTGGGCCTCTGCAGCACAACATAATCTGTTCTAGGGCATACAGACTTTGCTTCTCATCCTCAGTAGCTTCTTAAATTTGATTAAGTTAAAGGTAAATAGGGAATTATCATTCATATCCTTTATTCTTTCCTATGTGCCTCTCCTTACCCATTTTAATTCCAGCATACATCATTTTCTTATAAGCATAATTGGTAAGCAAGAATATTGTCACTCAAAGACACCTATCTCAGCTATCATGATGGCAACAATAATAACTGCTAGCATTTATGAAGCACAGATTATGTGTCAGATACTGGTAATATAACAACCCTGTGAAATATAAATTATCATCTCCATTTTTGGTGATGAACAATCTAAGTCCCAGAGGAACATGTAAATGCTGCTAAGTAACAGGTCAGAATGAGAAACTATTTGGAGACTTTTAATGTCTCTGTAAGACTGTTTCTAAAGGGAGAGCAGAATATAGGGTTAATGAACAAGAGTTTTTCTGCATAAACTTCATTCAAACCTCATCTGGCTCTGTAGTAGAAGTCAAGAGTAGAATCCAGCAAGAAACAAAATCCTCCTGTGAACGAACTACTTCTTTGTTATTGTCCACATACATTTTGCTAGTGCTCTGCCTTTGTATCAGTGACACTACATCTATTATTTATGGTGTTAACACCTCTTCCTACTTGGAACAGCAAGAGAAAAAAGGGGAAGAGGATCACGGAATGTAGGAGTTGCAGCATTACTATCAATAAAGTGGCCATAAAATTTCATCGTGAATCACTAGCAACCATTTTAAGAACGTAGCTTAATTTTCTGAAGCAAAATTTATTGATGTATCCAAAATTTATTGATGTACCATCACTTTTGTGTACTTCCTTTTGTGTACTTCCTTAGAGTAGTTTATTTTAGAATGAAGCTCATTTATAGTAAAGCAATGTGTGGGAGTCTGTATTTGGTAGGAATCTCAAAACAAGGCATCATAGGGGGTGACAAGGAATGGACTGGTTCTAGATTAGGGCAGGTTTTCTAAAGTATTATTAAAGTTAATGGTAACAGAGCACTGAGCCAGTCCTCAGGTAAGGTCAGCAAACCTTTTTTATTGGAATATTATTTGTCTGACTTCTGGAGGAGAAAGTGAAACATATCTATGTGAGTAAAGCACAACTTTGTTTTCATGAAATCTCTCTACTGAAAGAGAACCAGGGACAAGATGAAGGCTGATTTCTTAGTAAGCCTCTACTTAAGTGGGAAAAATGAAAAAGATTTATCACACATTACGGAGAGACTTGAGGACTATCCTTTATTTTTGCAAGATTCTTTAGTCACAGGTTACTTTTCTTTCAAGTATCCTTTTCTGATGATATATTAAGATTTTCTGTATGTTTTTATCTGGTTTGAGGACAGGTTCTGAATAGAGTCTATGATATCTTCATAGATCACTTTTGACTGAACACAGTTTAGCACAATCGATCAAGTCAAACAAATCACTTGGCCATAGACTAAGTCTGTGTGGTAAGAATAACTGGTTCTTGATATGGACAATTCTGGAGGTTTAGTCCACAAAATACAATTGACTAAGACAATCTTGAGATCATGGCTACAATAATCAGTGAAAGCCAGTTATTACATAGAAGTTAAAGTGAACATGGAATTTTGGTATGATGGCCTTTATACCACATTTTATGATTAATATTATGGCTCAGCCATTTTGTAACCTTGTATATGCTGATGTATCAAAAAATTGTTGAACTTCCCTCTTTTTTTTTCTAATGAACTTAATAATGTTCAGAATATATGAGGTATGGCATTGGTATAAGGAAATTGTTCTGTGAAAAGATCCCAAAAGGTTAATAACGGAGTAAAGCTTGAGGTAACAGCTAGATGAGATTGTCAGGGATGGACACAGAGCATCTTATGCACATCACTGCACCATGAAAAAAAAAAACACAGGGGATTAGACACTTAGAGATCTATAACCATTCAGACTATGTCAAACAAGTCCCAATAAAATACACCAATTCAAGGTAAAGAATGATCTCTGGAATCAGAAGGTATGTTTAAGTCCTATGCCTACTGGTTTTAATATGTGAGATTCTACATAAGCCACATAAGCTCTCTAAACTTCAGTTTCCTCATCTGAAAAATAGAATAATATCTACCTTGAAAGGGGAACTTATTTTAAGGATTAAACATGGTATTTGTAAAGCATAAAGCATGATGACTGGCATCAAGCAAATCCCCAATTAAAGTACATATTCGATGGGAGATGTATAATAAATAGCTTCAATGACATGATTATCTTGCATTACTGAAAAAAAGAATGTAACACTATGACAGGATCCCTTCTAAGATTACACTACAACTGGGAGGAATCAAGAAGAGGTAACATAGGGGCGCCTGGGTGGCTCAGTCGGTTGAGCATCCAACTTCCACTCAGGTCATGATCTCGCGGTTCGTGAGTTCGAGCCCCACGTCAGGCTCTGTGCTGACAGCTCAGAGCCTGGAGCCTACTTCAGATTCTGTGTCCCCTTCTCTCTCTGCCCCACACCTGTTTGTGCTCTGTCTCTTTCAAAAATGGATAAACATAACAAAAAGAAGGGGAAACATTTGGTCAGTTGGACTGTTATAGACTGGCTTTATACTAATCAATCTGTTTGCCTAGATTATGCTGGAAATACTAGTGTAATGTGGAAAATTCATTTGGGGGGGTCAAAATCTGAAATTTAAGCCATGGAAGAATTTTTATGATGATAGTGGTAGCAGTGGTAATAGTGGTGGTAATGATGAGACTTATGATAATAGTACCTTTTATTTATTAACTACTATGTTCCAGTTCTTTTTCTAAATGTATGATGTGAATTAGCTCATTAATCATCACAAGAAACCGAAGTGTGAGATATCAAAATTATTCCTTATCCACATACGAGGAAAGCGAAGTTCTGAGAAGTTTCATTACTTTTTCAAGTTCTCACGGCTAGGAAGTGTTAGCATTAGCACTTAAACCCATTAGTTCCGTAACAGAGCTTACATTCTGAAAGATGACACATGTGCTGCCTCCTAGACTCATCCTCAAGTCATCTGCTCTTTATCCTTTTCCATCATCTACATATTTAACCATAAACAAATCTTGGTAGTTTTAATTTGTATTTTCAGCTGAAATCTGAGGTTACTGTGGTATACAAGACTTCTGAAATTGCCTCCTATCAATAGCCTGACCTCTTTTCTTGTTTCCTAAAACAAGAATGTTCATAACTAACATCATAACTAATAATTAGTTATCAAGGTCAGTCAGAGGAAGAACAATCTCCTCTCAGGCAAACTCCAGTCAGAAATTTCACTATAAACTTAGATATGACACTGATCAAAGTTTTATTAAGGAATGCTGGGGTTGAGGAAGTGTAATCAAATGAAGATAATTATTCCTTTGAAAGCATTGTTTTCTTCTAACCTCTTCTCCATCATTCTCAATTGACTACTTTATTCTACATACTCTTCCTTGATTCTGTCAAGATTATACTGAAGGAAAGAAAACGTTAGAGATTAAGAGGTACAGTGACACATAACTGGTATGGTTCTAATCTGTTATTAGAGCCTTCTTGATGTCAATAGACAGCTGCCATCACTTTACTCTAGTGGAACATTTTTATCCTTCAGGAGAGATCTTCTACTGAAGTTCCCTCAGTGCAGAGCACACCCTCTTCTCCGAATGGTCATGTATGATTCTTCTTTAGGCTCAAGATTGTAATGTTCCACCACTCTTTGGAGTACTCTTTGCCCTTTCAAACAGTTATCTTTAGCAAAGTTCATTCTAGGACAGCCGAAGCTTAGATGCCTTTTGTGTGGTCCAAATTTGGTATAAGTGGAGCTTTCCCTTGAAAAAATTTCCATAATGTGTCTTTAGTCCACCAGAGAGGTGCTCTTTTTAATAGTTACCTGTAAAATATCAATGACTATGTCTTTCAAACTTAGAAGCATTTCAGAAGTTCTATAATTTACCTCCTCAAGGTCAAACATAGCTTGAGGTGAAGTGGATGCAACCTCTTCCAACTAAACCATTGTGAGAACCCAAAATAAACACAGCACAAAAATACATCTCCTTCGAAAGGCTCTTCTCAACTGGCTTCTTCAGCCTCCTCCTTGTATGGCCTTTAGTTATCTCTATGTGTAGTGGACTAAGTTGCCAAAGGCAAGAAACTGTGTATTTTGCACAATGTGGACAAGGATCTTCTAAACCAGTAAGCAAACTATGCACTAGGAATATATAAAAGATGCAACCATGGTCACTTGCTATTTTACATGAATTTAGCTGGGTCTATAAACTCTAATCTCAATGCCTACTCCCAGTGGAGTTCAGCCCTATCACTTAGTCCCTGTTTTTGACTTTCTCTACTAAATTTTTACTAACATAAATTCCATCTCCCCACTTGCTTTCTTGATTTGGGAAAAAAAACATATGTTCGAAAGAATATAGATTCAGAGTTTAACAATTTGGTGATATCATTCTTTCTTTGGAAAAGTTACTCTACTTCTCTTAGATTTAGAACCTATCGATTGAAGCCTGCAATGCTGATATTCTCTCTCTAGATTCTAGTTGCCCTTTTCTCTAACTCCATTTCAGGTATTTTTCTCAAGTCAAAAGCAAAAATATTACAGGATACCAACACAATTATTCTTACATGCCCAAACTTCAGTATTAAGAGTCTCAGAAGGGGCCAGAAATGACAGCAGTTTTAGATGATAGAATATATGTGTTTTATCCAAAATTACGAAAAATTGACTCATGGCCATCAACAATATAAAGGGGTGGAACCTAGAAACAAACAAAAGAGAAAACATTCACATAATTTTGACTGCCCACCTATTACTTAACTAACTTCTTGAACGAAAATCTTCATTGAAAATACCAAAACACCATTTCTATAAATGTCCATTTCAGTGACATTACATTAAAATGTAGCATACATTTTATTCCAAGTTGAAATTTATTTACCATCTTGCAGATAAATACTTTGCATAGAAATATTGGGGGCACTAAATTTTACTTGTTAAACTACATACTCTAAATAATTTTTTTTAATTTATATAAGTAAAGCAATATGCAATTGGCGTTGAGACTTCATTTTGTATTTATCAACAACCATACATCTCTCTGAGATTTCATTAGTGTTGTTACTTACAGTCACAGATTACCGAACCAAGCAAATAACTGAAAGGCATGCCTTTTCATTTAGCTAGCTAGAGCATTTAAATACTTTAATATAAGCCCACCTCCTTTACTTCTATAAAGTGCAAAGATCCTTCTTTCCTGTTTTTTGCTACCTGTTTCATTTCATACAGAGGTTTCATGTTTGCATCCTAATTTTCTAACCTTGAGTGCTGGGGTCTTCCATATATTTAATGAAGTTGGCTAATAAATCTCAGTTCTCCTCGAGTAAGCAATCCTGCTGCAGACTCAGCTCTCTCTCCCTTGACTTTCCTGGAGCCCAAATAAGATTTGTGCTCTGACAGGGTGAGCATTTACTTTATCAGAAAGCATATTAGGGTGGGCATGTCTCAGCATAATGGGCACCAGAATCAGAGAGGATGACTAATTTGTTCTGCTATTAAGCGGATAATAAAATGATTTAGGCATGTAGATATGAAACAGCCAGCACTTTAGGAATTATATGTAGCATATTTCATCCTAAATCTGACCAAGTCCAAGAATCTTTTATGTATTAAGTGACATTTACAGGAAAGGCAAGGCTTTATCCAGAACTTAGAAATGTTTACCTAAGATGAGTTAAGAAGATACTAAGAATTATTTAAAGGTAGTGTCAGTTATATGCATTTCGTAAATTTTGTTTTATACTAGCCTAGCTTTAGTCAATTTCTTCCATGCTTAAAGGTATTTAAAAACAGCACAATGTCAGGGAACCTATGTAATATAAGCAATTTAAGAATATTTATTAGAATTCTATTTTAAATAGTAACTTACTGATCACCAAGATAATTATTAATGTGTAGGCATGTATGTGGGTTTATATATACACAGAAAATACTAACTATCCCTAAATATCTGGCTTCCACTTATGAGACATATAGTCTGTGCTAGGACTGTAAATTGGTGCAATCTCTTGAAATAATTTGAAAATATATATCAAGGGCCGTAAAATAGCAGACATTTTTTGAAGAGGCAATTCTGTTTTGGAAGTCCAAGTAAATACCCTGAAAAATCATCAATGACCTTTAGGCTAAGATGTTTATCACAGCATAATTTATAGTTAGAATTCTGAAAATATTCAAAATATTTAACAAAGGAAGCATAATTAAATTTAGCTTTTATAATATCATGCTATCATTAACAATTTTATTTTCAAAGCTTTAATTGCATACAGAAAAATACATACACTAGCTAAATGAAAAGTCAGATAAGTTGTAGATATGTATATTTCGTGTATATATATATACATGCATGTATATACATACATGTATATGTATATTTGTATATGTGTACGTGTGTGTGTGTGTGTGTGTGTGTATCCTATGGAAGCAATATGAAAACCAATCTTTTAAAAATGATTACTTTGTTTATCTCTGGATGAGAAAATTTTATTCTCTTCTTTAAAGATTTTAGTATTTTATAAGTTATGATGAAAATGTGTCTCTTTTGCAATTAAAAAAACAGTAAAAATAACAATTATGTGGGTTAATTATAATGGACAAAAACACTTTACTAATCATATTAAATCAAAATATTTACTAATACTTTCAAAAACCTTTCTGAAAAATGACCAGTTATGCAAACAAGAAGAGTCATAATTCTAGAAAAATGGTTTGAAAATTGTAATAATTTTCGAGACATAACAAAATCTAATTTATTGCTTTTGCTACTTATAAGAATTTTTATAAAGAGCTAACATTTAATGTTTCAAGAACAAAATAGGTATACTTTTAAAGTTTTCCATGATTTTTTTTTCTTTAGTTTTCAGATGTTCGTTACTGTGAATGTAATGATCATCTTTGTGTATTAAGTATGGTGGTTTCAAAGCAGTCAGCAGGGTCAAAAAGGAATCAACATTCATTCATAGCCCTTTTGTGAATTATAACTGCGGAAGAAGTAAAATCATGACTTTTGTACAAATATATACATTTCATAATTTTTTAATTTTATTTAAATCAAATTTAGTTAACATAATGTTACATGGTAGCTCTAATTTTTTATTTTTTTCATTTTACTTAAAGACTTTTGTACAAATATAAAAAGAACCATGTCAAATATTTTCTTCAACTTATTAATTAATAAGAGAAGTAATAATAGCCTGTTAAGACTGGTTCAAATGAGAATTTGACTTGGGGATTAATACTCTGTCCTGGACAGAACTCATTTTAATTTCTATGGTCAGGAATCATGTGCAGTGTGATCATTTTTCCACAGCTTACCCTCTAATGCCCAAATAGTTTAAAATAGACTAGACAACAGAAATTCATTCAAAGAATTCAATAATACCCTGTAGTCTCCTTTGGCCATTTTCAAGTCCTCAACAATTCTTCCCAATAGTCTCAAGTGTTATTTCTCATTAATTTAGGTGAGAACATTAAATTTTTCAGATAACCAAAAAAAATGTACTTTATATAGAACCAACATTTATCTTCCCCACATAGGTATTTGGGCTCCATCTTCCATAGATCATATACCTGTTCATCACAAGCCTGTCTCCAGGTTACTGCCTCCAACTTTTTCCCTTCTCTGTAGTTCAAAGTATATCGCACCTGATTTAAATAATTGCCGGAGGAATTTGCAGAAATCCTCCATAAGGGTCTAAGATAAAAGCATAGATTGTGTGTATGGAACCAAGTAAGACCCCAAATAGCCAAAGCAATTCTGAAAAGGAACAAAACTGGAAGTCTCACAATCCCAGATAACAAGACATACGATAGGGCACTAGTGATCAAAGCAGTATGATAGTGACCCCAAAACAGACACATAGATCAATGGAACAGAATGGAAGATAGAAATAAACCCACATCTATACAGTCCATTAGTCTATGAACAAGGAAGCCAGAATGTACAATGGGGAAAAGACAGTCTTTTCAATACATGGTGCTGTTAATACTGGACAGCTACATGCAGAAGAATGAAAATGGACTACTTTCTAACACCATTAACAAAAGTAAACTCCAAATGGATTAAAGACCTAAACATGAAACATAAAACCATACATCCTAGAAGAGAACACAGTAATTTCTCTGACATCAGCCACAGCAGCATTTTTTTCTAGGTATATCTCCACAGGCAAGAGAAATAAAAACAAAAATAAACTATTGGGACTATATCAAAATAGAAAGCTTTTGCACAAGGGAAGAAAACTATTAAGAAAACAAAAGCCTACTGAAGAGGAGAAGATGCTTGCAAATGATTTATCTGATAAGGGGTTAACATCCAAAATATATAAGGAACTTGTATTACTCAAAACCAAACCAAACCAAAACAAAACACCAAAAACACAAAAAACAAACAAACAAAAAACCCACCAACCAACCACAAAAAACCTGATTTAAAAATGGGCAGAGGACCTGAATAGACATTTTTCCAGAGAAGACACACAAATGGCCAACAGACACATGAAAAGATGCTCAACATCACCCATCATCACGGAAATGCACATCAAAACCACAATGAGCTATCACCTCACACCTGTCTGAATGGCCAAAACCAAAAACACAAGAAACAACAAGAGTTGATGAGGATGTGGAGGAAAAGAAACACTGCGCACTGTTTATGGGAATGTAAAGTGGTGCAGCCACTATGGAAAAAAAGTATGGAGTTTTCTCAAAAACTTAAAAATAGAAATACCATACGATCTAATAATTCCACTATTGGGTATTTACCGAGACAAAACACTAAACTGAAAAGATATATGCACCCCCGTGATTAGTGCAGCATTATTTACAATAACCAAGACACTGAAGCAACCTAAGTGTCCATCAATAGAGGAATGGATAAAGAAGATATGGTATATATATGGGAATGCCACACAACGGAATATTGCACAGCCATAAAAAAGAATGAGATGTGCCAGTTGAGACAACATGGATGGACCTGAAAGGTATTACGCTAAATGAAATAAATCAGACTGAGAAAGAAAAATACCATACGATTCCACTCATAAATGGAATCTAAAAAAAATGCGTAAATAAACAAAAGGCATAAAGAGAGCGATACACAGAACAAAGTCATGGTTGCCAGAGGTGGTGGGGAGGAAGTTGGAAAAAATGGGTGAGGGGAGGAGGGAGATATAGGCCTCCAGTTATGGACAAAGTCATGAGAATAAAAAACAGAGCATAAGGAATACAATGATATTGCAATAGTAATGTAATGGGACAGATGGGAGCTATACTTATGGTGCAGGCAGCATAATGTATAAACTTGTCAAATCACTGCGTTGTACACCTGAAAGTAATGTAACGTTGTGCATCAACTATACTCAAATGAAAATTTAAAAAACAGGATAAAAAAGCATAATATAAGAAGAATAAAATCACTTGATTCATGCACACTCACCGCCCCCCCCCCCCCCACACACACACACAAGCAGCACAAATTGTGGTTCTGAGGGTATCTGTTATAGTGGCTGGCATATAGTATAGCACATGCCAAATAAACATTTAGGATATGAAAAACAGAAGACCCTTTCTATGAGGATACCTTGATCCTTTAGGGGATAGTGTAGAATTGGAAACTGAGAATAAAGTTCTTTACCTTTGTTGGTGAGGATAATACTATTCCAAGACCCTATTCAATTGTTGCAAAAGGTGCCACTTAGAAAAGAGAAAGGATACTCTAATATGAAGGAGAACCAAAGAAGAGGAAACTTATTTCAACTTTTTTTTTTTTTTTTTTTTACCAAAAAAAATCTTGTTATAGGACAAGTTCCCACTAAATCCAACCTTTCCCATTTAAGCTCTGAACAATTAAGAGGAACTTTCTCAAAAAAGCAAACACTAGAAATAATATAGCATGGGAGGTTGACGAGGGAGCTGGTTAAAGTGTGTACCTCACTCTGTGAGGTAACAATATCTAGAATGAGAGGGGTGTCTAGGGGGCTCAATCCTTTAAGCGTCTGACTTTTGATTTTCCCTCAAATTGTGATCTCATGGTTCCTGAATTCGAAGCCTGCTTTGGTCTGCGCTGACAGTGTGGAGCCTGATGTGGGATTCTCTCTCTCCTTCTCTCTCTCTCTCTCTCTCAAAATAAATTAACATTTTTAAAAAAGGAATGTCATTTAAAAAGGAATGACAGAAAGTGCTAGAAGAAACACCTTCCTTGTCTTCAGGAGCAGAAAGAGCTGTGGTGCATTGTTAGTGAATGTGTGGTCAACGTAGGACAGAGATAGGGTTCATTAGTGTAACATCAAACAGCATTACTATAATAGTGGTCATTAATAGTGATATGGGTATATTACCATACCAGGAGTAAGGGAGATCAGCAGCAAAACCAGCAGCATTGATACTGAGAAACCATGGAAAAGTGGTCTATTTCTTCTTCCAAGCATTCCAAACAAAATTGTGAATACAAACCTGGACATGTGGAAGTTTCTGGTCTACAGTGAAGCAACTAGTCAAGTGATTTCTAATGGTACGGATCCTAGTCAAAAATCTCTATGATTAGGCCCAAATTCTAATTTTCCCAGTGTGTAGGAGTATCTAAGGATATAAGAGCTATGAGCATCTTCTTAGATGCTCTCCCTGGCCTACTCAGTTAAAATGACTGGACATGAGGATTTATGGTGACAAGAGCAAAAACGCACAGCAAACCAATGCAGCTGGGCCACAGATGCTTTACAGACAGTTGCCTGAGAGCCTTAAATGTTTATGGTGGTTTCTATCGCAACAGAAAACTAGCCATCATCCCAGGGTCACTAAGCCTCTAAAGCTGTAGGAGAAGGAAATCAGACTGGAACCCTAGAAAACTGCTCATTAAAATCAAATCATGTTAATAGTGCATGAATAAATTCATGTGTTGACTGTCGAGTGCTTTAAATGCCAACTCGTATTCTCTTATTTTCATGGAGACATTTTGAATTTCCAGTGGCTATGGTTACACACTCTCCCTGCATTAACTGCCTAACACTAGCTTCGTTTACCTTACATTTAAAAAACATACACTGGTAAAGAACTATAAACCAGGATCATTTTTATTATCCACCAGATGTTGTGGCAAAAAATATCCGTCTGAAATACTTGCTAATATCATCAGCTTTGTTCCCCCTCGAGCACACATAAGCTGCTTCTCCAGAGAGTAAAATCGCTGCTAAATGCAAAGACTTCTTAACATTATAGGATTTTCACAAATTCCCAATAAATTGAAAATCACAATGTTATCTTTCAGTAGGAATATGCATCATTTCCTAAACATACATGTACAAAGCCAATCAAATCAATCCTAGTATGTTTGATATTTTTAAATCCAGTATTTAACAAATCTCTTCAAATATCCTTTCCAAATCCTTTATATTTATCATTAGGAAATGCCAGTTCAGCAATTGTCTTCTAATCATGCCACTATCTTTAGGGTCCTCCAGGAAATTCTTGGCAAAACTCTGTATATCATGACTTGCCTCATGCATCTAATCCTGTATGCTCTCACTGTGAATCCATACTGCTTCTTTCATACTTAAAAAAACAAAACAAAACAAAGAAACAAAACCCCCCAAAAAACTGCATTAACAGATCTTAGAGGAAGCAGAGTGACCAATCTCATCCTGTTCTGACATACATTCTGTTTTCTCAGCACTGCTCTATAAAGGATTTACTAACATGCCTTTGTTTATAGATTGCCTTAGAATAGTTCTGTAAGTCACTTCACTCTAATAACAGTTCTTCAGTGAGTACATTTTTAGAGTTCTTAATGAATTTGAGGAAGAAAGAGGGGGAATAAGAGAGGTAGAAAAGGAAAAGAGAAAATAAAGAACTCATTCGCTCTTTTTATGTCCACAGAAGCCAAAACACCAATGGCATTATTTTTTCAAAACTCCCAACACGTAGCACAGATGTGGCCAGAAGGCTTATTTTGGTTACCATGAGTAATGCTGCGATGAACATTCATGTATAAGTTTTTGTGTGGCGATACATCTTCATTTTTTGGGGGTACATGACTAGGAATAGAATTGCTGTCATAAAGCAACTCGGTGTTTAACATTTTGAGGAACAGCTGGACTGTTTTCCAAAGTGGTTGTATCATTTTAGGTGCCCGTCAGAAATGTATGAGGATTCCAACTTCTTCATATTCTTGCCAACACTTGTTATTATTTATCTTTTTTTATTAAAACTATTGCTTGGGAAGTTGTATCTCATTATGGTTTTGATTTGCATTTTCCTGGTAGCTGATGATATGGATCCGTTTTTTTTTTTTTTTTTCCCGTGGGCTTATTGGATATTTGTATATCTTCTTTAGGGAAACATCTAGTCAGAAAATTTGACCGTTATATAATGGGTTATGTTATTAAACTGGAAGTGCTCTTGATGCATTTTGGATACAAATCCTTTATCAGATATATGATTTGCAAATATTTTCTCCTATTCTGCAAGTTGGCTTTTCACATTCTTTATGGTACCCTTTGAAGCATAAAGGTTTTAAATTTTGATGTTCAATTTACCAATTTCATTTCTTTGATCGCTTATACTTTTGACGTCATCTCTAAAAAGGCTCTGCCTAATCCAAGGTCATTACTCCTATGGTTTCCTTTGAAAATTTTATAGTTTATCAGTTACATATGATTTTTAAAGTATCAGGTTTTGAAAATACTATTCTTTTCTCCATTCAACTATCTTGATGACAACCTTGTCAAAAATCAATTGACTGTAAGGCTCTGACAGGAAAATGGTGGAGTAGGAAGCTCCAAAACTCCATCCCACTAATAAAGCAGTGAACAAGCTTGCAAAAACTGTCAAAATCAATTTTTTTTCCAAACTCTAGAATCACATCCAATGCCTTGGAGAGGTGCGCACTCACCTTATGATGGCAGTGGTTTTAGTGTCTCTTTGACTATCCCATTTTCAGATGTTTCTGTTAAGCTGCCTCTGTTGCTATCACAGGGAACTCTGAGCCTCCACTGAGTGATGGCTGATTACTCTGGTTATTTTCTGACAATACCTTGGAGCATAAATTGCTCTATAGTCTGATCCTATTAAATTTGTGTCTCTATCAAATTTGTTTGAGGCCATTCTTAGAGGTTTGTTACTATGCCAGGAGGGCTCTTCCTAGCTTATTTTATCCTGGTTCTCTCTGGTAAACTTTTAGGTCAACTAAGGGTTACTTAATTGCTCTTATGGAGTAACTTTCCTCTTAACTCCTTAGTACCCAAATCCCCATTGTTGTTTTTTTTTTTTTCAACGAAGCTCTTAAACTTGAACCTCCTCACACTCTCTTCTAAATAATGTCAGTTCCATTAGGAAAAACTTCATAGGTCTCTGTTCTTAAGGCTGTCTCTGTCCTTTTGCCAAAACCTCTGCCACTGTTCCTGAGCTAGAGACAGGAAGTGTGGTCTGCTTCTCTTGTAGTGATACCTCTTTTCTATCTGCATGGCACGGAGTTAAGAGCAGTAGCGTTTAGTCCCTTCCACTTGATTCTCCAGATGTAGAAACTCCACCTTACAAATGAGCTTGGGAGTAGATGATTGCCATCTTAGCGTTTTTGGCAGTGGCCCCTTGCACAGAACTTACACCTGCAAGTGAAAGTTGAGTGAAGGAAGAGAGCCCCACACCTCTCAGCAGCTTCTCTCTGGTATAGAGCTTCTGAAGCATGCAACTGTGAGAATGAACAAAGTGTCAGCAGTCTACCTTTCATAGGGAGATTCCACAGTCCTCAACTTAGAATTAGGAAGAGAGGGAATACTGTGTTCTTGACTGCATCCACCAAGGATGAGCTTCCATTTTGCTGAATTGGGCAGGAGAGGAATGGAGGGTGCTTAGGGAATGGAGGGAAGGCCTGGCTCAGCAGCCATAGACTCTCACTGCCTTTATTAATATTTATTTAATTTCCTGGGATAAATGTTTCTTATTTAATGTCCTTTAGACAATTTCCAGAGACTTTAAATTGCTTTTGTAAAAATTTTCACCAACATGGTTATATTGGGGAGAGGGTCCATGAAGTTTCTCAGACTTCCATTCATGAATATGTGTCCATACAAATGTTTTTTTATCTAATTGGCTTACAGTAAGTTGGATGTTGACTAATCAATTATGCTTAAACAGAATGTGGAAATCACAGTCAATGTGAAAGGCTATGCTTTTTCCACAGAATAGTAGCACCATTGGAGTTTGAAGCCCCTACTTTTAACCCATTCATTCATTTGACCATTTTTTTTTTTTTTTTTGGATATAACATCTATGAAAGTAATGGGATTTGCATGCTGAAGTGGGATGAATAGAAATGATCATGTCTTTGGGAGAATTTACACTCTGATACTCGAGATAAGAATGGAAACAAATAAAAAGAAGGAAGTGGCTCCAGATAAACAAACAAACAAAAAAAGTATAGTACACAGAGGAGGAGTTTAGGATTGGTTGGAATCATCTAGAAAATGTCCTGGGCCTGAAAGAATCAGAGGAGTTTGAAAAGAGACTAGAGGAATATGGTAATTATATAGGAAGACTGATTTTTTAATATAATTTATTGTCAAGTTAGCTAATATACAGTGTATACAACGTGCTCTTAGTTTTGGGGTACATGCTGGTGAGTCATCACTTGCATACAACACTGAGTGCTCATCCCAACAGGTGCCCTTCTCAATGCCCATCACCCATTTGCCCCTCTCCTCCAACCCCCACATCAACCCTCAGTTTGTTCTCTGTATCCAAGAGTCTCGTATGGTTTGTCTTCCTGTTTGAAACTATTTTTTCCCCTTCCTTTCCCCCATGTCTTCTGTTAAGTATCTGAAGTTCCACATATGAGTGAAAACATATAATATTTTTCTTTGACTGACTTATTTCACTTACTATAATACCCTCCAGTTCCATCCACATTGTTTCAAATGGCAGGATTTCATTCTTTCTCATTGCCAAGTAGTATTCCATTGTATATATAAACCACATCTTCTTTATCCATTCATCAGTTGATGGACATTTAGGCTCTTTCCATAATTTGGCTATTGTTGAAAGTGCTGTTATAAACATTGGGGTACAAGTGCCCCTATGCATCAGCACTCCTGTATCCTTTGAATAAATTCCTAGTAGTGCTATTGCTGGGTCAAAGGGTAGTTCTATTTTTAATTTTTTGAAGAACCTCCACAATGTTTTCCAGAGTGGCTGCACCAGTTTGCATTCCCACCAACAGTGCAAGAGGGTTCCTGTTTCTCCACATCCTCACCAACATTGGTGTTTCCTGAGTTGTTAATTTTAGCCAGTCTATCCTAAGACTGATTTTAAAGAATGATTTTATGTTGTCAATAAAAATGAAGGTTTGAGAGCAATCCCCTTCAGAAAAGGTTTTGTTGAATTAGGTTATTTGACTCCAAACATGCCTAAGAGCTTTCAACCAGGATTGAGGAAATCTGGCAGTTGGGTTTACATATGCTAGTGGCCAATGATGAAAGAAAAGAATGATGTCACCTCCAGGAATAAAGAGTGTAGTTCTGGTTAAAAATTTTGAATGAATAAACCATGAAGTTTAGGCAGGTTAGGGCATCAACTGAAGCCAGAATCAGACACGAATTAGCAGAGTGGAATTTGATTGCTGAGTAACAAAAAACCACAACAAAAATATTGCTTAAGGGGCACCTGGGTGGCTCAGTCAGTTAAGCACCTGACTCTTGATTTTTGGCTCAGGTCATGATCTCTGGTTCATGGGTTTGAGCCTCATGTGGGACTCTGCACTGACAGCATGGAGCCTGCTTGGGATTCTCTCTCTTGCTCTCTGCTCCTCCTCTATTCACTTGCTCTCTTTCTCTCTCAAAATAAATAAATAAATATTTTAAAAACTATATTGACTAAGTTCCAAAGAAATGAGGTATATTTTAGGAATGGCAATTAAAAAAAAAATAAAAGGAAAAGGAAAAAAGAAAACTCTGGGCACCTCCCATTATTATTTCTTATCCTATAAAGTAGGCATTATTTTAGCTATTATAAAACAGTAATATAAAAGCCTATGCTTTTACATGAAAAGACTTGATTAGGTATTTTGGGAATGGGAGAGACAACACTGAATTTTAAATAACACTGATTTAAATAATTTTAAATTTTACCATGGTTGTAAGGTACGTAATGATTAAATTCATTGAAATTGAATTTTTGTAAATGCAGTGGCTGCAAAAGGAATTGTTAGGAAAATAGGGTAGCTGAGATCTTCTGTAGCTCTGTTCCTCTCTAACCTTGACTATGAACTCAGGTGATTACCAGAGATGACAAAATGGATGAGGATATTATTACAGATAACAAGTCAGAAGTCTGAAAGGAAGACACTGGAGGTTGGCAAGGTTGAGTGGAATGCATCAATTAACAGTAAAGATTGAGTATAGGGAAGAAATAGAGAAGATGCTAGGATATGGTGATCAGAGAAACGCTAGGGAAAACCACCTAATGGAATAAAGCACAAGATTCAGATTAAAAACATACAAATTCACATCTTGGTTCCATTACCCATTACTACAATCTAACTCAGTAATTTCGCACATGATAGTAATTTCTCTGAACCTCATTGGTGCTTGGAACTACCCTGTGGAGGATTTGGGAAACTTAATAATATAAATACATGTCAGTTATATTTCTAAGAAAGAAATTTCTACATAAGCAGAGTATTTTTGTTATAATAACTGAAACTGTTTGTAATATTTTCCTCAGAAAAAAAATTTCTTTAAGATTAAATTTGTCCAGTTTATCCAATTCATTTTGTCATTTGCCCAAATTAATATATATATAATAAGCAAAAAAATCTGTTCATTAAAATTGCAGACTTCACCTCCTCACCACCCATTATTCTGATTCAAGACATTTAGAGTTCAGTTCAAGAATGTATTTATTAAGTTCTGGTGTGCTTCTGATGTAAGAAGTCTGAGAACTATACCTTGAGAAATATTTCTTAATGCCTTGATTTGGAAATCTAATTGCACATTAGATTCATGTGGAAAACAAAAAAATACTGAAGTCTGGGCCCACATCATAACCTGAGGGTTCTTACTTAAATACACTGGAGTATGGCTTGGGTATTGGAGTTCCAAAATGTCCCCAAGTGGTTCTAATGGGCAGCCAAGGTTGAGACCCACCTGATTTTTAAAGGATGCTCCTGGAGTCTGTTAATTTTTTTTTTTTCAAAACTTAATAGGACAGCTTTTCAGTAATATTTAATAATCCTTGGAACTTAGCGTTAAACAGTCCTCAAGTTTTTAGAATGATATGGACTGTGGAAAATATAACTCATTTTTACCCTTTAAATAAGAAACTTGCTGAGAAAAGCATCTTTGAACAGTCTTATTTGATATTCCTTCCTTCCTGTAATCATGTCTCTTATGGTTGCAATTTACTATCTATTTTCTCTCATCTATTCATTTTCTATAGTTTCATTCTGTATCCCTCACTTCCTTTACTGTCCCACATGCATTATTTGGCATTAATATTCATTAGTTTAATCCCAAAAGACTCCATTGAACTTCCTCCATTTGCCAATTCTTCCTATTCCCTAGTTTTTACAAGCCTATTGTGGTGGCAGTGGTAAACAGTTTTTAGGCTATTTATTATTTAAGAAAACAAAATAAAAATAACTTTGTTTTTCCAAAATACCCTCTTCAGAAATCATCCTCTAACCTCACTCCAACTAGTCAAGTGCAATTTCGAACTTTATAAAACCAATATGAAAAACAGCTCCTGTATTAATAATACCCAACCATGCACAAAGTCAACAACTGCATTACTCCAAAAGCTTTCCTCCCAGCAAGCTCTTTGAAGTTAACAGTTCTACATTGCCAAGTATACACAATCACATAGAATGATCTGTCATGCTCTCATTGGCACCACCAACCAAATGGTTTGCTTTGGATCCACCTTGTTAACTTTCAAGATTTCCGGCAAATCACAGAAAATGACGAGCTAAGAAGCAAGTGTCTAGGCTCCATCACAAAGGAAATGGTCCAGCCATGTGGTTTTTCATATTTGTGAATCTAGTCATTAGTACCACCTCATTAATAGAAATGCATAACCCCCAAGTTATGAATACATACCCAAACATACATGTACACATAAAATATTCTCTTAAAAGACCATTCTTCTAACCCGCAGGTTTTAAAAAGAAATGGCTCCTGCGGTCTCTAAGTTTCCACTAATGTCATTTCAACCATTCTGACTAATGTGTATAAGAATAGTTTTGAATTGAGCTTTTAAAAAAACCAATGAGCCCATTTTTTTGGTAAATGGTTATATTTTTATGCATACAGGTGTATTATCAATTAAGAAATTAATTTGCTTTAGGGCACCTAGGTGGCTCAGTCGGTTGTACGTCCGACTTCGGTTCAGGTCATGATCTAGTGGTTCTTGAGTTCTAGCCTTACATCAGGCTCTTTGCTGACAGCTCAGAGCCCAAAACCTGCTTCAGATGCTGTGTCTCCCTCTCTCTCTGGCCCTCCCCTGCTTGTGCTCTTTCTCTGTCTCTCAAAAATGGATAAATGTAAGAAAAAAATTTTTTAAGAAATTTCCTTCTAAAAAACTCTAAGAGTATCAACAAAAATCTGAACTGATGTTTTCTGCAGCTAATTGAATAAATGATCATTTCTTAAAATGTTTTTTTTTTTATTTAAATTCCAGTTAGTTAACATACAGTGTTATATCAGTTTGAGGTGTACAATATAGTAACTCAACACTTCCCTACAATACCTGGTGCTCATCACAGTAAGTACACTCCTTAATCCCCATCACCTATTTCACCCCTCCTCTCACCCATCTCCCGTCTGGTGACCATCCGTTTGTTCCCTATAGTTAAGATTCTGTTTCTTGGCTTGCCACTCTCTCTTTTTGTTCCTTTTGCTCGCTTGTTTTGTTTCTTAAATTCAACTTATGAGTGAAAATCATATGATATTTGCCTTTCTCTGACATATTTTGCCTAGTATAATACTCTAGTTCCATCCATATTGTTGCAAATGGCACAATTTCGTTCTTTTTTAACTGAGTATTATTCCATTGTATATACATACCACATCTTATCTGTTCATCAGTCAGTGGATAATTGGAAAACAAAGTATAATAAAGATTAAAAATACAGTCCAAACTACCTATAATTCTATATTATTATATAGAAAAATATATTATTGTCTAAAGAAAAAAATTTATTCTTTATTCCTACCAATTCCACATTCTTAACAATATGAATTATACTGGTAGGAATACTGGCAATGAAAAATGATTTTATACATAATCGCAAATATTTATATATAATATATAAAATATCTATCACTGTATATTTAGATTTTCTATGTATTTGCAATATATATTTATAAAAATATAAAATTTTCACTTAGAATTTATTTTTATTGAATTATCTTTCTAGGAACACCAAGCATGGTCTTTTAAGATTCTGTACTTTTATAAAAATAATGTATTAAAATTACTTCTAAGTTAAATTTCAGTAATATCTATATGGCCATTTCATTTATTTTAATTCTAATCAACAATGATTAATGAGAATAGTTCTGAAGATCAATCTGAAGATCAGATTACTGAAGTCATTTCTAATCATTTTTATAACATTTTTATAACTTAATTACAGGTGAGAGGCAAAAATCTTTATTTAAAAAAAATTTTTTTAAGTTTATTTGTTTTGAGAGAGACAGAGATAGGGTGAGCAGGGGAGGGGCAGAGAGAGAGAGGGAGACAGAGAGAATTCCAAGCAGTCTCCACACTGTCAGTGCATAAGCTGACGTTGGGTTTGAATCCACAAAACCATGAGATCATGACACAAACCAAAACCAAGAGTTGGTCACTTAACCAACTGAGCCACCTATGCATCCCGAGAGACAAAATCTTTAAGCAAATGAGGAGAGCAGGGTTAAAACAAAAACAGCTTTTTTCCCCCTAATTCTAGAATTTATGATTTTATCACTTATTTGTAAGTAATCAAGATTTTTGCAATATCACACCAACCATTAACGGTGAATCTACCGTGCTTTTTTGTTGTTGTTCTGATTTGTTTTGTTTTCTTGTATGGCATTTGACTATTGAGCGATCATGGTCTATTGTGTGAAGACAGTGAAGTAGGCATGTAGTTTATGATGTTAAGTAGCAGACCCAGACAGCTTCTTGTTAAAATTTAGTAATTAGGAAAAATTCACATACACAGTCAATTTTATGCATAGTAAGATAATCTGATCATGTAGTTTAATCTTGCCTTCAAAAAAAAAAAAAAATTCATGGTTCTAGATACTAAAGTCTCTCATCTTGATTGAGTTCAGCATCCTGATAATTTTCTGAACAGTGACTCTTTGTTGGTTATCATACCACTGGTCAGAATGCTGTTAGTGAGTAAATACAATCCAATAATTTACATTTGCTTTCTATTTTATGTCTGCTTATACTATACCAATCTTATTTTTAAAATGCATACAAGTAGAGGAGCCTGGGTGGCTCAGTCGGTGTCCGACTTCGGCTCAAGTCATGATCTCAAGGTTTGTGAGTTCGAGCCCCACGTCAGGCTCTGTACTGACAGCCCTGAGCCTGGAGCCTGCTTCGGATTCTGTGTCTCCTTCTCTCTCTGCCCCTCCCCCACTTGCGCTCTATATGTGTCTCTCAAAAGTAAACATGAAAAAAAATTTTTAAATGCATACAACTAAAATTACTACTGATGTTTTAAAAGTGTTGCTTATCTTCCCACTAATGAACATAGTGATCTAACTTGCAGTAGATTTATGAATGTATATTAAGCAATGCCTTGTTATAAATAATGATCGTCTTCTCGTATATAATTTTTGAATTACTGAATGATTTATTGCAAAATCTTGTAAGAAGGTATATAGATTCTTAACCACATGATCATAAAGTAAGGAAAAAGTTAAAATGAGGAAAACTTTTAGACATTAAATAAATCTTTTGAAGGATTCACATTAGACCTCCCGTATGGTTGGAAAACATGAAAAGATTTAGTGGTTCATTTTCCTATGACATACAATATACATAGTCAATAAATCACCTGGAAATTGAATCCATGTATATGTAAGACCAACATTTGCATGAATATTTTCAGCCAAGGTTCCCCAATTCATTTTCAAAATATCATAAAGGGATAAAAAATGGTCTAATGTAGCTTTAGAGCATATATTTACTACACGGTAAAAATGATTATGATGTATTAATGTTGAGTATAAAGAAATAATACTAACTTCAGTTACAGAATATAGAATCATGTTTACTTGAACAAATACAATCTTAATTATGGACACTTAAAATTATTAAAGAAAAATGGTACAAAATTACTTGAACTATTGACTTCATTTATAATTATAGAGAATAATGGCAATAAAATATTTAAATTATAATGTTTGGTCCTGCAAGATGCATTTTATTCCCCATAAGAGAAAATCCAGCCTGGACTGTCTTACACACAAGAAGAAATGCACTGACTTATGCAACTGAAGAGTCAAAAAGCAGCCTTGCTTCAGAGGCGAATTCTGGGTTAAACACCATCAGAGTATCCATTTCATGATTTTGTTTGTTCTGTGTCACCTTCAGTCTCAAGCTGATTGACACCATGATGGCAAGATAGCAATAGAAGTTTCAAGGCTCACATCATCACAGCACTAGGCACATTCAAATCAAGAATCTTGAGTTTATTCTGTTCTGAGTTTAACAAGCTGAAATCAGTCATTGCTCTCATGGACTGTGCTCAGCTCAGAATTATGCTGGTCTAGGTTAGGTCCTCCTTCCAGAACCAGAGGGACCAGAAAGATGGGCTATGCTTCTACGCAATACAATTAGACATGAGGATCAACTAAAATAATGACTTATATATGTTTTATTGCCACACAACAAAATCTCAAGTAAAAGGAAACAACATAGACATGTTTTTCTTACAGGTTGCCTACTCACTCTTCCAACACTGAATATACTGTAAGATTTATTATTCAAAGATTTAAATGCAAAAGTATCACAAGTGTAAGTTTAGATATGTATCTCTTTTCTTTCTTTCTTTCTTTCTTTTTTTGTCATTTTGATCTGACAAGTATAATCTTTCTCAGTTTAGGAAATTGTAGTTGATTATTTCATTTACTACTTCGCCTGCACCTGCTCTGTTCTCAGTTTACATACAGCTGCCTCCATGCCTTTATCTTTTTTATTTATTGTATCCATCTCTTCATCATCTCTTCCATTTTGAGAGAATTTCTTGAGCAAATGTTTTCTTTTTTAACACTTAGTATTCTATAATATCATAATAATTGTTAGCAACTTCATTTTAAAAATTTAACAACTCTCTGTCTTAACTGAAAGTAGCCTTTACAAGGTTCACGATATCTCCTTTACTTGGACTCAATATCCTTTGAAATCTTACGTAAATTGTAAATAATTATACATGCGTTCAAGGAGGTATGTGTGTCATTTTTTAAAATCATACAATAAAATGGCCTCTGCCTTTTTGGTACAGTTATATATGAATACATGGAGATATTCATGTTTCCACTACTGAGGTCAAGTTCCCAAACCATTGTATCACTCCAGGAAACTTCTTCCTGTTACTCCTTTATAGTCATCCTCCTCCAATCACTACTCCCAGCTCTACTCAACTGTTTACATCACTACAATACTGTCTTCTCTAGAATGGAAGCATTAAGTATGCAAACTTTTGAGACTGGCATTTATCACTCTGAAGAAAGATCAGGAGATCCATCCATATTGTTGCATGTGTATCAATAGTTTGTTCCTTTTTATTGTATGGATGTACTACAGTTTATCCATTCACCTGCTGAAGTAATTCCATTTTTGGCAAGTTCCCATTAGGAGGTTTTATACAAAGCTGTTGAATACTGCTGTAATACCAAATACTGCTACCTACACCATGTGTAATGTGATGTGTAAGTTTTAATTTCCCTTGGGTAAATACACAGGAGTGAGATTGCTGAGTCCTTCTGTAGGAGATCAGGGGGGAGAAACTACTGTGTACCTGAAAGCATGTTACTTTAACGCCAACAAAAGGGTTATGTTTGCTCCATATTTTCATCTGCCTTTAGTATTGCATTTTTTTCATTTTATCCATTCTAAAAGGTGTGCAGTGGTATCTCATTATGGTTTTCATTTGCTTTTTTCTAATGGCTAATGATGTCACCTTTTCATGTACTTACATGCCATCTTTATATACTCTCTCATCAAGTGCCCAACGTTTTAACCACTTTTGTGTTTTGTTGTTGAGATTTAAGAGTTTTGGTATTCTGAAATTATAGCCTTTTGCTGAATTTTTGATTTGCAAATACACTGCCCAGTCTGTAACTTGTTTCTTCATTCCCTTAATAGTGCCTTTCACAGAGAAAAAACTTAAATTTGATGATACCCAATTATTTTTTCCTTTTATGGATTGTACTTTTGTTGTCATACCTAAAAACTCTGCCTAACATCAGATTTTTTTCTCCAATATGTCCTTCTAAATGTTTTATAAGTTTTATGTTTTACTTTTATATCTGATCCATTTCGAGTAAATTTGTGTATAACGTCAAATGTTTAGGTTCAGCTTTTTTTTTTTAACTTTCTCTTTCCTTTTTTATTTTACACAAGGATGACCAATTGTTTCAACGCCATCTCTCCTTTTTCCATGGGATTTTTTCGGCAACTTTGTCAAAGATCAAATGGCTGTATATGTGTGAATGTGTTACTAGATTCTATTCTTTTCTCCCGATCTATGTGTCTATACCTTTACCAAAACACTTTCTTAATTATAATTTTATATTAAAACTGTGTAGTATGAGCCCTCCAACTTGACGTTTCATTTATTTTTTCATTTCTTTGCACTTTGATACAACTTTAAGAATCATATTGTCTGTATCTACAAAATCTCTGTTGGGTTTTTTGATATTGCATTAAATCTATTTATCAATTCAGGGAGAATTAACATTTTAATGTTTATTTATTTTTAAGAGAATGCATGAGTTGGGCAGGGGCAGAGAATGAGGGGGACAGAGGATCCGAAGAGGGCTCTTTGATGACGGCAGAAAGCAAAATGCAGGGCTTAAACTCATGAGCCATGAGGTTATGACCTGAGCTGAAGTAGGACGTTCAACTGACTGAGCCACTCAGGCACCGGAAGACTTAACATTTTTTATGTTGAGTCTTCCAATCTCAGAAACTAAGTCTTCCCATTTCATTAGGTCTTCCTTTATATCTTTTATCAGCATTTCGTAGTCTTTAGCAGAGACATCCTGAAATTTTATTAAATTTATACTCAAATATTTAATTTTTGTTGGTGCTATTATAAACAGTATTGTATTTTTAACTCGTTTTCCAGTTTTTTGTTGCTATTATATAGAAATTTGTGTGTTGACTTGTATCTTCTAAATTTGAAAAATTCACTTATTAGCTCTGGGAATTTTGGTATTTTCAGTCTTTTTTTTTTTTTAATTTTAGATTCCTTACGCTTTTCTACACACTGTGTTGTCTATGAATAGGTATAGTTTTATTTCTTCCCCTTCTATTACATATGCCTTTAAATGAAAATGTTTTCTTCCTTCACTGCCTTGACTAAATTTTCTAGCACCGGCGAAGTGAGAATGGGTATTAGTGCCTTATTTCCAATCTTAGCGGAGTGAACTTCATATATATGGTTTTAACAATTTTCATTGCCCTCTCGGTTTTGTAGTTTTACTTCCTTTAAGGTGTTTATGGGATGATGAACACTCTGACTTTTCACATAACCCCCCTTCCTTTAAGGAATCAAATGAATTTATCTGTTTGTTATCCTGAGAGAACAAGATTGCTGCCTGAGGTCACGGGGGCCCATGTAAAAAAGTTTTAGTCCCAGACAAATGCTAGGAGGGAGAAGGTGTGTTTTCCTGTGGAGGTTACACTGCTGTTTATTGCTATGGCAGACCGAAATTAGCACAAGGCAGCCCCAGTTATCTAAGTTGACTCACAAATAAGTGTTTGATCCCAGTGTCCCAAACAAAATAGCCACTGGAAAGATACTAGGAAGAACTATGTCAAATTCGACCCATACTTTTTATAACTATATTAGAATATATATCAAAAACTACATCCGAGAGACATTTCCTTTGGTATCTTATCAGGGACTGGAATTCAAATAGAGTGTTGATATGAAAATTAAGAAACAAAACAAAGAAAAGAAAAAAAAAAGACCAAAAGTAAAGACAAAAAAAAAACACCAAACCAACCAAAGACCAAAAACAAACAAACCAACAACACTGAGACTCTTAAATACAGAGAACAAACTGGTGGTTGCCAGAGGGGAAGGATGGGCAGGGGGGATGGGTGAAAAAGGAAAGGAGGTTAACAGTACACTTAGAAGGATGAACACTGAGAAATGTATAGAATTGTTGAATGATTATATTGCACCCTGAAACTATTATAACACTATATGTTATTTCTACCTCATTTAATATAAAAAGAGAGCTATGCTATTTTGTAAAAATATTTAGATTGAGTGTACACCATTAATGATCTGGTGAAAGTAAAATTGATTTTCCTCATTGAAGATTCTTTATACTTAGATAAAACAAGATATAACATCTATACACAGAGAGATTTATTTTTCCTTTTCATTTGGTGGTACATAAACTTTTTTCTTTATAAGTTAAAGGAAGTGGGTTGAAACTTAATTCTCCTACAAATTATATGCTCAATAGTTTTAGAAGATCCCTGTATAATTCATAGCTGGACAAGGCCATGGGGAAATTATTAGTTTGTGTTATTTTTCTTCAATGGTCGGCTTATCACTGGTCAATTAATTTTTACAGAGGTCTTACAAGAAATAAGAAAGATACGCTGAGAATTTTTTTAGTATTTCTCCTGAGTCTTGGAGGTACTATATATTTATATTTCATATATTTGATCATATATTTATATTACCAGTATATACTTTAAAATACATATTAAATTAAATAGACAAAATGGCAACTGATTTTTATAACCATGTGTTAAGTACATAAAGTTGATTATCCAATTCTCCTTAGTTTTGTGTATATTTCAAAATTTTCACCATAAAAATTATAATGTTCATGAAATCTCATAATCCTTAGAAAATCTTTCTATAAATATGAGATTTTTAAAAATTCTAAGATCCTTGTGTAACTGAAAAAATAAAATGACCTAAGAAATAATTAAGGCCTCATACAAACCAAAATTGAAATTAAGAAACTTCTATGTACCCTGAAAGATCTGGCTTAAAAATGAAACAGATGGAATATTGTCCCCCAGAAGAATAAGGTAAAGTATAAATAAGGTTGCTATTAAAAAAAATAATTAAAATAGTGAGCCAAATAATATTTTTAAATATAAGCAATATAGGAGTTGTAGTATTTTAAAGCCAGTTATTTTATAATTCTATGGCATTCATTTCCCTTATAAAGTTGTTTTTGTATATTGAATAGTAAGGCCTAAGCTAATTGACTTAAAATGGCTAAATTGTATTTTTCCTTCATAAAAAGAGCTAATTACTGAACGATCTATTATACTATTTGTCAAATTTCACTTTTAACTAACCACTTTATTGGCATAATTCAGAGTAACTACCAATTTGCTTATAAGGGGATAGGGCATACTAATTGGTGATCAACCTCCAAATAACCAGTCGAATGGACAATACAGATCACTGTTTATGCTTAGAGTAACTGCCTGGTAATAATTAAAATGAATTGAATACTTGATCTGAGCCAGGAGCTCAACTACATGACAGGGGCAAAAATTCCATTTAATCCTCACCACAAAACTATAAGTAGTACTACCATTATCCTTCATTACATAAATGAAGAAACCATGGTTTAGTTATCTTGCCTTCCGTGTAGTTTTAGAAGCTTACGTATGTTTAAATATGGAAATCAAAGTACAGAAGACTGACAAATGAATGTAATGATAGTTTAACACTTACTGGTAAAAACACTAACATTTTCTCATTCCTAAATTATACTGTAATCTTTGAAAGCATCATAGTAAAAATGAAAACCCTAAGGAAGTTATTAAAAATTTAGCACTCTCTGCTCATGTGGGAGTATAGATTCCACTTTCTGAAGAGATTATTATAGATATGCCTGGAATAAAATGCAGATATCACACAGAGTGGGCTGGATATCTCAGCTGGATTTCCCTAAAACTTATTACCTCAAAAATTTAAATACAAGAATAAATGTATACCCAAGCAAATGCACGACTTTAAAGGAACATCTTAATGCAAGTTAGCAGATTTACGAAAGTAAATAAGTAGCTGGATATGGAAAGTCAAACAGAGATGTGCGTGAGGTGGTGGAAAGAGGAATATAAAAGAATGGAGCAAGGATAAGTAACAAAGCTGGAAGAGGACAGGATTTATGTGGAAAATGCTAATGTCACTCATTCAAAAGAAAACAGATTTCTTTCCATTTGAAATTATATTTTATATGCAAGAATTGATCATCACTAATTACCCCCAAACCTACCTTAATTCAAAACCTATTTTGAGGGGCACCTGGGTGGTTCAGTTGGCTATGCGTCTGACTCCTGATTTTGACTCAGGTCATGATCTCATGGTTAGTGAGTTCGAGCCCCACATGGGGCTCTGGGCTGATAGCATGGAGCCTGCTTGGGATTCTCTCTCTCCCCCTCTGTCTCTGTTCCTCCCCAGACTGTGCTCACTCTCCCTCTCAAAATAAATTAATAAACTTAAAAAAAAAAAAGTTTGATTTAAGAAATTCTATGCAGCTAAGAGTATGCCATACCTGGCACTCTTTTTAACCACAGTTTTTTTCTAGAATTCTAACTCAGAGAATAATTTCAAAGACAAATATTAATGACACAAATCAATGACCTAAGAATAGCAACATAAGTGATGATGTGCACTTATATAACATCTTTTATTAAAATATTTTCATTTTCATTATTTCACTTCCTATGGTTATTTATTAGTTCAGAAAGGATTACATAGAAATCATGCAAATATTCCAATCAGTAACTACACTACAATCTAAGTTCCTTTGGTATCTGGAAATGTGTATTTTAGCTCTGCATTTTCTTTTCTAGCACAGCGCCTGGCACCAGAACCACTCTGAGACCTAGGCAAGAGGGGATGTGGATCTGAGCCCAGGGCTTTGGAGGAACTCTGGTCCTCACCTCCCCAGCTGTGCTCCCTTCTACACATGAGTCAGAGTCGTTAGTGTAACCAGGATTTACTCACTTGAGCCCACATTCTCCAGCTGCTGCTTGGGGTTTTCTGGTCTCCCCCACTTCCTCAGCAAGTGCCTTAGAACCCCCAACTGAAGCCTGAGTGAGCCCTTTCCTGGGTCTTCCTTTCCAGAGAGAAATGCAAACCCTGAGTGGGTATCCCTAGGTGTCCCTCATCTTGTCAGACCCAGGGCAGAGCAAGAAAACATAAGGTGGGCTGCAGACTAGGCCAGGTTGCTCCCAAGTACTGTGTAGGATTTAGAAGTGTCCAAAAACTCTAAATTGGAAGTAGGTCTTCCGTGAAGTTCAGAGGGTACGTGTTATGTGCTTGTTAGGCACAATTATACTCGTTTCATAGAGATAGTAATAAAATTAATGAAAACAGAAGTCAACTATCAGTCCCCGTTGTAATTAGAATGGACAGTAAGAACATCCCTGAAATCTCAGAGGTTTAATACTTGCTCCGCGGGACCCAAGTCCAACAGGGGTCGCCAGGAGCAGCAAGTTCCTATTATTTGCAGGACCCGTGGCAAGAGTATAAATGGAGCTCACATACTTTCTATGTAAATATTCAGAAATATAAATTAAGATAATAAATATTCGACAGTTTTTCTTCCTATCTTGATAAACTTTCATAATAATAAAATTGAAAACTACAGGTAAATGTGGAGTTTTATTTGACAAGGCTGGTCTAAACATTTAAGAAAATTTATCATTATTCTCATCTGGGGGATTTACTGATGAGCCTGTGATGTTTGTACGAGAAATACAATAAAATATAAATATAATAAAGTCATATGTTGATTGATAAGAGCCTACATTTTAGTAAAATCACTAATACTGACATTACTATCAAGAATTTCACATAATTTCACATTTTTACCTAATTAGGTGAAATTTTTGTGTAATTGTCAATATTAATTTATGTCTTAGTTTTTTTTTTCTTAGTTTTAAAGAAAATTTACCCAGCTGAGAGAATGGCAACTTGAAACATTAAAAATTTAAAGCAATTTCAGATCAAGAATTTTACATAGAATATCCAAACATTATAGAACATATATAAATTATTCCCAGAAAATATTAAAAATATTTTAATGTTACCAATAAAAAAATCACTATCAATTATATTATGGTTTTTACTGACTCTTGAAGAAATCTAGTGTGTGCAAATAGTATGCCTTAGGTTTTCTTCTCCATCTTTTGATGCTGAAGTATAAAAAAAACTGAAAATAGCAGTATATCATGCAATTTATTTAAAAGGTCTTCTCAATTTAAACTATACCTGCAATCTACAGTGTACAGAAATAGAATTATGATTTTTAATGTCTTTTCCTGGATATTCTCCCTAATTATACAAACCTTTTTGTTCATGGTTATAATTTCCTTATATAAAATAAATATTTTATATTTTATATTAAATGTTTTCATTTAACAAGCTTCTTTAAAATTTATGTGTATAAGCATTTACTCCTTTCAAAAGTGAAATAACGAAACTATTTTTTTTTTTATCGTTGTTTGAAAGGTTTTAACAATAGCATTAATTATAAGTAACAATTCATACCAAGTAAGTACATACAGAGCAAATTAAAAATTCTGTTTTTCTGTCAAATAACAGGATTTCATGTTTAAAATTTTTTTCTGTTGTTTTCTTAGTTCTTCTAGTTTATTTATAAAGTCTAATATAAATCTATTCTGAAACCATCGTGTCTCTTAGTAAAAATTTAAATAATGCTCTATAATAAGGCATAAAAGTCTTAAAATCGGGGGGGGGGGGGAACTGTGTCTTATAAATTCTTTTTTTCACCATCCTTATCATCTCCATAGACTTGTCCTTGACAATCTCTCAAATCAGTACTTCAAATAAAAATTTTTTTTGGTGTTCGTGTTAGTCTAAGCCTATACTTTAAAAACAAGTGAAACCAATAAAGCACTCATTAATTTTGACTTTTTTGTTTAATGCTTAGTTAATTATAAGGGTGGGAAAAAAATTTTCCAAAGCATTTTTTTACCTCTGGCACATTATAGCTGCAAGATTTCTGTCTTTAGTACAATCCAGTTAAAGTAGGACTTATTTACTTTTTATGTATAGTTTCTTTTCTTTATTACCTATTAAATTAATAAGTTTACTTTGAATGTGCCACATTTGGTAGTGATTATTATTTCTATTTTTATATGTCAAGTTACTAAATCATATCTATAAATTTGAAATGCTTTGCTGTGAGCACCATGAATGTGAAAAGATTTTCGGTGAATACTAAGCACACAACATCATTCTATCAAAAAATTATGCTCAAGTCCTGCCATTATTTACTTGTTTTTACTTATTGCATATTGTTTGCTACTTATTCAGTCTTTTTTTCAGATCCTGTAATTAATTGCATGAGTCCTTTATTCTGTACAAGAATTAGTATTACACTTTGCACACTACCTCTATTCCTATAAAAACACAAATCAATAAATAATATGAACTTTGTAATATTGCAAAATGTTCTTTAGCTCTCCAGAAAAACTACTGCCAATTTTGTGCTGATTCATAAGTAGCTCGAGAACCATGAATAAGCAGAAATACAGAAAAAACCCAGAAAAATGGATACATATCAATACTGGCAAATGATACTTCGGAATGCAATCTTAAGGAAGAGGCACGTTGAAGCATTCTTCTCCAACATAGCATAACAGTATAAACTACAACCTACATGATATTTTAGTGCAATTGTCTTTTATTTTGAGGACATGGAACAAATGAGGCAAAGCAGCATTGTACTAGTACCTGAGTACTATTAGCTTCAGTAGTAGAAAATGTAGGCTATGGATGCAGTTCTGTCATTTTGAGTGTTGGATCCTTAATGATGGAAGTGTCCCAGATGTTATTTAATCAATTTCTTTTGTATTTCTAATATCTAGGGTATCCTAGTGCTTGCTTTATTGACCCACATATTATTTAGAATTGTGTTTCCAAGTATCTGGAAAATTTTCTACTGACTTCTACTTTAATTCCACTGTGGTCAAAGAAAATACTTCCTACAACTTGAATCCTTTTGAATTCACTGATTCTTGTTTTATAGGCCAGAATATGTTCTGTCTTAGCAAATGTTCCATGTGATCTTGCAAAGAATGTATATTCTGTTACATTTGGCTGAAGTGGTCTATAAATATCAATGAGATCAAGTTACTACTTGATAGTGTTCTTCGAATATTCCATTCTCTTACTGATTTTGTAATTATTTTCTCAATTATTAGCAGCAGAATGTTAAAGCATTCAACCTAAACTGTGGATTTGTCTACTTCTCCTTAAAACTTTCTTTTTTTTTTTTTGATAAATATACTGAAAGCTCTGTTGTCATGTTAATAAATGTTTACCGTTATTTCCTATTGATGAACTAAACTTCTTTGCTCCTGTTGAATATGCTTATCTTTGGTAATATTCTTTGCTGCAAAATGTACGTTGCATAGGGCTTCAAAACTTTTTAATTAGTATTAGCATTTTATATATCCTTGTCCATCATTTTACTTGTAATCCATTGAAGTCTTCATTTAGAGTGTTTCTTATAGTCAGTATGCAGTTGTCTTGCTTTTTATCCATTCTCACAACAATCTGCATTTCAATTTAATTCCCTGTTGCATTTAATGTGATTATGGATATATTTTGATTTGTTTCTATTTTCCTTACTCCATGTTTTATATTTGTCGTTTTTTGTTGATCCCTTTTCCCTTTTTTTTTTCGATTCTTGTATGATTCCATACCATCTATTTTGTTAGCTAATTCTTTTTATTGTTTGCTATTTGTTTTCTTATTGATTTTTATGGTGTACATTTCTTTTTTTTACTTACCCCGGCCCATATTTAAGCTATAGTGATTCACTTTACTTACATTTCTCCCCTCCCAACATTTATGCTTGAATTGCCATTCAATATGTGACATATACCTATGTAATAAATCCACAATATGTTTCTATTATTTTATGTTTAAATAATTATCTCTTAGGGAGTTTTAACTAAGCAAAAAAAAAAAAAAAGACTTTGTTGTGGCTTTGTAATACAAAACAGTAAAGTATAAAATAAACCTAGTCACCTACTGGAATGACATATTTGCATGACAAAGCAGTAAATCTATTTTTGAAACTGAGTTAACTTTTAATTATTAAAATAAAGTTCTGGGGCTCCTGGGTGGCTCATTCAGTTGAGCGTCCAACTCTTGTTTTCAGCTCAGGTTATAATCCTAGGTTTATGGGATAGAGCCCTGTGTTGGGCTGAGCACTGAGTGTGGAGGCTACTTGGCCTTCTCTTTATCTCTGCCCCTTTCCCCGTGCATGCTCTAAATTTAAAAAAAAAAAAAAAAATCCTGTGTTTCCCTCTTTTTCTGCCCTTCCCCTACTCTCACTCTGTCTCTCTCTCTCAAAAATAAACATTCAATATTTTTAATTAAAAAAAATCTTTTTTAAAAAAATTAAAAAATAAAATTCATTTTTTGCTTCCTGGAATCAGAATTTCCTGCATATTAATATTTTAATAAAATTTTACATTTCCATTTATCTCTGATTTTCAATAGCTTGATCCCCTAAATTTATGCTTTTATTTTCAAGCCGTCAAAAGGTCACACCTCCAGATTTAATATTTAATTTTCTTCAACAGCTTTTCTAAATTTGACAACTATGCAAACTGGAAAAAGAAGAATTCATCCATATGCTCTAAATTTAATTGTGTGATTATGCTCTAATTTTAATTGTGTGAATGGGTTAGTTAATACAGATTTTCCATTCATTTATTTTGATGTTTCCTGCCAGATTCTCAGTAACTCTGAAATCGTTAACACACCCAGATCAAGAACATAATATGGGATAAACTACTTATTTTCAAAAAACTGCAACAAAGATTTGTCGTCACCATTCCAGATACACATTTCATTTTTAAATGGCTATCATACAGTACAAATTTTAACTCAAGATAAGTGAAGTCTCAACTCAGCTACAGTTACAGCTTTGAGGAAATAAAAAAAAAAACTTTTTATTTCAATTCCTTCTAGACAATATAAAGATTTATTTAATGATCTCAATAAATTAAGATGTCAAATTATTCTTTATAGCCAGAAGCCAAGCCTCTATCAGAAAATGTTAAAACTTTGAACTACAAAAAGTACGTATTAATATAACCTATTTTCTAAAATAAGAAAAAAAGATAACAAAACCCCAAAGTAAGGTATTACCAACAAAGGATGCAGAATTTTAAAATTTGTTTAAAAAAAACTTTTTTAAAAAATTTTAATTACAGTATAGTTAACATACAGTGTTGTATTAATTTCAGATATAAAACATGGTGATTCAACAATTCTATACATTCCTCAGTACTAATTGTGATAAGTGTACGCTTTACTCCCCCTCTGCCAATTTCACCTGTCCCTCCACCCATCTCCCCTCTGGTAACCACTAGCTTGTTCTCTATAGGTAATAGTCTGGTTTTCAGTCTCTTCTATCTTGATCATTTGTTGTTTTCCCTCAAATTCCACATATGTGTGAAATTATATGCTATTTGTCTTTCTCAGACAGACTTATTTCCCTTAGCATTACACTCTCTAGCTCTATCCATGCTATTGTAAATGGCAAGATTTCATTCTTTACGGCTGAGTAATATTCCATTGTATATATATACCACTTCTCTTCTTTGTCCATTCATCTATCAACAGACACTTGGGATGCTTCCATAGTTTGGCTATTATAAGTAATACTGCAATAAACATAGGGGCTCATATGTCTTTTTGAATTAATGTTTTTTTTTTTATTATTTGGGAATACAAAGGATTGGAATTACTGGATCATATGGTAATTCTACTGTTAACTCTTTGAGAAACCTTCATTCTGTTTTCCACAGTAGCTACATTCATTTACATTCCTATCAACAGTTCCTGAGTTTTTTCCTCTACATCTTTGCCAAAAAATTTTAAAATTTGTATATCACAGTGATGTATGTGTGTATTTATATACTTATATATGCATTATATAATTTTCTGAATTTTTTTGTTTGAGGTAAAATATAAAAAAAACAGAAAAACATTGTTTTATGTTAAGAAAAATATTGTTGGGCATCCAAAAAACAAGTATTCTCATCGTAAAGCCCTCTGCTCTTTTAGACTCATCATCAGGAGATGAAGGTTTCCTTTTTGAAAATTTACCTTTGCTTTAGTGAAACACTTCTTTTGTTATAGGATATGGAATATTAATCATCTGGGTCTCATGATAATGAAAATACTCATCAAAAATAATCAAAAGTTCAGGGCACCTAGGTGGCTCAGTCGGTTAACCGTCCGACTTTGGCTCAGGTCATGATCTCAGATAATGATCTCGTAGTTTGTGAGTTCAAGCCCTGTGTCTGGCTCTGTGCTGACAGCTCAGAGCTTGGAACCTACCTCAGATTCTGTGTCTCCCCCTTACTCTGCCATCCCCTGCTTGCACTCTCTCTCTCAAAAAAATAAATTAAAAAACATTAAAAAAAGTTTTTAAGTTCAATAGCAGCAACCTAACTGCTAAAGTAGATCCTACCCCATAAGAGAAGGTATGGGATAGTTGAGCCAGAGGAAGTGGGTTGTACTTTTTCCATTCAACCTCCAAGTCACACAGAGAAAAGTACATATACTCTGGTGAGTATGCTCAGCTCTCAGTATGATTCCCTAAGTAGCTGTCCCCAGGGTCCCAGTAATGCTCTTTCAGTCAAACTATCTTCCCACCCAATTTGTTCCTTGATTCCACCTAATATTTTAGGTATAGTGTTTCTAGGATTATATTCTGTAACTGTGGCAAAAAGGAAAGTCTTGTTTGTTATGGACGCAAGTGTTTAACGGTTAACCCTTGCAGAGACTTAGCTATGGGAGAAGATGTACTGATTTTCCAACACTTTCCAAACAGGGTATTTTGAGACACTACCACTGCATGATTTTGTAATGAGAAATAAAAATACTGTGATACACTTGTTTAGGACTACAGTTTTATGCAACATATTTACACATTTTTATTCACTTTATCTTGGAAACAGGAATATGAGGTTGAAAGGAAACAATTCACTTTTTTTTCTTATTTCGCAAAAGAGTAACCTATAATGTAGAGAGGTTAAAGAGTTTAGTTGAGCACAATTCACAAAAGAACTTGAATATGAAAATTTTGGCTCACTGACAGAGGTGCAGATGATACAATCTAGAAAATACAGGACAGGTGGTGTTGCTGAGCTCTTAGAAGCAAAGTGGGTCCAGATACCATAAATAAGTAGCAATGTTTGAGTGATACCCATGGAAGCCTGATCCACAGAGATCTACGAAGATAATTTTGAGAACTCACTGCTCTTAAGGGCAAGATTGATGTGCAACCAGTAAGGTACTGCTCATTCTATACAACCAAAAGAAATCAAGGACAGCCAGTCAAGAGAGGAAGGCAGCAATCCCAATACATATACAATCCTTGAGAAGTTTCTGGACCTGCGCCAGAACCCACTGATTAAAGTAGAGGACAGTCCACACAACGAACAACACTACAGCACCTCAGCAGATATATATGAGAGAGATCCACATTCCTTTTCCAGAAGCACCTATGGCCATTTACTTGCTTGAACATACACTCAGTAAAGGGGAATAGACAGGCATTCTGAATGAGTACATACCTAATTCAAGGAAACTTGGAAAGGCAACCTTAGTTCCTCTTCACCCTGGGGAATCATAACTACATGTTTCAACCGTTTTGCAATTCAACTCTCTTCACCTAGATCTACTTAATCTCTTATTTCTGTGGGCACCTCCCAGTAAAATTCCCACATGCAAGTCTGTTTCCCAAGGAATTCCACTTAAGACAGATGTTAAACTTAGGCATCATTTGAATAAATTAGCTAAAATACCAAAGAGCTACTGTTTGTATTTGTCAGATTGGCAAGGTTAAAAGATTCATCTGATCCAGTGTTGTTAAGGATATGAAAACAGCCATTCAGAAACTTAAGGAGCATTTAAATTGACACTGACTTCTAGGGGGCCGTTCAGAAAAATATATTCAAAGTCCATAAGCATGGATTCTAGCAATTCTTCTTTTAGAAAGAGAAAATTATGAAAAAGTGTGCAGATATTATATATGCAAGTTTGTCACTCCAGCATTGGTCATGACAATATGTTGAAATTCTTTAGGAAAAAAATTCAAGTTTTCTTATATCCATATGCTTATATTATATAGCAAGGATTACACAGCTAAATGATATATGTGTATATAGATATTTGTATGTCTATTTAAACAGCATAAGCATATCTGAAGTAATTGCTAAAATATTAAGTATTTGGCAAAATAAGTAAAAATATTTGGATAAATTACTATGAATCCGAGTATAATGCAGAAAACAATAGTATTTTATGCATGTTATAGGATCATTTCAGGTTTATAGCATGATTTCAGGTTTATGTGTTCTTAATGAAAATTAAGAATAAAGTTATTTTATTATTATTTTTTTAAAAAAGAAAATGATGACCAATTTGGGGTATTTGTTTTAGACTCTTCGATCTAGGTGGTCAATTTAAAAATTCACCGTAAATTGTCTTATGTGATATAATTTCTTAGCTCTCATTCGAACAGATGAGAAAAGCATGGTGTATGTAAGTACCTTATTCTTAGAACAATAAATTAAAATGTTTCTTCTACTGTGTCTTCATCTAAAATTTTACCTCCAGATTAGATTTTATAAGTTACAGATAACATAAGAAGTACCAAATGAGACTCATTTCTCCTTTTTCACAACCTTTCCCTTGTTTTACTCTTCTCCCTTTAATTTTCTTCTTTTCAGTTTTTTTTTCTTCAATTTCAATTTGGACTTTTGCCTATCATTACCAGATCAAAGCTCTTACACTGATAAAATGAGATAATTACCACAGCATAGTGGCTGTTACATAGCAAAGTAGTAATATATATTAATCATGTGGATTATTAGCAATCACTGGAATTGTTTAACCTGGTTGATGGGAAATAGGATGATCTTTTTGTCAGTAAAGTTTCCACGTTTCTGTCCAATAATTCTCTCTGAAATAGAAGTGCAATACAGGGGCTTGATGTTCTCAGAATAATGCGCTCTTAAATCTTCCTGGCACTAACAGCATAAGTACTTACTATAAAAACCCAAGTCCCTGCCCACAGCAGTCCAGCAAGAAAATTGCTTATTGTATATATCCTTTGTGTATGTTGCTTGCCATGACAGACGGCAACAAGAAAGAAAGGGAGTTTCAACTACATCAAATTACGGCAGATATTGATAGAGTAGAAGACACACACGTAGTTGGGGTGATGAAGAAAAAAAAATCCCTCAGCATTTTCACAAGGAAATCTACCCTCAGTCAGACAAGCAGAGGGAGAACAGGAGCCCCCAGAGGTTTTGAGGCCAGAGAAGAGATGGATAGTTTAAAGAGAAAAGTGAAGTGACATAAGAAATCAAAGAATATTTTACCCGCAGAAAGAAAATCAATGAAAATGATGAACTGCTATTCAAAGGAAATAAACTGATTATTCCAGATTCCACAAGAAGGGAGGTGCTGCAGGCAATCCATCAGGATGAGCAGGATGTTGGAAGGTGAGGGAGGAAGCCTCCATGTGATAGTCTATCTTTCATATTCTAGCCCCAGAATGAAAATATTAGATGTGGGAAACACAATTTACAATGAATTCCCTTAGTGCAATAAAGCCCACTGGCATGTATATATTTTCTAATTCTTTTCTATGTTTTTCCTTTTATACTTCCTAAATGAGATTCCCCAAAAATATTAAAGACACAATAATGTGCACATGAAAAATAAACAATAAAATGAATCTTCACGTACTTACCAAGCAACTTAAATAGGACTTTATCCCTATCTTACAAGCTCTGTGGATTTTCCTCATGATGTCCCCCCGCCTTCTTTACCCCAGCAGAAGATAAACTGATTTCTGATGTAATCATGTATTTGGTTTTGTTTATAGCTGTCAACTGTGTATGTATATATATACACACATATACACACAACATATCAATTTTTTTTTTTTTTGAGAGACAGAGTGTGAGCAGGGGAGGGACAGAGAGAGAGAGAGACACAGAATCTGAAACAGGCTCCAGGCTCGGAGTGGTCACCACAGAGCCTGATGCAAGTCTCGAACCCATAAACTGTGAGATCATGACCCGAGCTGAAGTCAGACACTCAACTGACTGAGCCACCAAGGTTCCCCTGTTCTCTTTTTAATGTTATTATAAATGTAATTAACTATCCATTTACTTACTAGTTTCATTTAGTTTTATGGTTTTGAGATCTACACACGTTTACTGTATAAGTATATTGTAGGATAGACCAATTATTCATTCAGTTGATTGTTGAAAGGTGGTTGGGTTGTTTGCACTGTTGCTATTATCAACAATGACATCATCTATCACAAGGACCTAGAGTATGTATATGTTCAAATCTATTTCACAATAAAATTGGTTTTTTTACAGACATTTTTATTGATTTTGGACCCCACAGCACTGTATCAGAATTCCCTTTTTCTCCATCCTTAACAAGATTTGGTATTGTTCTATTTTCAAATTTTTGTCACTTAAGCATTCCCTGCTGTTTTCATTTATACTTGCCTGATTATTATCAAGTTTGAACATTTTCTCATTAGCGTATTCAGTATTTATATTTGCTCTTCTGTAGACTTCTTGTTCATGACTTTTGCTACTATTTTGGTGGGGTGTTTCCCTTTTAGTAACCGTTTTGAACAAGTCTTTCATATATTCTGGATACTAAAACCTGATCAGCCCTAAGTTGCTCTAACTTCTTGAGATTGTAACTTTTTTTTTTAATGTTTATTTATTTTTGAGACAGAGACAGAGCATGAACAGGGGAGGGGCAGAGAGAGAGGGAGACACAGAATCCAAAACAGGCTCCAGGCTCCGAGCTATCAGCACAGAGCCCGACTCGGGGCTCGAACCCACGAACCGTGAGATCATGACCTGAGCTGAAGTGGGACGCTTAACCAACTGAGCCACCCAGGCGCCCCTTGAGACTGTAACTTCTTATTCTTTTCTGATATTATTATATACACAGATACCATTAAACTTATCAAATGTTTCCTATATGATTCATATTTGCTCACCTTGTTTTTAAAAGAAATTAAAAAAAAACCACTTATACCACAAGCTAAAAATAAGATATTCTCTAATATTAACTTCTAAAAGTTTTAGATTTTTTTCCTTTCCTACCATATTGAAGTGGTGATGTTTGCACAACACTGTGAATATAATTAATGCCACAGATAGTATGTTTAAAGATGGCTAAATTTTGTTATGTATATCTTACTAAAATAATACATAAAATATCTATAGAAAGATTCATTCACTGCTTGAAGAGGTCCAAAATTCTTCATTCTTTTTCAAAGAGCCTAAATCAAAATTTCCAAACAAGTAACAAAGAAGATTAATGCCAATTTTTGAGGTGGATAGGATTTTTATCAATTTCCCTCTTTTGGAGATAGACTTTACTTTCATTCAGCTTCATTAATATTGGTATTCACGGGGAGAAATGTGGGTTTAAATGAGTATTTAAAAGTTTTTCCCTAAACTTTTCATAAAACTACTCCAGTTTAAGGAAGATCTCCCAACATGAACTCGGTTGACAAGTATCACAGCTACAAGTCCAGAGCAGATTTTGATTCCATTCTATACAAGAAATACACACATTTGACAAATTCATGGTCTCTCACTGTTGATGGTAGGACAAGAACGCAGTATTGACTCATTGTTTATTTTGGGCAAGATAAACTGACTCCTTTACCAAAACCATCTTACTTAATCCTCGTGACAGCATTTTAGAGGTGAGGAACCTAAGGCTTAGAGGTTGAATATCTCATTAATAAAGCAGAATTTAGAACTCAAGCTTGCCTTACTCAAAACAAAAAACAAACAAACAAACAAACAAACAAAAAACCCTGGGTGCTGTTTCCATTTTCCAACCTGTTATCTCAGAAACACCTGTAAACGTGAGAAGGGTAATTGGCATTTGTTAAATGGGCCAGGTGCTTCACTACTCTTACTTCATATTCACAACCATTATACTAAGAAGCTGGTATTAGTCAAATTAAAGAGATGAAAAAAAAACAAGGTTCTATAAGTTAATTGTCCATGTGTATGTCAATGACACAATTTAAATTATTCTTTGTCTGGCTTTAAATCCTGTGCATTCGTTCCCTATATTCCCACAAAACTATTTGGTATGATAATGTATTGAGATATTCATCTTTCTTGTTTTTTTTTTCCTTGTATGGCATATGTCTCACCACTGAGTCTTTTTATAGTCAAATCTTTTTCTTCTTCTTGCCTTAGGAATGCATTTCTTAAAGTGAGAACACTGAACCAGCTGCATTAGCTTCATCTAGGACCTTTCTAGAAATGCAAATTCTCAACCCCCACCTAACATCAAAAAACTGGTGGTAGGGCCCAGCAATCTGTATTTTATCAAATTCTCAAGTGATTCGGATACACGCCCAGGCTTGTGGGACCACTGATGTAGGGGAAAGTTCATTGTGGGCTATATCAAAGAGAATTTACTTCTAAACAAACTCCCCTCCTGATTTTCAATTTCTAGAAGTCTGGGCTTCTTGCTAGAATAGAAACAGTCTCAATGCTAGAAAATGCATGAAGTTCTGAAGTTCTGCTCACTATGGAAATCCATGACTCTTTGCCCCTGAGAGAAGTGGAGAATCCCTTTTTGGTGCATGTTTACTATAATAATTTAACTTCCCTTCCCAGGCTCCACAAAGATTACCAAATGTATCAGAGAAGTAGAACAGCTACTAGACTTTAGACACCCATATAGGCTTGGCCAGTGCTATTATCCTGAGCAATCTGTCCAAATGTAAAAGGTCATAATGTAGGGGGTCAGGGAGATTCCTTAAGAATGAAACGTAACGGCATTGAAAATGATGGTAGGATTCATTGGAATTAAACAAAGTAATCCAGGGTGAAAAAAAGTTTACACTTACTGTAAAACAAATTCTACAAAGTACCCTGAAAGACACAAAATCTCAATACATTATAAGGTGAATGCTTACAAACAGCATATTTGTGTCTCCCTGTAATTCTTATGTTGAAATCTAACCTACAATGGATGGTATTAACAGGTGTGGACCTTGGGAGGTAATTAAATTTAGGTAAGTCCAGGGCACAGAGACCCCCTGATAGTATTAATGCCCTCAGAAGAAGAGGAAGAGAGTATGGCTCATTATCTCCTCTATATGAGCATTTAAGAAGATATCCTGTTGCAAACCAGGATCAGTGCTCCCACCAACACTAGCTCTGCCAGAGTCTTGATCTTGAACTTCCCAGTCTCCAAAAACTCTGACAAATTGTTGTTTAAGCACCCTCTCGATGGAACTCTGTTATAGCAGACTGAAGTGAATAGGACAATTTTTAAAATGGCCTCTGCATCTTTCCTCTTACACGCAAATACACTTTTGCAGAAATGAGAAGGAACATAATGCTTCTTCCTTTCTTTACTTAAAAAAATTAGCTAGCACTCCTAGTTAAATTATGAATACAGAAAATATCACCTACAGAAAGCAAAGTGAAGATCTACTCTTTTAGTTACATACATATTCATTTATTTTAGAAGGAATAAAAAAATAAAAAAATATTCAGCTTTGAAAAGCTTATAGATTGGTTGCTGCTTTTTGAAAGAAACCCCAGCATTTCAGGATTATGTTCAGAAAATGTCTTGGATCTGAAAGTACCTTGCATGTGCAGAATTAAAAAACCTAAATCATTTGTTGTATTTCTTTCCATAAGATAGGTTTTAGGCACATATTTTATAGAGTAGGTATCTGGGGTGAAAAGAACCTCTGAGTTTTGTCCAATACTGTAACTTTGGTAAGTATCACACTTGCTGTCCATTCAATTTAATTCCCCAATTAATAATAATAGCAATAATCACAATATAACTAAATTTTTTAGCACTTTCTATGTGTCAGGCATTATTTTCAGTGTTTTACATTTATTAGCAGACTTAATCCTTAATCCTTCTTTGTTACTGACATCAAATATTTCTGAAGTTTAAAAATGCACATAAATAATATTTAAGAATTGCCGTTTCTACATTCCTAAGTGAATTACTTACTTGTTTCTTCAACCTATAACACGTATATGTTGAAGGCTAGGAAGTAATTAAGAACTGAAAATTAGATATGAAACAAACTTAGATATAAATTTAGAACTTTAGAAATAAGCATTAAACTACTTTCAGCATAACTTAAATGTAAGTAAAAATATTCACATTTTCAGCCATTATGAGAATCACGAGAGAGCTGACAAAAAATGTAAGATTCAGTGTCCCCAAGTCTCCAGTTATCAGACGTGGCCTTGTTTATAGCAAAGACCCTAACCCACTGATCCTATGTATTTGGTGACTATGATTTACAGACATAATTACTATGTTTTCTAAAACCAAAGGTTGAGGAAACTGGTAGAGTAAATAATTTCCTTTTCTGATTTGTTGGTTTCCTTGTATTTAATGGATAAGAATACAATAATAGATATAACCTAATTATTTGATTTCTTTAGCAAAATCTCCTAAATTATTCTAAAAACTAGAGGTGTATAGTTAATGTGATTATAAATCATGTTACTGAAACACAGTAACTTGGAATAAATCTTCGATTTTATTAACTTTGCTGCAATCATTAAAAGTCACACTATAGAAGGAAATTTGGGTGTGGGGGTGGGGGGAGGAGCCAGATGGGGTGGTGTTATTTGATCATTACAGAGTTTGTTAGGCAAGATGAAAAAAGTTCTAGAGATTAGTTGCACACCAATATGAATGTAGTTAACACTACTTAATTGTGTACTTACAAATGGTTAAGATGGGAAATTTTATGTTATGTGTATTTGACCACCATTTATTTAAAGGAGCAAAATAAAATAGAAAGGAAAAATTTACCTTTTTCCTACAATGCTAGTAGGAGCTAAAATCTTTACCCAAGTGTCTATAAGCAAACATGAAAGAGGAGGATAGAAGTGGGGAAATTAAATCAACATTTGTTGACTATTCACAGCTAGCTGTTTTAAGTATTATTAGCTTCTCATTTTTAAATATAAATTTAAAGTCAATATAACATGTGTTCAATCTAATGTTAACCAGGAAGTGTTACAATTGATATGCAAACATAATTTTGGAAGGATCCAAACTCTCGCTCTTATACTAGAGTACTTTTCAAAATATCACACCAAATGCAACTCTATCAGACCAAAAAAGGATTATACTGAGTAGGTGCTCAAAAAGAAAATAATGAGTATCACCTAGTTGAGAATTCAATGAACTTCAAATAGCATCGATCTTACTGACACTAATTACAATTCTCATGAAGTTAAAATCTATCAAGAGCTTAGATATATAAGCAGCCTCCCTTTATTCTCCAGGTTAGCAATTTAATGCAGTTAATCTAATAAAAATATATCCCTACATCAAGAGGTAAAAAACTCATCATCACAAATTTAAACCTTCATGTTAGTGTTTGACAGTAACTGAGATGATAGGTTTAAAATCAAAGATTAGTCTTCTCTGGGATGGCTGGTTGCATCTCAACCCTAGACAGAGCATGGACTAGACTTGGGTCCCCTTGCTTCTGAGAGGGAAACCCAGTGTTCCCGGATAATGGAAACCCTATGCCTTTTGAGTAGCATATCTTGTAGGAATTCCTGACTCTACGAGGAGACCAGCAAAGACCTAACCAAACCAATCTGCATTAAGGTGGACCCCAGTGCTACCCTTTCACCCACATTTTCCCCTCATTATAATACTAAAAATTACACCGAGGGGTGGAGATTTAACATGCTAATTAGATATGCAATGCATGAAAAAGCATGTTCTATCCACTGTACTGTGTGCCCAACTTTCTGTGCCTCTCCCCTCCTCCGCATGTTTAGACATCACTCCTTTTGCATCTTTACATCTTTGAAAACTTTCCCTGGTCTTTGGTCAAGGTGCCTGCCTGAAGAACCTTTTTTTTGTGTGTTGTCTCCCTTGTGCTGAAGCATAAGTCCCAATAAAAGCCTTGCCTCAAACTCCCATCTGACCTCTGGTCATTTTCTGTTGTTTAGAGAGCCCAAGAAGCCAAATGGATAACATAAGTGCATTTAGCATTGTGAGTAAGAGCAGAGACAACCGTCATAATACTTGCAATGGACTAAAATAAGAACAAAAATATAAAGGAAGGATTACATATGCGTATGTATAAAATATATATATACATTTATATATATATACATTTATATACATACATACACACACACACACACACATATATATATATATGTAGCGCCATGTTCCTTGTATAGCTGAATCAAAGCCTGGCCAGAGAGAAGGACTGCAGTGACCTCTATCTTTTAATGTTTTCCATGAGGAGAACAGTGAATAGTAAGGCAACCTCGAATTGAGGTAAAATTGCAATGGAGAAGCCAGTCTTTATCCTGTCTCAGAATGGAGCTAAAGGAGTAGACATGTGACTGATAAAGTAAAGAGTTAACTTGCTCATGGAAGCCAGTAAGCTCTGATGCTCTGATAAATTTTCCTGAAACAGTGACTTCCACTTGTACTGTGCCTGAATGACCACGGGCTGAGTGTTAAGAGTAGAAGTATTCAGCTGAGTGACATCATTGTTTCTACATTATGTAACTCCGGTCACCAGTTACAGTACTGATGCTTGCAAATGACCTCAGTGTAAAAAAAAAATTATCAGGCTCTAGGCTATTTGAATAATTCAAGTCCACAAACATCTTACTTGACTAGCGAAGGTGAGTTTGCAGCTGGTAAGCTGGCATGATGCACCCATAACAGTATTTACTGCACGTGAACCTCAAGGACGAATGTCCTCAAGGAACATTTCTTTCTTGGGAAGAATGACCTATGAGCTGCGATACGCCAGACTTTCTCACATTCTCATGGGAAAAGAATTTCCTGATGACAATGAAGAATCCCTTCTAAAAAACTTTTTGGATTATGAATACATGTATTCTAGCCATAAAGTTGCATGTTACACACACACACACACACACACACACACATATTTATATTAAAACCGCATATGAAAAATACTGTTGATACAAATAGTTACATATGATTTCGATAACACTTAAGTTAATCTAAAAGTAGTTAAAATTAAAAATCAAGACTAGCAGAAATAAGGTCACAATTTTAAACAAAACTGAGTATAAATTCATGAAATGCCTTTGAAATTTAACATAGCACTCAAGCCCACCATGGAAAGGTGTTCTGGAAAAGGGGAAAACATATATTTAGGAATGTGTTTGTGTGTATGTTTGTTTAGAAAATTTCAGAAAATATGAATTTCTATATGTGGATTTATACTGGGGTATAGAGTATCCGCTTATTAATAAATTAGCAACATCAAAACAGATGATGGAAGAGAGTATGCTGAAGAAACTGTTTTTGAAAATGTGGTGGGGGGTGGGCGTGGAACTAGGTAAAATAGCCTTGAAGCTAGCAACGACAGAAGAGGACCAGATATCAGGGCCCACCAGTACCTACAGGTACAGGAGAGAAAATACCCCAGAGGAATTGTCCATATTGGTAGAGAAAAAGAGCGGAAACAGAGTCATTGACAAATTGCAGCCTGGGCAAGGAGGGAGTCAGGGGAAACACACCATGACTTCTCCATCCTTCCTCTCTCCTACCTTTGATGTGCTTCCCACTCGCCAGCTGAAAGCCAGATGGCAACAAGAGTCCTGCTGGAGTGGTCCATAGGGTTCGGCTCCTCAGGCACCAAGCAGGGTGGAAATGGCAGATTATGAAACTGGAGGGGAAAAAAGACAATGCTCAGCACAATTTATATAGGACTTTGTAGATTTTCAACAACCATTCACACAAATCTATTTAACTCAAATAGCCTTGAAAGAGAAGTAGAGAGAAAGAAATGTGAAGTTCAAGATTTTGAGTTTCCCAACACTGCCCATTTAATGTGTAACAGAGCCAATAATTAAGCTGTCTTCTAATTCCATCCCCAGAATTTTTCAGGCTAGTTGGGAACGATGTTAGAAAATCTAAATAGCTTAAAGAAATGCTATGGAACCCTTTCTCTTCTCTAATGCTGGGTCTTAAAAATAGTAATGTAGAAATGAAGTATGTAATGTGAATATGGGGTTCAAATAAACCTTCACTAGCCATGTGTCCATTTTTACAGCAGCCTCGAAGAGTCACAGAGTCTCTGGGAGTCCTGCACCAATCCTCTGAGAGAACCATTACTGAAGTGCATGTTGGAACATATGGTAAAGAATACAGCAAAAAATCTAAGACCCTAAAACCCTCCACAAGGAAATAACTTGAGCTCCACTAGAATGGCAAAACCTACATTTTGTTCTGTTAATGAGAAGTGACTGAAGAAATTTATAGGAGATCTCAAAACCAGAAAATAAGCCTTCTGTTTATTCAGAGCGAGGATTCTAGCTATCCTTTTATAATACTTGTGCCCTTACAAGGTCTAGAAAGGTCCTCAATTCAAAAGAAGTCATACTACTTAGAGAAAGGTGGTAAAATTAACAGATCACTGTGAATCGAAACAGTAGGTACTGTTAAATTAGGCTGTGCTGTGTGTCTTTAGAGCAGCATTTAGAGGAAGAAATGGTAATCGCAGAAAGGTAACATAGCTCAAATTAAACAGGCCCTTCAAAAAAGTTCTGATTTGTTTTGATGGAGAATGGTGTGTGTGATGTATAGTGTTTTGAGGTGTGCAGTTGAGGCACAAAGTGTGAGGAGTTTGAGGCCCATCAACAAAGTTAGAGAGCTTGAATGATACACCAAGGCTAGTTCATAAATAATGGGAAATGAAAATTACCCCCCTCCTCATATATTCTAGAACTGAATCCTAGAGTAAATCTCTTCGGAGACAGTTCTGCAGGCATTTTGCAACCTTAGAAACACTGAGTAGCATATCCATTGCGTTAACTGAGGTAGAGAATTGCTGTTTTTTAACACTACAAGCTGCATGCCATAAAGATGCTGTATCATTCATATGATTTGTAATAAATCTTTTGTATTCTTTCCTCACAATAATTTATCTGAAATAGAAGCCAACACCTTCCAGGTTACTAAGCCTAGCTATTGAATTAATTCATGAGCTGGACTGAAAAAAATGGGCCATTCTTCACCACCAGGATCATGAATATTTTAATGTCTGAATAAAGTTAAAGCAACTCAACTTTGTGGAGATGCCACCAAGAGAAAAATAGAGAATTAGATGCTATAGTGGACACTCTAATTTATTTCAACATAATTGAGTTAATAACAAAATTAAACTGATTGTTGCAGGTGAAACCCAACACTAGCTTAAACACCCATGATTGTTAATTCATGGAAAATTGGAGACTTACTATCCTCTCATGGTTTTGGCCATCCTAAGGAGACACCAAACCTTTCTGTACTGTAGAAAGAGGGGTGTGATTTCATTATGTGTTGAAACTTAACATCTGCACCAACATGCCCATAATTCCACCAATTCAGTAACAAAAATATGTTGACCACAATTCCCCAGAATAGGCTTCCTTAATCCAAAGGACCAGAACTGGGTGTGTGAAGACATATGTGAATAATCCCAGATAAAACAATGACTTTTTGAAAAATTTTCTGCCAACCCTAACAACCTGACAACGCAAAACGGAACTGAAGAGTCGGGAGCATAATTTTTCTCTGTTCTCCAACAACTTTGTCAGCTTATTCTTACCAAAATCAGAAAGGATAAAAGAAACATCCACAAAAGACTGATGAGATATTTGAAAATATATGTAGTATTTTAATGAACTATTGCTTCTATCATGGTTTTCCTTGATCGGTGGAACAACTGGGCAAGGGTATGTAACCTAACCTATCCTCAACCATACGTAGGGACTCCTCGTTTCCAACAAATAGTATCCACAAATCCTCCGCCCTACCACTACCACCACCAGCAGCAGCTCAGTGGTTAAGTTAATCATCTAACTCAATGCTTCTCAACACTGGCAGCATACTGGAATTACTGAAGGGAGTTTGAATCAGAATTTCTAGGGGTAGGAATGGACTATCAGCTTTTTTTTTTTTTTTTAAAGATCCATGTAGGATTCTAATGTACAGTTAGGACAGAGGACTGTTGCTATCCCGTACAAAGATACTGAAAGTGAACATGAATTTATTTGCATTACTTTCAGGACTTGAAAATCACTGCTTTTAACTAAATTTCCTATCTTCTTTCATTACGAGTACAATGCCCTTCAACTCATAGGTATTTGGTGAGAATTCTTTAATTAAAATGAACATTAAATGAAAACTTTACCATGTTATCTTCTAGTAAATTTTTATTACTGTATGACCTTAAGCATACTAATTCTTATCACTTATTTACACATTTGTAAAGTGGGGATAATTGTGTTTACGTTCTGGCATTATCCTGCAACAAAATGGGTTAATATATCAGCAAGTATTATAAAATGTTTGCTTATAATAGATGTTATATAGTAGCTGTCAACAAATAATTATAAATTGTAATTTTGAATGTGTCATTGTAGTCATAATTGCAGTGTTCATAACTTTTGACTCAAAATTTATGCAACAAATATTTATTAAGATTTACCATGGGTAGGCAATGTCCTGTAGGCTGACATCTAGCAAAACAGACTAAAATCCCTTTTCTTCATTGAATTTCATTTTCAGGGATACTGATGATAAACTATATAAGAAAAAGGACTGAGGAGGACAAGGGGGTTGGGAGTGGGAAACAGTGGCTTGGTGGGGAAGCAGTAATGTTAGATGGGATAACAAGGGAAGTACTTATTGAGACAGCTGCAATTTGAGTGAATGCCTGAGGGAAGTACATAAGTAAATATCCCAGGAAGATATTTGGGAGAAGGTATTTCAGAGTAAGGTAACAGTAAGAACATGCCTGGGGTGTTCAGGTAGCAGTGAGGAAGCTATTTTGTCAGTAGTAAAATCAACTAAGAGCAAAGTATCAGGAGGTTAAGACAAGACAATTAATGCAGTTGGAGGTGAGGCCACCTATAAAGCCTTGTGGACTGTGATTTTGCCCCTCTTGTGTACTCTTTCAGGTAAAGTTCTATTTCCTGCCCCCACGTTGCAGTGCAACAATTAAAACAAGTTATGAACAAAGAGTTGTGATCAAAATATGGTATGTGATTCTCGTAGACTAGTGAATATAATTGCCTCAGCATGGTGATAAGCATTTTTGAGATGGTAACTGCTCTGCAGTCCTGCTCCCTGGATGTTTGTGAAGGACATGACTCACAGCCACCAAAAAACAAAACAAAACAAAACAAAACAAACAAAAAACCCACCCACAGCAGAAGGTAGAAATGAACTTTGGTTGTTTAACTCATTAAGATTCTGAGTTGTTTGTTACTGCCTATAATTTACCCTGACTCAAACACACCTCATACTAAGGACTTCCACTTTTATTGTGAATAAAATGGAAAATTTGTGGGCATGTCTAAGACAGGTATGAAATAATTTGACTTATGCTAGACAATATCATTCTACTTTGTTGAGAATAAGATAAAAGCCCTAGGCAAGAATAGAAGCTCTTGGGCCAAAGTAACTGTTGAGAATGTGATTGCTTGGTGAAGTGGGGACCACGTGCAGCTCTTTAATCAGAATAGAGGTGAAGTAACTCACATATCCAGCCTTAGTACCTACATTGCTTCTGCCAGCTTAATTTCTATTCTGTCTTTGGCCCCAGTCATTAATTGGGATGCTTTCATTTTTGTTTTTCCCTAAGTTAGGTTGCCTGTAATTTAATTCTTATGCAAATATTAATTATAAATAAAAATAATTGATCAATTTATAAATGCAATAATGTATATTCAGGATCTACCATGTGACAGGCTGTAGACATTTAGACAGATACAAAATCTTTTTCCTTGCCCTTGACCCTCCATCTAGTTGGAGCCTCTAGAAACATACAATGAGTTGCCCATAATAGTAAAAGTGCCAATTTGTTTTTTTTAAGAATATCAGTGTTAGAATTCATTTAGGAAAGAGTTAAATCAGATCATTACTGTTAACTTTATAGAACAGGTACAATGTGAGCTTTCAGGGGGAAGATAAGACTTTCATAAGCAAAGAGTTGGGAAGGCATTTTAGTAACAAAAGCTTAGATATCAGTGAGTCAATCATTTTCAGATAAAATATGTAGACCATTTCTAAAGAAATATAAAGCTTATTAAAAAAAAAAAAAAGCACATTTGAAGAAAAAAGAAAGCAGCAAATTTTATAAAGGGCCCTGAACAACAGAATAGAGAAAATACAGGCTAGCCAAAGAAAAATTTTTTGGAGGTATTATAGTTTCAACATGACCAAAGGATGTTTATAATTTTAATATGCAAAGATGAAATGGGTCACTTAAAACATGACTGTGACAACATACCTGATTCAACTGTCTATATAATTTTGTCCCTACTTTAAAAAGAAACACTAGCTGGACTGTTTCATTACACACTATTTTATCTCAAATCTAAATCCAGGAATTATAGTGAATGCCTAAGGTAATAAAAGAAGATAAAATAAGTTAATATATATTTCCTAGCTAGGGAGAAAAAGAAACAATTGTACTGAGAGCTAACAAAAATAAATTACTTTTTAAAGAAATCTCACAAATAATTCTGCAAGAACATTATATTATTTATTTTCATAAAAATATTGCTTGTATAAGGAAAGAACTTGTGAATATTTGCTAATATACCACTATCTTAAAGCAAATTTCTGAAGTCTTAGATCAAATCTTATCATTTCCATTGGCATAATGTTCAGTTATAAGTCCAGTCTTCTGTAAAGGTCAAAAGGATTTCTTACAGGAGGAAAAAAAAATGATAGATTTGATCTGGTAAACAATTATTCAAAGATAAATTAAATTAGAGGATATTCTAGAAAGGAGTTGATAGGACCTAGCAGGGCACAAAGGATGTGCAAAAAGAATGTGCCCTTCGGGATCGGTTACATTGCCATTCTGAAATATAAAATATTATAATTGTGTTAGTGTAGCCATCAATGAAAGACAATGTGGAATACTGAGATTCTTACCAGCATTCAGGTTTCAGCCTGACCAATGACACTATAGGTTTTTAAATTGCTTATATTTAAGGGTGTTTCATTCTGATGAAAAAGCAATGGGTTTAATTACTTTAAGCATTAAAAAAATGTAGTTACTAATGATAACATTTCAAGCCTCAAGATAAAGAGTGTAACACCAACTAAAGCCTTCTTTAAAGATGGGATGTGATTTCAGGTTCACATATAAGTTCCTTAAAATACGATTATTTTACCATAAAAAGTAAATAATGTTGCTCTGAGAATTCAAAATTTTTATTTTTGGATATGAGTTCCAATTAGCAAACATTATTTTAGAAAAAAGAAGGCGCTGAAAAAAAGATACTATGTGTTTATCATCAAAGGCTTCATAGTACAAAGTTATTTGATTCTTTAAAGAAACATAGAGGAGATAGACAAGAAGGGTAGGTAAGATGAGAGAATAGAAAACATGGAACAGTGCTGATCATCACAGGACAAAGTCTACCATGATAATTAACCAGATCTCTAGATGGCACAGAGGACATATAAAATGGCTCAAACAAAAAAATCGAGTACTTTGATTTGTGAATGTTGCTTTGTCAATATTTATAGTTGGCACTTGGTTTAGAATGTCAGAGTTGCTGTTACTTTTATACAATTCATCCAACGCTACTACCTTGTACTCGAATAATCCATACCCTCAGATTGGTGATTTTATTTTCTACTATAAATTCTTACCATAGGCCAGTCTGTCTTCCTCTATCATATACTATCTAGTGGCTTATCTTTATCTTTCTGGGTGAGGGCATCTCACCTACAGAAATGCAGCATCCTTAGGGACTGTGGAGAAGTAAAAGTATGCACCAATCCCCAGAATATATTCGTTCACATTCGATTCACGTTTTGTACAAGTATAGTAAGTTTTCTCTTTCCTCACGTACATTCAAGGGATTGTGTTCAAATTTTCTTCTCTCTTCTACATCAAGTCATAGGATTTATATTAAGCACATAATACGCAGCACAATTTATCTTTTTTAAAAATTTAGACTTCTGTGTTTGCTTGGTTTTCCCCTGCTCTTTCACTAAGTGAGGTAACTGGAGGCCACACACAGCTTTAAGTTCAATTGACTCTTGTACAATATGAGTTTGAAATGAGTGGGTCAACTAATATGTAGACTTTTTAAAATAAATACAGGATAGCATGTAAATGTATTTTCTCTTATTTTCTTAATATTTTTTCTCTAGTTTACCTTATTGTAACAATATAGTATCTAATACATATAAATATGTGTCAATTGACTGTTTACGTTATTGGTAAAACTTCTGGTCAACAGTTGGCTATTTGTAGTTAAGTTTTGGGGGGGCCAAGTTACCCGACGGATTTTTGACTGTGCAAGGGACCAACGGCCCCAACCTCCATGTTGTTCAAAGGTAAACTATACGTTGTCAGTGGTAAAACCCTTATTCCACTATTGGTGACCTTAATTTTGAAGCCTGTGTGTGTCATTATAAGTTAGAGGTCAACACACTTTTTCTGTAAAGGGTCATATATGAAATATTTTAAGCTTCCAGGCTACATAGGTCTCTGTCTCATATTCTTCTTTGTTTCCTTTAAGAACACTTTAAACTGTAATAAATATTCTGAGCTTGTAGCCATTGAGAAGTAGATAGTGGGATGGATTTGGCCTTTCAGCAGTAGTTTGACAACTCCTGTTCCACATTATTGAAGCTCACTTAACATAGTTTTCTTCATTTATGTGACTGTGTGAGAACTGAGTGAGATATATAAAAGCCTAGACCTCAGGAAGTGTTTAAAAAGTGTTGACTATTATTGATGGCAATTTTATCATTAGGATACTTGTAAGTAATAGAGGCAGTTAGAAAAGAATAATGTATTTATTGCCATTTGAAGGATTTGAATCATGATAGACATGCTGATAACAGATATTCTGAGAAAGGATTAGAAGCACAACATAAGTCTATCGTTTGCCTTAAGTGAAATGCAAATCAAAACCACACGATACCACTTCATACCCACGAGGGCTGCTATGGTAAAAAAGATAACTAATCATAATAACTCTAATAATAAGTGCTGATGAAGATGTAGATAAACTATAAAAGAGCAAATTAAATCTAAAGTAACCAGAAGAAAGAAAATGATAAAGATCAGAGTGAAAAATCAATAAATAGAGAAAAAAAGAGAAAGAAATTATATCAAAAACTGGTTGAGAATTTCAAAAATCAATAAACCTCTAGCTGGAATAGTCAGGAAATAAAAAAGATATAAATTATAAAAACGAGTAATGCAAGAGGTGATACCACTGGAGATACTATAGATATTGAAAGGATAATAACAGAATATTATCAACAAGTTTGTGCCAATAATTTAAACACCATAGAGGAAATGAACAAATGCACTGAATTACGAAAACTGCCAGAGCTCACTTAAGAAGAAACAGATCAATTGAAGAACCTCATGTCTTTTTGAAAAATTTGAATTTGCACTTGAAAACCTCACAAGAAAAAAATATATATTTCAGGCCTACATGGCTTCACTGGTGAATTCTAGCAAGTTTTTTGTGTTTGTTTAAGTTTATTTATTTGATAGAGAGCAAGCCTGAGCACATGCACAAGTGGGAGAGGGGCAGAGAGAGAATTTCCAAGCAGGCTCCACACTGTCAACACAGAGCCCCATGTGGGGCTTAATCTCACGCCTGTGAGATCATGACCTGAGCCGAAATCAAAAGTCAGACACTTAAGTGGCTGAAGCACCCAGAAGCCCCAAATTCTAGCAAGCTTTCAAGGAAAAAAGTATCAATTCTGTACAGACTCTTTCTGTAAAATTAAGGGAATGGAATAATTCCTGACTCGTTCAATGAGGCAAAACTTATCCTGATACCAAAATCACACAAAGATATTCCAAGAAAGAAAATTACAGGTCAATATCCATGAATAAAGACACAAATATTCCAGATAAAATTCAGCAAACAGAAACCATCAATAAATATATAATTTGCAATTCACCATGTCAAACTAAAAAAGAAAAATCATACAATCTTTCCAATAAATGGAGGAAAAAATTTGACATTGTCCAATATCCATTTCAGATAAAAAAAAAAAATCAGAAAACAGGGAGTAGAAATCAAATAAATCTGATAAAAGACAACTATGGAAAAAAAATCTCAGATTATACTTAATGGAAAAAGTTGAACTGCTTTCCCTTTAAGATCAGGAAAAAAACAACAATGTCCCCTATCCCCACTCCTATGCAACATCATTGTGAACATCCTAGCCAGTGCAACAATGCAAGAAATTTTTTAAAAGTTCAGATTTTAGGGGAAGAATTAGAACTGTCTTTATTCATGGACAATACAACTATATGTCTATATGGAAAATCCAATGGAATCTACAAACAAAAAACTGATCCATAAGTGTTATAAAGTCTGTTATATTTCTGTTACTAGTAATAAGCAATTAGAACCATTATTTTCTAAAATACCATGTATAGTAATATGGAGATATAACATATTTAGGAATAAATCTGCCATATCTGAAAACTTAAAAATATCACTTAGAATTTTTTTCAAGATCTAAATAAATGTAGTAACATCATGAATTCATTAATTGGAAGACTTGGTGTTGTTTAGATGTCAGTTCTCCCCAAAATGATCTGTAGCTTAAACACATATCAAAATACCAGTAATTTTTTGTAGGAATTGACAAGGTTATTATAAAATTTATATGAAAATCAAAAGATCTAGAATAGCCGAAACAACTTTGAAAACAGAACTAAGTTGGAAGACTTAACCTGACCAATTCAAGATTTATTTTAAAGCTACAAAGGTCAATATAACATGGTTGGCATCAAGACAGACAAACAGATCAATGGAACATAATAGAATCTAGAAATAGACGCACATGTATATGGTCAATTGATTTTTACCCAACTGTAAAGTGCAAGTGGTTGAAATGTTTATCTTTTCAACAAATGCCACTGGAACAGTTGGCTACCTACTTGGGAAAATAATAGCTTTGATCTATAACTCACAAAATACAATAACAAAAAACAAAAAACACAAAAACACAAAAACTCAAAATAGATCATAGTTCAAAATTTAAAATCAAAATTCAAAAAAAAATTTTAAAGAAGACATAGGAGAAAATCTTTGTGATCTATGTCAAAGAATTCTTAAATAGGACTCCTGACCCATGCTCCATCGAAAAATGATAAAGACCTCAGAAAATGTAATTATATCTGCCCTTCAAGGACATTATTAAAAGAAGGAAAAGACAAGACACAGTAAAAATACTTGCATCATACATCTAATAAAAGGCTTATATCCAGAGTATCTAAAGACTTTCAAAACTCAGTAAGAAAACAAACAACTCAATCTGAAAAATTAGCCACAAACTGATATTTTAGCCTAGGAAACTCAGATTAATTTTGTAGATAAATCTGGATTTGAAACTCAGGTATTAAAGCTACTTTTCATACTTGCCTTATAACCTGTTATTTTTTTTTTCATTTTCCCCCTATCCACAATCTTCTAAAACCTGTGCCAGGATAGATAAAAGTTAAAGCCAAACAATGAAATTTTATGATATATTCATTTACTTTATTATATCTGTAAATGTACTTAGGTACATATGTTTTCATAAGTTGCTTATGTTTTCTCGTAATATACTATATTTGGGCTCACCATACTAAATGAAAAGATAACATTTATGTGCCTATTGTTTGGTATATGAAAATCAGAGATTTTTAATTCTGAAAGAATTTTATTTAAGAGAGAAGTACATTTCAAGTGGAAAATGGAAAGATAAATTTGAGAACATACAAGGTATAACACTTGATAGAAGATTATTACTTTGCATATGGATGCATCCATCTTCTAGTTTTCACTGGGTATGGCATCATATATGCAGAGGAAAATTATAAATATAACCAAATTAATTCTTTCTCCTGAGGAGCCTAGGTTATTCACTGAAAAATAAAATGTCTCTGTATACACATAAACCACTACTTTTGTGTTCCTGTTGTCATTTTCCTTTTCTTTACCAAAGTAATGTTAGGAAAAAGTAACTTTTTGGGGCAAAGGAGATCGAGGTTCATATTTAAGACTTAATCATTTTTAATAAGAGGTAAGATTCTTCATCTGTAAAAGTCTTCTTTACATGTAGCATAGGGATATTAATCCCTAAGGTGTTCACTAAAATTAGTGTATGTAAAGCATCCATGCTCAGTAAATGTTAATTTCCCACTTCTACTTGCTGCTTTAATTCTGTTGTTGATGTCTACAATATGTGTGTTGAGAAACCAATATAAAAGAAGTGAAAGCCCAGTAATAATTATAAAAATCCTTTCTAAAGGTGTTCTTCTTTGTCTTGTTAGTCAGTCAACAATTAGGGCTTGAAATGCTAAGGACACCTAATACTCTTTCCAAAGAATTTGACTCCTTCCTTGAGTATTTATTTTTAACATAGTCATTTGAACCACTCTCAAAGATTTTATGGTAAAAGTGAAAAGGGAGGGTGATTTCTAATCATTCAATTATTTGGAAAAAGTAGAAAAGCAAATCGCTCAAATAAAGATATAAATTATTTATGGGGCCCCTGGGTGGCTCAGTCGGTTAAGCGCCCAACTTCAGCTCAGGTCATGATCTCACGGTTCGTGAGTTCGAGCCCCATGTCAGGCTCTGTGTGACAGCTCAGAGCCTGAAACCTACTTCAGATTTTCTCTCTCTCTCTCTGCCTCTACACCACTCGTGCTCTGTCTCTGTCAAAAATAAACATTAAAAAAAAGATATAAATTATTTGCAATATGTAAGAAATGGGAGCACTACTAATTAAAAATAACTTATTTCTAATCTATCAGGCTTTTGTTGATGTCATTCTATTCACCCTAACCAATACATTTGTTAAAGATTTTATTTTTAAATAATCTCTACATCAACATGGGGCTCAAATTTATAACCTTAAGACCAAGAGTCGCCTGCTCTACAGACTGAGCCAGTCAGGAGCCCCACCCCAACCAGTATTTTAATTCTGTGCTGGCTCAAGCAAATTAAAATATATAGCGCAGCCTGAAATAAAAATAGGGGGAACAGGCTAAGGAAATCAGCATTTTCTACGTTCTCAGGGCCACATCTGAGATGTAACAAATCTTTAAATATATAAAAATATATTCAACAAGGTAGATGTGTGTATAGATACATAGGAGGAAAAAGAAGGACGAAGGAACGAAGGAAGGAATGCAGGCAGGAAAAGGAAGGAAGGAAGGAAGGAAGGAAGGAAGGAAGGAAGGAAGGAAGGAAGGAAGGAAGGAATGAGGGAGGGAGGGAGGGAGGGAAGGGAGAGGGAAAGAGGAGAGAAAAAAGAAGAAAGGGAGGGAGAGAGAAAGAAGAAAAAGTTCCTTTATTTTCTTCACGTAACATCAACCCGGGCCTCATATTGTGACTTAGTATTTGTGAATTTTCTGTGTGTCATTATAAAAATTACTTCAAGCTGAGTAAAATTAGGTACCATGTTAGTCCACGTCGTCAGAGTAAAGGTGCTCTTTAAAAACAGCTCTGGAAGATGGTTATTTCTCCTTCTCCCCTCCGTTTACTAACAAGTATGGATTAGCAGACTACACAGTACAGCCTACTTCCAGCTCGCTCTCAAGCGCTGTAAACCAGTAACAGTTACCGACAGACTAGCAATTACAGCCTACACAATTCATTACCTCTTTTAACAGGGTTCTTTTGTTTCGTAGCATAAAGGAAAGAGAAACCCTGAATTGATACCCAGTCCTGTGTGGTTAAAGCTATAAATTCTGTAGAATTATGTCCCAAACTACCATTTGGTGCTACTACTTGAGGGCTCTGTTTATTTGTTTGCTGCTCTGTTTTGACTAAGGGAATAAGGAGTCTTCCAGAGAAACAGCTTGCCTGCTTCCCCCTGAAGCTGACTTCATTCTTTGAAACCACAGACTTATTTTTGTTTGGTCATGTTTTAAAAACCATGTCAAATCTGACTTTAAATTTGGAACTAAACATGAATTTTCAGGTCTTTTTTCTTTCTCTTTATTCTTGGAGAAATAAAATGTTCTGTCTCAAAGAAAAATACAAATATAAGAGTCTCTCCCAATATCTAATTTTTAAAACATTTAAATAAATACCATATGGATTTTCTTTCTCTTATAATATATGTTTTAAGAAACCTATAGAAAAAAATGTCTCACATTTTTACCTAAAACAAAATCTGTCAAGAAACATCCTCAGCTGCTCAATATGGTGCATTTACTCTGCTCTGCAGGTGTCCAATAGCTCTTTTTTGCCCTGCTATAAATCATCTATTAAGGACGGTTGACTCTCTACTCCAAATTAGGGGACCTGGCAGCTGTGAGAATAAGGAGCCTAGAACTACCAATTACTTTGTCTGGATAAAGTTTCTGAAATACTACAGAGAGGACACTTGGGTAAAAATCAATAGTTCCTACACTATGGTTTGAAGTTTTGAAAGAATGGAAAAATGCTTTCATCCAGCATGCTTAAGAGTTCATCATAATTTAAACATGATGCAAAGCCAGGAAAGTAGCACTGGAGTGAATCGGCCTTTTGAGAAACGTTTCTAGATAGAGTGGCACTAAGATATCTTCATAAAGTTCATCTATACTCTATTTCTCTGTCAGCAGTGTAGAAAACGACCAAGAATCACACTGGTCGTATTTGTGCACTGTACTTACAGTATTTTATTCATTGCATCTTCTATTAGTTCAAAAAAAAAAAAAAGGTAGGAAAACATTTGTCTATACCAGTAAGAGCTACTGTGCATAATTGGGTGGTGGGGGGGGGGGAGGGGGTGATGAAAAGTTTAAAAAGTGTCTCATCCTAGCCCTCCCAGCCTTGTTCTATGCTTTACCATGGGCACTAAATGAACCCTAACCTTATTTAAGATTTAAACCAGATAATTCATGAAAATTCCTTAGCACAATGTCTGGTGCACAATGACCATTCACTATCATTAAATGATAGCTACTTGTTATTGTTGTTATTGTTCATTTGTATTGGTTGATTTTTAAAGATTATTCTGGCTACAAAATTGCTCTCATGAAGTGAAATATATAGAGAGCGCCTAACATCCACTAAAAGTATCAACATAGTGGTATGATAGAATATTACATTAGGAAAAAAGCCATCAAGAACATCTGGTGCCATTTGGTTATTTTATACCTAAGGCAGCTAAGAATCAGAGGGCTGGAGCTGTTGACGAACATCCCTCACACGTAGTTCAAAACAGGGACACTCTACATGAAAGTATGGTATGCATGCGTTTTCTTTTGCTTTATGCCACCCAAGGCTGCAGAATGCTAAGAGTCTGGAAGTTTTCCTGGCTCCTCAGAGAGAGAACACCTGGTATTCTGAGCACTCCAATTTGAGGGAACGCAATGTGTTTTCTTCAATGCTCTCTCACACACACACACACACACACACACACACACACACACACGGTAATAACACCAACAAAACCATAGTTCTACCTCATTAGGACCCCTCCAAAGTGGCTGCACTTAAAGTCTGAGAATATCATCTGCTGCCATAGATACATTCTTCAGGAGGGCAGACGGGAGGAGCAGAGCAATTGGTCTTGAACGTATCATAGGTTTCCTCAAGTCCTTCAGATCCTAATTCTGCTCTGCTTTTTTGTACCTACTATACTAAGTGTGTAGCTACATTTTCTGTGTCACAACAGCCTGAGGCAAAATATAAAAGTTAGAATTGTAAAGCAGAATTTATGACCCCAAATACCTCCTCTGTGAGAATTCCCAAGTCTTTCTCATCTGTGGATTAGTCTTCTGGAGCACCTCTTGAAATTCATTTTCCTCCTCTCTTCCTCCAGCTGCTAATTCTTACTAGAAGTTCCATTTCCACTGCTACCACTCAGCAGAAATAAGTACAGCATCTGCTGGCCATCAGTGTTTCCCTAACACCGGCTGCACTCAACTGGGTGAAGTCTCCTCTCAGTGCAGGTGCACTGGTTCCTCAGAACTTTAAGCTTCTTATACCAAAGAGCTCATTAGTGAAAATACAGGAAACTACCAATATCTGGCCATTTATGACAAGTTAAGAATGATTCTACCTAACAGCTTTACTGGCTCTGGGGTTCAGAAGTGACACCATGGACGCTGGGCCATATTACAATTTGAATGAAGACTTGAGCTCATAAATCACCTGTTCCTCCAGCTCTGACCCATTATGTAAAGAGCCCTTAGTCCCTTCCCTTAGGAAGAATTCTTTCCCAGAATACCGCATGCTTCCCCATATGGGCCATGTGCATCTAATACCCCTAGACATATTTAAATAAAATCTAATTATAGTTGAAGATTAAGAGTTGTCTTTTGCTACACATAGGATTTCTGTGATGGCTTACTGCACAGAAATGACAGTGCCTGAGCCACTCTTGATACAAGAGAGTCAGAATTCAGCCATAACAAATTATTTCCCCCAACATTATCGATGCTACCACCACTACCAAAGGAATATTATCACAAGTGACTGTTTAAATATGTCCCACATTTTAAATCTGGACCTTCCTTACAGACAGAATTCCAACTCACATCTCTCCACTCTGACTCCTCTAAAACCTTCCACCTTTTCTTCTTCTCTTCCCTGGTGTCACTGGCACCCCCCAATTTAGTAAACGCGTGAATTTAATTAATGAACTTCTCATTCTTCCTTCCAGATCATTAACAAAGGCATCAAATAAAAACAATCCTAACACCTAAGCCTACATCTTCTCACTGGCTACCTCCTTCCCACTGTACACACTCCTGTACATTATCACCAGTAATTTAAAATTCTTTAGCCAAAAGTAGTCGTAGCTGGGTCCAATGGTGTAAAGTAAGCCGACAGTAAATGCATTAGTAAACTTCCCATCATTTTGGTCTATCATCCTATGATAAAGTATAAAACTGGAGAAAATATGTCTTATACACAACGACCATATGTAAATTATAAATCAGTCTCCTCATTAAAAACCTAAGAAAAATTATCAAAGAAAGTCTGTCTTCTACTTGACCTTTTTTGTTGAATCTTAATCCGGAACTCTGCTTCTCCCCTCCCTTCTGCACCCTGTACTGGCAGGCTCTAGTACTTTCTGATTCAAAATTCAGTCCTGGGAAAAGATTTTTTTTTTTTAATTCACTCAAATTTTTCATCCCTACCATGTGCCTGGCACTGTTCAAGGCGTTGGACATATAAAAGTGAACTAAAGAGTCAAAATACCTCTAGTAAATAAACTTATGCTCTAGAAATTAGCTACTAAGTCAATATGTAGTATGTCAGATCTTAGTAAGTCCTACATAGAAAACTAAAGCAGGTTAAGAAATAAATGAAGGCACTGAGAAGGGTACTTGTTGGGATGAGCCCTGAGTGCCGTTACGTAAGCAATGAATCATGGGAATCTACTCCCGAAGCCAAGAGCACACTGTATACACTGTATGTTAGCTATCTTGACAATAAATTGTATTAAAAAAAAAAAAAGAAAGAAAAAATGAAGTGTCAGGTTAAGGAGGGGAAACTGTTATTAGCTATTGTTAGTAAAAGGGTTTTCACTGATACAGTTGACTTTTGGCAGAGTGCCAAAGGAAGTGAGCACATAAGCCACATTGTTACTGGGGAAAAATGCACTCCAGGCTGTGAAAAAGCAAAATCATAGTGGCTCAGAGCATAGTGGGTTCAAGAAAGGAGATCAATGCAGCAGGAGGGCAGTAAATCAGCAGATGTGCGGGAGGAAACAAAGTCAGAGGGTTTAACAGGAGGCCAGATCACACAGAACTTTCTAAACCTGGTAAAAATTTAGGGTTTTATCCATACCAAGATGGAACTCCATTTTGAGTAAAGGAATAATATTATGTGATTGAAATGTAAAAGGAATACTCTTCATCAGTGTTTCTGTGACATGTATAGAACAATCACCTTGGAATCCTATAAATATGCAGATTTTGATTCACTGGGTGTGAGTGAAGTCCAAAATTCTCTATTTCTGACAGGCTCCTCAGTCATAGTGATATTGTTGGTCAGTGGGCCATACCTGGAGAAGGAAAGTTCTACAGGTTCTCAAGGGATGGTCCCTAGACCATTAGCATTCAATCACCCAGAAACTTGGTAGAAGTGCAAATTCACTAATTGAATCACAAGCTCTGGGAATGGAGCCCAGCAATCTATATTTTAATAAGACTTTCAGGTAAGTCTGCTTTGTGGCGAAGGGTGAGAACCATAATTCTGTATGACGACTACAAATATACCATAAGGTAGCAAGGGTGGAAACAAGAAGAACCATTAGGAACTGTTGGGATAGGATGAGACAACAGTAGCTTGAGTCAGGATGTTCTACTTGATGTGATGAGAAGGGACTGAACTGTGGAGGTATTTTGAAGGTACAGCCAACAGGATTTGTGAAGTATAGGAGACAAAGAAATAGAGGGTGATCTTGAGGCTTTTGTTTCAATAATTTGAAGAATGGAATTGCCATTTACAGACCAAAGAGATGGATGGAACAAACCAAATGCAGGAGTCAGGAATATGGTTTTGGACTTCTTAAGTTTGATACGTACTAAGTATATTCAAGTTTGGATGGTGAGTAGGTATTGGAAATATGATTCCCTATGTCAGGGTAAAAGCATAGGCAAGAAATCCAAAATCGACAGCTGTATTTCAAAGTTCAAGGCATTATAGCCACTGCAATGAATGAGACCACCTAGGTAGTCAATGCAAAATGAAAAAAGGTCCAAGTACTGTAATCTCTGGAGCATTCCAGTTTTAGAGGTCTGATATACAGAAACCAGCAAAGGAGCCTCACAAAGAGCAACAGACAATGTAAGAGAAACCAGGAAAAATAAATGAGGGCAGCGCCCAAGATGGGAGCTATTCCCCTCTAAAGAAGACAAAAGGTTTGTGACTCAAGGTGGTGTTCTTCAGGTTGTATATTTCAGGTGGAGAGGTATGGGGCTCGGAACAGTGGACAAAGGTCCTGAAGCTATTATCACATAGGTCACTGCATGACTACAGTCAGCATCACCCTCTCTTTTGATCATTTCTTTTAGATGTTATAATTGATGAAGAGGACGAGACCCACTGCTTATAAGTTACATCATCCATTTGAAGGACTTTCAGTCCCAAGCTTCCTTTCAAGGTACTAATTAAGAAACTTAATGTTAGGATATGCCAGGTCAAGAGAGTCATAATTAATATATTTATATTATACAGATTTACCAGATATACCCTCCCCACTGTATACATGCCCTTCACCATGTGTGAGCTCTCTAGTCATTGACTAGCTCAATAAATATGTTTTTAAATGCTGAATTAATGAAATAAAAGGCAAGCCCCCATAAACTCTTTATCTCTGTCCTTAGCAATACATTTTTATAATAGTTAGTTTTTCTTTCACAACTATATAACTTCTATTTTAAAAATGTTTTAAAATAATAAAGCTATTTCCCATAGATTGTCCCACTTAGCCGTCAAACATCTCTGATATAGCTAGGTAGGTAACATTATCACTACCTGATAGCTAAGAAAAGTAAGTTTCAAGGTCAGACATGTAAGTTAATGAGAAAACTAAGGTTAGAATCTAGGGTCCCTCAGGTCCTAGGCCAGGAAATACCCATACTTGATCATATTCTGCTGGGGTTTTTTTCTTTCTTTTTTAATTTCTTATTTTACAAGGATAATTTTTTTTTATTTATTTTGAGAGAGAGAGCATGCAGGTAGGAGAGAGGGAGAGAGGGAGAGAGAGATAGAGAGAGAGAATGGAAATATCCCAAGCAGGTTCTGCACTGTCCATACAGAGCCCAATGTAGGGCTTGAATTCACAAATCACAAGATCATGATCAGAGATGAAGTCAGTTGCCTAACTGGCTGAGCCACCTAGCTGCCCCATACTCTGCTATTTCAAACATGCTCCATGCACAAATGGGAAAACCAAAGCCCAACTCTGATTTCCTCTTAAAGCATCAACAGACATGATTTTAAATCTGTTCTCATTTTACAACATCATTTTTTCATCAAATGAGTATGATGTGATTTACATTAGAAGCTACAAATTTAAGAAGTAAAATACAACTGTGTTTTTAATATATATATACATGATTATAATTAATTATATCAGAATGGCGGAACTGTTCTAGCCAATTTGTCACCTCACAAGGGTGTTGTAAAGATTAATTAGAATTAATCAGTTGAGTTATTTGGAGGCAAAAGCATTATAAAAGTGTTAAGCATGGTTATTTCTCTTTAAGATCAGTTTGACTTAAAAGAAGTCCTTGATCAGTAAAATATTCTTGAAAAGATTCACTTTACAGATAGTTGTAGTTCTGATTTGTTCTTGAAGAAGACTCCAAGCAGTGATCTCTTCGGTTTTGATCTAATACAATGAAGGCAAACAAATTTGATAAGAAAATAGAAGTACTTGACAGTTTTACTTGACTGAAGGAAATATTTGCATGCTATTTGTTTCAATATTCTCTTTCTTCATCTCCAGTATACAAGCATTTAATTATTATGCTTAGTATTTTTTTCATAATATACCAAAAATGTCAACTGACAAAATCCTGTAAGAGAAACAGAATATCTATTCACCAATTAGGCAGCATTTAAAATGATTAAGCGTTTTTCTTAAGTGTGGTTTTGTTAAAACAGCTTTCATTTTAAAATGTCAAAACTTATCAAAAAGCATTTAGCATGACTATAGACATTCCACCTAGAGATAAGGAAAGTTGCCTTTATATAACACATTTCTTAATTCATGTTGGTACCATTTAAGACCACTCTATATAACTATTTTCACACATCTTCTCTCCTTTGGCTAACCTCATCTTCAACTTTACTTGTCTTACTTACCTGTGAGAATTCATTTTAAACATGTATATGAACAAAAACAGATCCATGTTAGTGACTAAGATACTGACAACAGCAAACTTTGAGGTAAATTTTTATTAGTATCAGGGCTCTAAGAGAATATTCAGTAATTTCAAATATAAATTTTAAAAGTTTAATCCCATTCACACCTGATACGGAAGGCATAATGAATTTCACTGGGTATAGTAAATTAAACAAATTATAATCGAGAACTTTCATGAGCAAAGAAGAGTTGTGCATTTCTCTGATGTCAGAAGCCTGGTTCATCCACCAACTCATCATGCTGCATGAGAAACTAATCAATGGTGAGTTAATTTGTTTAATAGATTTTGAATAAATGGTCTGCTGACTGATACCATTGCTCCTCTGATTCCTTCTAAAAGGCAAAGCAGAGCAGTTTTTGTGGAATATTAAATATATTTTCTAATGTCCTTCTTAAAAAGAAAAAAAGCTTAAGAAGGAGATTTCTGGAAAAGGCAGCACCAATAGTGTTTTGTTTTGTTTTTTATATAGAGATAAAATCAATTCTTAAGTTGGAGAAGTTATCTGGTATTTCTTATATATATTTATCAATTCAATCCTTCCTTTTTTTTCAATCTTTACTTTCTACAGTATTTAAAATCATCCCCTACCATTGCCCTGTTCTAGAACAAAGCAAAGCTCAAAAATTGAAAATCTTGCTTGTGTGTATTAGTTTCTGTTAACTGCTATTACAAAAAAATGGGAAAATACAGTGAAGATTCGCAAATAAATGTTACTCTATGGTATGTAATTAATTGATGTAGAACAGGACCATTTCTCCCCCCACCTTTTTCTTTTTTTTAATCTTCCATGTATAGCAAGCACAAACCAATGGGAAGACTACAGACAGACCATGGAATCGTTCAAACCAATCATCAACATTGACTTCTGTTTCCTTCTGATTTTGTACTTTTGAATATTAATGTGCAGAGCTTCAGTTTCTAGGGCTTTAAAGGACAATAACAAAGCTCACAGAATTGATTTGAAGATTAGTTAATATGTGCAAAGCTCCTACTAAAGCATGGCACTAGGTAGGCACTTAGTACACAATAGTCAGTACTCTTATTATCCTCTTGAAATGGGAGGGGATATGGACTCAAGTTTCACTTAACCCAAAAGCACACAAACCTTTCTCAAACACACCATTTATAGTAAGTGTCACTGATTATTGAATTGAATATAAATACAGAAGTTTCAGGCAAAAGTGAATAGGTTAACAGGAATAGGGAATTACAGTAAATGAAACAAGCAAATGCTTAACAGGAAATGCACTGTTTCCTATAATGTTGTCAGCCTGCTTCAAATAGATCACAGGATTTTTAAGTTCTGGATGAATCATTATTCAACGCCTCTTTTCTTGATTAATGTATTTATAACCTTAATGCAGTATTCATTGGCATGAGTCCATAGAGAAGTTTAAACCTCTCCAGACACTAACTTTCTCCAATTCTGCCCGTTTCTTTGTGGGACAACTGCAATTTCAGCCTCGTGGATCCCTCACCATATGCTCTATCTAAAATATTTAATATGCAGGTATTTTTTAAATTTACTTGTCGATTTCAAAAACAGGACTTCTGGGAGCAAAATTACAGTTTGCATTGTCAGCACCTTGTTCCACTGCTGCATTTAATGAAGTAATTGGATGCCTACCCGTCAAAGATGAAGTCATCCCTAGTCCCATCCCTCTCCCAGGAGCTGTATACAGCATGGTGACTCCAACATCTCTATCTTTTCTGAGGCTTTTTTTTTTTTTTTTTTTTTTTTTTTTGGTATGCTCCAGACTTACTTCTACCTTCCACTGGAAAAATCAAGTTGGATGAATTCCAAGTATTTCCCAGCCAACTGTCCAAAAGTGAATTCCTTACCTTTATGCTAACAATTCCTCTTCCTGACTTTGTCAAATCATACCACTGTGTAACCAGTCACTTCAGCCAGATCTGGTATATGGTACTCTTTCCTCTGCATGTAATGGTCACTTAAGCAGATGAATTCCACATACTACTCTGGGTATCTGTTGAATCTATCCTATTCTGTGGCCTTATTTCAGGTCCTCATCGTCTCTCACCTGGATGATTTCAAGTTCCTCTAATCATTTTCCTCATCATCCTTTCAAATTGGTACAGTAAATCCCTTTATATTATGGCTTTAGGGGCTCCTGGGTGCCTCAGTCGGTTAGGCGTCCGACCCTTGATTTCAGCTCAGGTCATGACCTCAGAGTTCAGAGTTCGAGCCTCACGTTGGTTCTGGGATGGCAGCATGGAACCTGCTTGGGATTGTCTCTCTCTTACTCTCTCTCTGCCCCTTCCCCTCTCGTGCTCTATCTCTCTCAAAATAAATAAATAAACTTAAAAAAAGTACTGGGGCTTTGGGTATGTCCTTAAAAAAGTGTTCTCGCTATTTTGAGTGATCCTGTATAAAGGTAAGTTTTCTGACCAAATGACTACGGAGAGAACTTTAGTTAAGTAACTGGGCTTTCTGTTAGGCTTGCCATGGCATTTAACAGGCTAATGTCAATGCTTAAGAGAGTTTTAAGCAAAGAGCTAATATGTGTGTATTTGTGCACACATTTATAATTTAGGGATGGCAGGGAAACGGACAAGATTAAGTTCAATGAAACATGCTTTTGAACGTTTTGAAAAATATAGTCTCTACCATACTAATTATACATCATGATGGTCTGACACTGTGTTTTTTACTTTTTGCCTTCATCTCTTTATCATAGCATATCATTCTGAAAGTGGCTCTCTAACCCTAGAATGAGATCAAGCCTCCTATGGCTTACCTAGGGTTTTTAAAGTTTTAACAAAATTACCTTCCTTGGAAGCAGATAGCTGCCCCAACAGAAAGTTTAATTTAATTATACCTAAAATAGGGGGGGAGGTTGGGGTTTAAAGATCCCTGGCATCCAAAACGAATTTACAGAAATATTCCTTTAAAATGTAAGCATACTTAAAAATAAGTTGTTTTTTTTTTTACAGACCTCACTTGAAAAACTAAATGGTAAATGTAAATCTTAAATAATTAAGATCTTCTGTGTACTGAAGATAAACAAAAATAAATATGAAGAATTATACCCAACTGCTAACAAAGTGAAGTCAATGTAGAAAAAAAAAGAATTGAGTTCAATGTACAAGTATTCAAACTATGTATACTATGTTAGCAACTGATTTCAAGTATTGAGACAACCTAAAATTTAAATCGCTATTTCCCCGGATTTCCTTAATTTTATTCCAACATCTATTTTGTGAGCACTGAAAAGGAAAGCTGATGAAGTCAGTGGTGCATTTGTAATTCCACCATAAAGCAGAGGGAAAATGCCAAGCCTCTATGGCCAGAGAGATGTAGCCTTAAATATCTGTCATGCCAGTTCCTAAATTAGTGGACCTTTTTGAGTTCCATTTTCCTTATAACTAAGGAGACCACAATACTAAGTTTACCTGTGCTTAAACCAGACCAAGAAGGAAAAGCACACCAGCACAGTTATTGGTACCTAACAGATGCTCAAAAATGTTCTCCCTCTTTCTCTGAATCTTCTGGTATTTCTATCATATCAATAAATAAATTAAAGAGAAAAGGGATAGGATAGCAAAAATTCTAAAAACATGTATTTTACAATACTTCCTACATTTCACACTACCCAAAAGCAAGTTAGTCTCTTGCTTAGTGTTGGACATTTTTAAAAAGCCATTCTCAATTTTTTAATAAAAGCAATGACCCACTCTTTTTTAATTATTAGACTGTTTATAAGCTACGTGATTATATTTATGTCTTGAATATAACATTAATCCTACAAGTCTAATCTTGAAGGAGAAAAACTCAATTACCTTTGAAACTATTACATTTGTGCCATAATATTTATTGCAAGGGAAACACTGTATTTGATTTTTCAGAGGAGAAAAAAATTATTTTCCCTCATTCTTAAAACCAATAGTATCAAAGAGAATTAAGGGCACTAAAGTCTGTTATTCTGCTGATCAAAGTAAAAAATTATCAGGTGCCACATAATTAACATTTACCCTATTAACATTAGTTAAAAAAATTAAACATCAAAGCATATTAAATAATTAAGGGCAAAACAACAAAGCAGTTGGCTTAGAAGACACTGAAGTTCATAGTGATTTGGTGGTAAGAACACAGATTTTAGCTGTAGAGAGCGCTGGTCTAATTTCTGGTTCTACCACCGGTTACCTACGAGAGCCGCACTAAGGCTTTCCAGCATCGGCTTTCTCAGCTACGAATTGCTGATGAGAAGACATTGCTTTGTAGATGGGAGCCACTTAATTACTATACCCCAAAAAAGAAAGAAAGTATGAAATATACCTCTCAATACTTCAATGAAAGTAACAATTTTTATGTTTCATTGACTTTTCACAGATCCCCCAAATCCATGTTACTACTTAAAACACTTTGGTATTTAGTTCTAAAATACTAAACGTGGTGTTTCCATTCTGTCATTCCCGCATCCCAAAGCCAAGACACTGCTGCCATCTGAGATAATAAGAATCGAGCTCCCTGCCCCTAAGACAAAGTTGACAAGTGGCTTGTTTTCACCCAGCTGATTAAGTTCAATACTTGACCTTTTTGGCTAGAAATATGATTGACTCCTGGTTTGATATTCCTTGTGTATGTGGACTCTAACTCTGTCTTCAGGCCTGAGGGAGTCCAGCTATATCATTTTACAGACTGAATAAGAGTAAGACAGGGTCTAGGACTCCCCAGTGAGCCTACTGGCCAATAGTCTAGTTACATATCAGTACCATCTGCAGGCACAGCTGGCACATGCCCTGCTCATTAACAGGGCTGCGTGCAGTCTTTCTATGTTGTAAACATATAGTTTGGGACGTGGTTTTTTCCCTATCTTTCATCTCTCTTCACTTTTATATCTTTCTTTCAAGGGTAAGAACAACCTCCTAAATAAGTTTTATGTAATATGGTAAATACTATGGTTGTCTTATAGAAGTGATTTTTTTTATTTTTATTTTTTACTTTATTCCTTAAGTTTTTACATTTAAAAATGCTCTTTTAGTATGAAAGTTGCGCTCGTATTGCCCGGGTAGTAACCAATTTATAGAGGCAAACATTTTACCTTGCAAATCCTAAGATCATATAAATAGCAAGAGAAATGGCTCCTTCCTGAATACTCCACACGGCACCCTTGCTCTGAGTACTTGTATTTGTGAGGAATCTTCTGTTGATGAAGTAAATATAAATATCCTACCATGTTGTGAAGAACAAGATGACTGTTACGTTTCTTTATGGAAAGTCAGTGCCTTGGTTAGTTGATTAGACAGCTTTCCTTAAGATACAGAGTTTTGTCTCTTCAACTTGATATTCTACATTAAGAAGTGTTTACAATGATGTTTCTTTTTCTTTGCCAAATGCCAAGGTAGAAGATATTTGATTGAGGGGCACCTGGGTAGCTTAGTAAGTTCAGCGTCTGACTCTTGATTTCGGCTCAGGTCATGATCTCACAATTCGTGGGATCAAGCCCTGCTTTGGGCTCTGCACTGGATGTGGAACCCGTTTAAGATTCTCTCTCTCTTTCTCTCTCCCTCAGCCCCTCTCCTCTCCTGGTGTGTTCTCTCTCTCTCTCAAAATAAATAAATGAAAATTTTAAAAGAAGATATTTGATTGAAGCCATCAAAAGTTAACTCAATAGAGCTTGTTTTGAAAGAGTGAGAAAAAATTATGCAAAAAAGTGTATGTATGTAATGTTTGTTTGGAAGCAGGTAATACTGACAATATTTTCAAGGGCTAAAAGTTGCCCGATTTAATGCAAAATATTTCATCTACTGAATGTTTCCATCAACCAACTTAGTATCTCTAGCTTGGTCATCTGTCTCCCTGCCTTGAAAGGCATGACAGGCCCTTTCTCAGACGGAGTTAGCCAAGTGACCCCATTTTGGGGAAGCATAAACATTCGAGGTATCCTGATGTTTTCAAATTCCCTTTGCTAAGGCCCTAATATGAAGCTGCATGTTCTCAGCCTCTTGATCTTGCTTCTTCTGGAAGCATGGAAGGAGCTCTGATACCAAAGGGAGCAGTAAGTCAATGGGGCTTGCATCATTTACTAAAAGCACCAGGTGCCCCTCAGGGTTCTCTCGAGTTTTCATTACTTACTGCAGAATGACATTTACACATGAGAAAGGGGGCTCCTTTCAAATAAAGAGAGACAACTTGGATTTTCCACTTCCTCAGGCAATGGCTCTCCTCTGTTATGGTGTTTTGGTCATTGTAAAAAGTCAGCTCTGTTTTGTATAACCACCAAGTCTAGGTTAGCAATGTTCCCAACAGTGCTATGCCTCCACTTTTTTTTTCTCAAGTTAAATACTATAATTTGAAATCTCTTAATTTTTTGCCTATTGTATGCAATAGGAGTGACTATAGCTTGCTCATATATACCAAATGGAAGACGAAATGCTCAAAAATTAAAAAAGATACCAAATAGCTATTCAAATCAGTTTTCTCCATACACAAGTACACTGATATATTAAGGGTAGATTTTAGAAAGCTAATATGTATCCTCTAAATTTCCAATTCTAGAATTTTCTATCATCTATCTCACCATCCCCTTTATTCTAATTATTTCTCCCAGTCACATGCTACCGTAAAAAAACCATTTGCTTTGGAGCATTCCTAACGAATGATAATGATGATATTCCTAAGGGATTATTCCTAAATCACTTCAAATTATTTGATAAACATCCTCTGATAAACTCTTGACATGCCCTAAATTTCAACATAATATTCTTTATTTGTACACATTTTTCATTGAAATTAATCGTTTGTAATTTCAGTAAGTTTTGCTTCCACAAGTCAATTCAGTGTCTCTAGTATGTTTGGATTTTATCATTTATAATGCACTTCAATTTCTTTAACCCATTAGAGAGTGTTCAAAAGAACACTCAGTTCCCAACTCAGGGCACAAACACAAGAGTACTTTGCAGCCAGCCCTTGTTGAACAGAAACACAGGAAAGAGCAGAGATTTGTTAGCTCATGTCATTTTAAGGAAGAAGTCTTCTGTGGATTTCCGGCCACATGAGGGAGAAGCACAGTTTCAAACAAGCCGACCTAGCAGGGGATAGTTCACCCCCCTTCCCTGCTGGTCCAGTGGATGGATAACAGGTAAATAACCCAGTGTTACATTTTCCACTGGGATGTCTCCTTGCCATCCATTTTAATTCATATTTGTTATAATAAGAGAGATGGTCACCAGCACATGATAGTACTTTGTTCAAAGACATAGTCACCACATTGATATCCCAACAAAATCTCACTAGGAGAAGGGGGAGATACCCAGCTGACTATTAGGCTGAAGAAAGAAAAAGTCAATCAAGGAATTTTGTAATTTTGGCAAGATTCTTTTCCCTATTAAAACACTTGACAAGATTTTCCTTGTGCCTTTGTCCCAGCAAAGAGAAATTCTGCTTTTTATTTATTTTTATTTTCCAGGATTTTTTGGTGCGTGTTTTTGTTTTTTGTTGTTGTTTGTTTGTTTTTAAGGTTTCTTCTTGCACACCAATGAATTCTTTTCTGGGATAGGTAAGACACAAATTTTTTTTTTTTTTTTTACCTACTTTATGGAGTTATTTTTATTCCCACATAAGTGCCAGGTATCTGAAAGAGACTTTGAAATGAATTCCATTTACTAACCTCCCAAGGGTGAACATACAAGTTTACCTTCTGTATTTTCTGTAGTAGTGCAGCTGAAACTAGAATTCTTCTCTCTCTTGCCCTCTAGTGCAGCTTGTCAATATAACATTGCTTATCCCTCCTGACTCCTTCAGCAAGTTTACCTATTTGATGCGACTACTGTGCCTTTTGTTAGGGCTCATTATTTATACTCCACATGGCAGACAAGCACCCAGAAGATAACGAAGTGATATAGGAAAAGAAGAAGGGAGATTGTATGGAGTCAAGGTGCTAAAAGTTCAGGGGGAGAAAAAATTCTGGTTGAAAAAAAAAATTTTTTGTGCTACTCTTTGTCCTATAAACACTGCTGCCTACTTAGGAAATAATAAAACCGACACAAATCAAGAAACGTCTGCCTGAGTCCACTTGTAAGGATGAAGAGATAAAGGAGTATAAACTTGCAGGGAAACAAGACTTTATCCCCTCTTTTTGCTCCATGTCCCGCCACACCTACAACAGGCAAATTTCAATTGCGAAGTGTTATTTTTTCCTCTTTATGAGGATTAAACAGCTAATTTGATACACAACTATTTTAAACAGTGGGGTTTTTTTTGAATAAAGGTAGATAAGTATCACATATTCTTCTGCTTTTCTTTGATTTTGCATGTTATCTCTCTTCTGTTTAAAGTCTGCAATCTCCAGCACATTTTTTCAAAATATATGGGTATTCAATGACAACATGAAGGTAGTTTTTATCTGCCTTAAAAGAAAACACCCTATTGTCAACTAGGATGGCACCAGGTCTTTGTGTCATCTACGTTCCAACCTAAGTCATTAATCTGTACTAATGACCACATTCCAAATATGAATTAATATGAATAGAATACATGAGCTTATACAATAAATACTATACTCTTAAAACTAATGTTAGTAAAGAAAGTTGTGCTAAAGTAATTATGCTTTTAGCCATCCACTGCATCATTGATTCTCCATAAGCCCTCTCGTTTCCTGAAAATAGCTAAGTCGAAAGGTGGTGCAAAACGCAGACCACAGAATAACTAATTCAGGTCAATGAGAGTTTCAATTCTTAACTACTCGGCCAATTTGATCAGGAGACAATTATAATTCAGATGCTTTATGTCTTAAATGACTGGAAATTTTGAGGCATTTCTACTATGTTATATTAAGGGCAGAAGTCATTTCCTTTAGCCTAAGACCCAGGCAAGCATAACAGAAAGGATAGTAAGGCCATTTGGTATAGACACTTCCTAGCTTAAATTCGTGGAATCTGAAGGAGTTCATTTAAATTACAACTTGTCTTTCAAGACAGCAGCTTGACTCAGAGTAATTGAAATCAGGGTTTCTCAATCTAAGCACTATTGAAACTCTGGGCCAAATACTTGTTAGGAAAGACTGTCCTATGCATTGCAAGATATTTGGTAGCACTCTAGGCTCCACATACTAAATTCCAGTAGCACCCTCACTCAACTTGTGACCTCCAAAAATGTCTCCAGATATTAACAAACATCCCTCAGGGCACTGGTGTATTAAAAAAAAAAAAAGAAAAGAAAAGAAAAAGAGAACAAACGAGATCAAAAACCTCCCAAACTTCCCCTGGCTGAGAACCACTGATCTAAACCAGTATTTTCCTTTTTGCTAGTATCAGAAAAAAAGAACACTGATAAAAGGAGTGAATCTTGAATGAATAGGATACAGCAATACTACAGTGGGCATTCTGCTTTTATTACCTCTAATCCTCAACATGACCCCATGTGAGGTCTTTATGCTATTTTATAGATAAGCAACCTCGAGTAGGAGAAACTGTTTCAGTATCAAACAAGTAACTGGAAAAGCCAAAATTTCAATCTAAGTCAGATAGATTCCAAAGCCAGTATTTTTCCACTACTGACTTTATAATAGTTAATGCTTATCAATCCTCTACTACCAAACATTATGATGCCCTCCAACTCTCAATAATAAATCAATGCCTAGTATTATCACTGTTATTCTGAACAAGGATCGAATCAATTTCAAATGACATATCCAAAGTCATAAAATAACAGAAAAGTGTAATTATATCCAAGTAGATCAACAATTACCCAAGGATTTGAGGTATAACATTAATCGAGAGGCACAGAGTGCTTCTTCCTTCACTGATCCCATTCACTGCACTAGTACCCAAATCCAGAAGCTAATGTAGGACATACTTACACTGCAAATAAAATGATCAGCCTAAGAAGCTGAAAATAAAACATGATTCCAACATTTTTATGTAAAAATATTCCATCACCTCTGCTTCATGACCCAGAATTTGTGATGTAAATAATTTACAATAATATAGGTGAGATATCACCTGGTTGTGTGGACCAGAGATAAATTTAGGTTCAAAAATGAGTGGCAAAACCTATAATGAGTTGCAGAGGAGAAAGGTTATCATAAACAAAGAACGGTACATTCAATTCCTAACTTTTTTCTTTGACATTGTCTCCTCCCTACCCCCAGTAAATGACAACATTTGACTGATATTAGTGTACAGGAAACAGCCCTCTTTTTAATAATAGGCTTTTTTTATTTTTAGTTGTTGCAATCACATATAATATAAAACAGCATATGCAAATGCACATTTGTTCACTGTATTATGTTATAAACAATTCCTAATAGAAATTTATCTTTATGTAGCAATCACCTTATCTTTTGTATTGGCCCAAGTATTATTATTATTATTATTATTATTATTTCACTTATTTATATGCATCAAAGACTTCCTGAGCATCAACTATGCCTTAAGAAATTTGTTAAGTGATCAGGCTTAGAGAACGAGGCCAAGGTTCCCACCCACAAACAAGCTATTGTATCCATTCCAGGCTTTGTCTTTCTCAGATACTTTCTCTGTGTAATTGCCCCCGTCTTCACAGCAACCACAAGTGAGAAAGTCAGGAATAGGATGAGTTATTGTGCAGAGATATATGGTAATGAGTATATTTCCTATCACATTAGCCTCTCTTTCCACTGTATACAGCAAACATCTTTATTTGACTACTGACCCAGAAATAAGGATCTGCTCCCAGAAAATGTCTGATATGAACAGGGACACAGATGACACAAAGGCCAAGTGTCACTATAATTAATATTATGCTTTCATTCTTTTTTCTAAGTCTGATAAAAACAATCTTTATGTTTCTACTGAGCAACTATCCATCTGCACTGACCTGAGGACTGTGGACTATAAATACCCAGGCATGAAGATGACAAACATGAAATCAAAGGAAAGCACATGACCCATCATTCACGTGGGTTTTAGCGATTCTTCCTGCTATATAAATGACTGCTTCTTCAAAACATAGACACACAGGTGACACACATCTTAAACATGCACATGTATGCGTGCGCACACACACGCACCTTTAATGCAAAGGAGTTTACTGATTTTCATCCCTGTATGGTCTATTATTCAAATCAACTGCAGAACAAGAAAGAGCAGAGAAATTGTTTCTAAATGCCAGGTTTCATTCACTCAGTACATTTGAATTAGTTCGTATTAAATAGGAGGCATGCTAATACACATATCTTAGGATTTCTCACTAAACGGAAAACCTTAGCAATTATGCAGTCTAATTGTTTTGGATAATTTAAGCTATGCGACATGTAGGCACAATTGCTCAAAGGAAATGTTACATGAAACAAACATGACAACAATACCAAAATTGCTCTGAGCATAAGCGGATCCCCTATCTACCTTCTCCCTTTACCCCCAACCCACCATCTGCAAGAAGGGGTGAGCAGAACTCCTAATCTTCAAGGAAGCACTGTCTGAATACTACTGATTCTAGTCCTGATCTCTCACTGTATAAGGAAAGACAGTGATGCTCAGAAAAGTGTTGAGACTTACCTACCCAAGGTCATTCATTAGCTATCGGCAGACCAGGACCTAAATCAACCTCTCTTTAAGTTAGGAATAAGAATAATGTTGATTTATTTGCTCCTCTGTAAGCCTGCTATTGGGAATTACATGTCTACCAGATAACTTAGCAGAATACCTCACATCTCACCAGAGACCAAATGAAAATGGTCAAAATCATGACAAAGTTCCATTTTCCTTCACATCCAAGTTCGTGTGCCCCGGGTCCAGATATACCCTTTTATGTTGTTGCTTCAAAGTGTAAGCACCCAATAGGGGATCCAGGAGCAGTAATAATATCAGAAGGATCTCAGAATATGGTTGAATTTCCTTATGTCATCTCTTACATCTGCTAAAACTTGTCTTATTATTTTAGAGTTGGTTTAACCAACTGACATAAATATCAAAGTCACTCTAACCAGTGACGATACATTACTGCAGAGGAAAAGACATCCACCTAGTGAAAGAAAGGACACATGCCTGCACACACAGAACACACAAACAGCCAACCAAGACACAATTTAAACATACATTCCACACTTTGGAGGTATTTGTTTTAACCCCCTCATTGCTTTTTGATTGCTTGTAGGCAAACCTCCAAAACTGAAAATAGATGTGCAGGAAATAAATAAGAAATTCACGATACTTGCTACAGCGTTTTCTTAGTGGAAGAGAAAAAAAATGCCTGCTAGGAGGTTACATTACGACACACTAAAAAATTGGTACGTTACCGATTGTTAATAACAAACTAAGTCGTGGAGTGAGTGAGAATAATTCTTTTTACTGCTACAAGATATTGTGAGTCACTGCCATTGTGCAAAAAAGAAAGCCTTGTGCCTGTGTGTCCGTGTGAAGCTTACATGTTTTCCCAATTAATCAAAGTTCTCTTCTGCAGGTTTATTCAATCAGCAGTTAGATATACATTTTCTTTCCCAAAACTAATGTTAAGCAAAGTGTTTTAAAGCCCTCTGAAAGCATAATTTCTCATTAAAGCTAGGAGATCAAACTCTGACCAAATTCCATACAAGCCAAGAAATATAGCTGTTTTAGACCCAGCACTAAACTAGGTAGAGAAACACAAGCCCAATTGTTTCCTTATACCCAAGAGGAACAAAATATATATGAGAGAAAAAGCGAGAGAAAGAGAGAAAGAGGTGGGGAGAGGGAAAGAGAGGGTGGAAGGGGGAGGGAGAGGGAAAAAAGGCAATTAAGCTAATGCAAGTTAGGTGTCACAAGGTTATAGATATTTCAAGAGCTGAGCAATTTACCGTCTGGAAAAGGAGAAGAGCTCTTGCATAAAATGTCCCCCAGTTCAGATTTATTATGCTTTTAGTTGTGTTATATGTGATACAATTAGCAGGAGGTGCCAATAAGGCGTTCTCTCAAGGACGTGGTCATCCCGTGCCATCTGTTATTAATTGCATTGTCCTTTCCACATCCAGCTAGAGGGGAAAAAGTTCTCCGAGAAACACCTGCAAATTCTCACTGCACAATGACTAGAATTTAAAAATACTTAAACAAAGAAGGAAGACTAGGTCACATCTCTAAAAACTGCCCACCCTGAGTTGAAAAAGAAAGAAAAATGTCCAACGGATCCTGACGCAATAGAATTCTGTTCCTGGGATGGTTTTTCTGTCATTGGATTCTACCACCTTAACAGCTTTTCAGGTAACATAATGCACCACATAAATGAAAATGAGTGGTTAGAACAGTCTCCTAGAAATACAGCCATCCTGTACAGGATTTAGTGAAGATCCAGATCTTTAAACAGATTTTTTTTATATAAAATCAGAAAACAAAGATAATCAAAACTGGGAGTTTTTGTTTGTGTTTTTAGATATTGGCATTGGGGTGATTCATAGCAGCCTTAAGAATCCAGTTCCGCAAATTAATATCCCTATAAATACGCAAGTACTTTCTCAATTTGGCACCTATTTTCATAGATAGAATGTCAAAAGACGAACCACTGAAGGATGCTATTAAAATATAAATAGCTATTAAAACAATTTAAGCTAATTTCAGAAACACTAACTTACTTTTAACCATCTGTGCTGCCTGTTCTTTTTTTCTGATTTCCACTTGACTTGAATCTTTTGGAGCACGCGACTGCTACAGCCAGTCTTGTTTTCCGTTCTCTTGTTTCAACAGGAATGAATCCTCCCGATGCTACAGGGTGAAGCTCTAAAGCACTTCACTGGAATGTTTGAAAACTATCTTATGACCAATATTTCAAAATATTTTTCACCAACAGCATTGAAATTCATTAGAGGCGATAAGGTGAGGAAGTATTTTGAAGGGAATGAATGCTTTTTAAATGATACTTTCCCGGAAGAAAAACAAAAAGTGCTATGTAGTCTATCTCCAGTTTGCTTGACAGTTAAATTACCCACCTCGTCTTATATAACTAGTTTTATCAAATTCAACTAAATTCTGCTTACTGAGACTTGAGAAAGAAAAACAAAACCTTCCTCAAAAAAATGTCCTAAGTTATGGCTAATACAAAACATAAAAAGAGGGAAACATTTTTTTTTTACATAAGGTTTCAAATACTAAATTAGAAAAGTCCTCCATGTTGGGAACATATTGTTATATTAAAAATCTGCAGTAAAATTAATTTCATGCATCAAAAAATCAAATATTACTAGATTATTTAGAAATTTAGTTACAATTGATTCATTTCATTGAAACAGCACCAGCATTCTCTGAAACTGCTCACTTTTGTGTGCTGAGCATACTTGTCTCTGAGCATATTGATTATCTTCTCTTATTTATTGGTTCTTTTAGGATATGCTTCACTTTACTCTCAGTGTAAAAAGTATCCTTTGGGCTGAAAGACTTCTCATCATTTATGTCACTATTTTAACTTTTAAAGCATGTGATGTTATATTATTAATTTAAAGATCTGGAATAATCATCTCCCTCCCAATGAATACGACAGGTGTAAAAGCTCCCATTCTCATGACCTACGTTTGAGATAGGTTTAAGCAAGCTTCATGCCCAGACTGCTGTATATTGTCATTTTCTTTCAGAAGAAGAATACGTCCCTTCCTTATTAAAAAATAAAGAATATCAAAATAAAATATGGCATGATGAACACATTGCTTGAGTCACTAACCACAGTAACGCTGTCCAAATAATGACTTTTATTGGCATGAACCCTACAACTATCAATCAAAATATCAAACCACTGAATTTCCTTCCTTTCCTTTTCCTTGCTTTCATACTTGCATCGTTTGCCTTTCAGCCCTAATATTTCGCTGATAGCAGAACCAATCAAGTAACTTTAGGGTCCCAGAAGTGCATTAGTATAGACTGAATGTGAATCTCTAATTGGAGAAGATTCACATGAAAGCAAAGATCTAATAAATTGTTCTCTTAAGAACCTAGCCTTTATGTCCTTAATTGCTGGGGTACCAAATCTTAGAATGCCCATTGAATAGTTCATCAGAAAAAGATGTATGATTTAGTCAGCACAACTCAGTATGAAATAACAATACACTATGACTGTCAAAAATGCTAATGCAATCTTAAAGAGTATTCACAAAGGTGGAGCAGACCCTTGACATATGCATATACAATATCTTTGCATTAGCAATTCATGTGTATGACCAGGGAGGTACATGATATGTATTACTTTAAATAGCAATAACAACAACTACTTCATAACTAAGAGTTAAATGAAATGACAATATTTAAAGCCCCACTCTGGATTGAGATTCTATTTGGTACAGGGAAGCCTTAATCAACCACCCAAATTCTACACCTGAGGGAGATTTTTTTTTTTTAACTTTCGGTGAATTTTTAGCCATATCTTTCAAGAATACCACGGTTTATATCATGGTGTCCAGGAAAAGGCAGAAATTATAGCAGGGAAGTAGAGAGGTGAAAACTCTATTGTTCCTGTCAGGAAAGACAAAGGTTTCAGATGCAACTCTCCCAGCAACGAGATGCAAGTCCTTAGGCTAGTGATAGAAAAAGGCTCTACCTCTGTTTCTAAATAGAAGAAATGACAGTAATGAAATCTGCCGTATGAGGGTTCTGGAAAAAAGCAGAACTAAATCATCTACAGCCTTACTACAGCGCCTAACACGTACCAAGCGATAAATTCTTGTTAGCTGGGGTGATAATAAAGTCAGTCACTATTAATAATCCATCTGGGCACAAGTCAGAGCTTTCTGGAGTCTCTGTTATGGCCTGGTCATGGTATGTGCAAGGAGACATTTAAAAATCAGAATGATTGAGCAATTATTCCAAGAAAATCAAGTCAACTGAGAATAAAAATGAATGTTTTACCCAGATAGAAGTCTAAACAAAGCAGTGGTATTTCCTGTACTCCAAGGCATAGTGTTATTAACGGTACAATGTAGAACACCTCTGAGGCTCCAGGGGTTAAAGTTAGCACCAATAGGCAAAAGCTAAGTGTACTCCCATTTCATTTTAACTTAAGGAAAATGTTTTGCAGGACAGTATAAATCCATGCGCACAAATTAGAGGACTGCCTTAGTAGGTAAGAGACTACACTCAGTAACTTCTAATTCAAAATTTGAATACTTTCCTTGAATCGTATTCTTCCAAAAATGCTGTGGACATTTTCTTCGTTCATTCATTCATTTATTGAGTGTATACTAAGAAAAGGCCCAAAGCTAGCTAGGAATTATATAAGATTAATACTTCTAATATTAAACATTATTTATTGTGCACTTACTATCAGGTATGTCTAAATGTAGTACCTCATTAATTATCACAATATCCCTATTTATCAATGTTTAACTTTTTAAAATTTTAGATGGAGACAAAGCAGGGGAGGGGTCGGGGGTGGCGGTAGAGAGAATCTCAAGGAAGTTCCATGCTCAGCACAGAGCCTGATGCAAGGCTCTATCCCATGAGCCTGGGATCACGACCTGAGCTCAAGTACAAATCAAGAGTTGTACACTCAAATGACTGAGCCACCCAGGCATCCCACGATATCCATTTTAAAGGTGTGGAATCTTATGTACAACAAGTTTAAGTAGTACTCTTTGCCCAAGCTACATTTTGGCAGAGATATTTTACTGAAACAAACAAAATATCCTTGTCTAAGAGTTGACAGTAATCTGGACAGATCATAACCAAAAAAAAACCATTTTTCCTAGCCTCAACCTCCATAGAATGCTCACAGCCTATTTCCATATTCTTCTGATTTAGTTTTGTTTTCCAACTCATCCATAGACAGATGTGTACTACAGAAATATTTTTTGGTGTTAACTGACACTTTTAATATAAAACCATCTTATTTAAAAAACAAGTCATTTTAGAAAAAAAATCTTCCAAAAAAAAAAAAAAAGAAAAATCTTCCAAGGTGTGATAAAATTCTAGTTTTCTGCCTTATTGCACAGAATGTCTTGATCCTTTTGGTTCATGGCTTCAGGGACTTCATTACAAACATGAAACAAGCAATGTATATTAGACCCTCGGATGTTTCTGAGAAATGTTTCTGAGTTTTCAAGGTTTTGGTGATTTTCAACTTGATTTTTCAGTTGAAGCAAAATGGACGTAAAATGGATTTAATTCAACATGTGTTCATTACACTGTTCTTTGCTTTTCCAGGTGATCTGTTTTCTGAATCTTTGTGGTTATTTCCCTTCACTACTGCCCCTTTTGTTGCAATAAGATTATAAAACTTTCTTACTCCCTTTGTATTAGCTGCATGCAAATTCTACTTTCCTTCATCCGCACCCTCCTTAAAACTTGAACCCATATTAAATCCCCTAACGAACAAGAATAAAAGCAGTTTCTATGCCTGAAAACTTTCAAGAACTTTATGATACTTATTTTCTTTTTGGCTTACAGTTTTGATTCACAAATATTCCAGACATTTTGGGGGATAAATCTGTATTTTTACTTTTCCCTCCAAAAACTAAAATGCCTTTTGATGTGGTTTCATGATCAAGATTGGTTTTGGTATCTGTAAAAGGGTGACATAAAAATTAACCCTGACTTTACATTAGTGCAAGTATCTACATGTGACTTTTTTCAAAAATGGAACATCAACAAATAAAATGCCTCTGTCCCAGATGGAAAGACTGTTTAAGGACAAGGTAAGCACTCACACAGAAGAAAAGGAGATCAATCAGTCCATTAACATAGAAGGAGCAAGTGAAATAATGTGCCACAGTGAACGTGCCACAAGGGGACAGAGGGGAAGACCTCCCTGTTAACACAGAACAGAGCAAGCAGCTTGACACCAGAAATACACTGAGATGAACAGAAATGAAATAGATCATGTCCCTATTCCTAACCTTAACCATACACAAAACCCTAATCATAATTCCTTACACAATAACCCCTCATTCTAACCTCGACAGAAATGTCAGCTTCCTGAATTGGAACACTGATTTCCCAAACAGATGTCAGACATTAGCCACTGGCCTTAGCTGCCATCAATATTAATCAGCTAATCTTAACATTAGCACAACATATGCATCTTAAGGTTGAACCTGTGCTAGTATTATGCGGAGGACAATTATTAGCAAATTCAAATAATCAGGATAATGTCAGTACATATACTGTTAGAGTACCTTAAAAAAAAAAAAACAGATGTCTCTCCTTGTTTTATTCAAGACATTATTGCGCCTTAGAATTGTTATGCTTGAATTTCCCAAATACATGTTAAAAACATGTGAAATATTTCTCTCCCTCCATCAGTAAGACTGGAAACTTCCTTAAGCTACTATCTTTTAGTTTCAAGAGGCTCTTAATTCTTAATTTACTAATAGTTATTCTTTATGTATAGAGATGTAGAAAAACTATGGCAAGAAAGTTTGTATGCATAAAATTCGCTGAGCATCTGGGCATTGGTTGTTTTTTTCTATAATTTTGTTAATAGCTATTCAACTATTACACATAATAACTATTCATAAAAGTTGTTCTCAACACTTTTAAATAAAATGACCTTATTTAGGAAAAATCAAATCATTCTGTAGCATAAAAATAGAAATTTTCATATTTCTGGATTTTGCCATCAAAATGGACCAAATTCTGCCTTCCACCTGGTGTAGCTTGTCCCAGTCTACATCATATGGGTCTGTCAAAACCTCTGAATTTTGTGCCTTTCCTACTCTTCACACACCACCACATAGATCTCCACAGACAATTAAGCATTTACAACCTCTTTTGTGATGATTGCTGCTAAGGGCAATGATGAACACAGTAAATTATTTCCTCTTCATGATGCAACATGAGTCAGATCCTGGTGCAATTCTCAGACACACCCATTCGTAGCTGGACTAAAGCAACAGTTCTGGTTATTTGGAAGTTCAAAATTAATGGAATCACAGTTACAATCATTCACACAACAAACATGCCTACCATGTGCCATATGCTGCACTAGGCTATGAGGATACATCATTTATTGGGATAAACAAAGCTTCTGCCCTCAAGGTATTAGTCTATAGACAGAGCACAACTTAAAATTCATGTATCCCTGATATCTACCATTCAGAATGTCAGCTCTACATACTTCAGGATAGGTCTCTATTAGGAATCATGTAAGGAAAATGTAGGTAGGAGGTGTGTGAACAAAGCTTCCATCGTGGAAAGCAAAAAAGAAAGGGTCTAATAGCTCAGATGGAAAAAAATATATACGAAGAATATGATAAATTAATGTGTATTATGAGAACTTTTCCAGGCACTGAGGAATGTGATCAAATCAGAACAAGGTTCTGAAATAAAAAGAAGGTCAAATTATAAAGAAAGGGCAGAGTGAGGAGGCTTTGAGGTTCTCTGCAATGGTGAAGTTCTGGGCCTCCCATGGTTTTCACTTATGCTAAAAATGCAGCCTCAATTACCAGAGTGATAATTGAGAATTGGTTTTATCCATAAACATTGCAAGAGTCATTAAGAATGGCCATAGTCACAGGATGGTAGCAATACTAATTTTGGTCCTCTGAATACAGCAAAAGCTAATGGGCTATCTATAGAGTGCGTCACCAACATCTGTGTACTAAGCAGAATTTTTAGAAGTAGACACATCATGGCTGTGGCACTGCTTTAATTCTGTTTCCTTCATATAAAGAATTTAATTTCAAATTAGCGTACATAGATAAGAGGGAACCGTGGGATTCTCCAGGAAATAAGAGAGCGCAGGCTTATGTAGCATTATACTGATTCATTAACTATATTCATTTGTAAACAGATATAGTATTTCAACATATTTTCACCTCCCAAACTAGTAACTTTACCCAGAGGGAATACTCAGGAAGAGTATGATGTCTCTGAAGAATTTTTGCCTGCTCTTATAAATGTTTTGATATATTGAACATATACTAAAAAGCACATATTTATAAAGGTAGATTTTATAAGTCATGCTGGGTTAGATGGACATTAGCCAAAAGGCCTAAATCAAATTAGAATTCCCAAGTTCTTTAAAAGCAATAGAGAATAAAGTAATCTAACTTATTCTGATAAGTGCACATCCATCATGCCAATGTTGTCATAAAAGTGCCAGATTAAAGATGCTAAGAAATTCTCATCTTTTGAGAGGGTCTAGAGAAATATTCAGACCTGTTTCTGCTTTCTACATCCTTGATCAAAGTATTTCAGGATCAACCTGTGTAGGTTTTTCAAGATTGCAAGAATACAGAGTTACCGGACAGATTTGTTCAAATAAAAAATGGCTATCTTCTAAGAATTAGAGCAGACCAGCTTTTACAAAGCCAGGGTGTATGGAAGGTGACTTCTTTAATTCACCATGACACATTTAAAAATCCCAAGTAAGAAAAATACGCTTTTGACTTTCTATTTTTTCAGGATAAAGAGAAAGAATCACTTGATAGTACTTACAAGCGGCACAGGAATGTGATCCCGATACCCTAGGAGTAAACAAAGAAGTACGCTCGGGAAAGAATTAAATGTTCACAGCCTTTCAAATCTGGTAATGTGCACTAAGAGACAAATGGTACTGAAGTTTTAAATAGCAACTGTCCGTCTGTCTATGCCACCCGGCCAGATCAGAAAAAGAGTCTGACGTCCTTTCCACCTTACTTCTGCATTTCCCTTCTTTTTTACTGGACATAAACTCTGTTAAACAGGCATCTAAATATTGCAAAGGTGTTTCTTTTTGAAACAGTCATTCGAGGATTTATTTGACACATATTTACTGAGTACTAGGTACTAGGGCTAGACCATGGGTATGGAAATGTGAATAACAAAGTCACATGTCCACTCTTCATAGAGGTTATAGTCTACTTAGCACAATGTTTCTATGCCTACATGAATTTACTTCATCTGTCTTCCCAGGCTCCACCAAAGTATGGTAAATTATTATAAACCCAAGGATAGAAAATCAGAGAACAGCAAACAGCAGACAAGTTATTTCTACTGGTTGCAAGGAAGAAAGCATATGGAGAAGTGATAACTGGCTTAAAAGAGCAGAAGAAATAATCATATAAATGCCTAGGGGAAAAGCGAAGCCAAGGGACCCACCTTCTCCCCCTGGAGAATATTGATCTGGAGAGGCTCCAGACCCATGGTCATTAGCCCAGTTGAGGGCAGATCTTAAAAACAGGGCTGAAAACAAAAATGAGCTTAAAAAGCTACTTTTTAAACTGCAGCCTTTTAGTTGGTCTTTTCCTAACCTCCTTTCTGAATCTTGGCAGCCAGGTGTAATTCCTCCTTACCAAAACCTGATCCAACCTCACCACACAACCAACACATATCCAAGAGGTGGACTGGAAGACTACTTGACAATAAAACAAAATGGCACTTGGAAAACAAAAGGGCAAGAACAGCCTCATACTGAAATTTGAGTGCCCCTAATAAAAAGGCTGGCTCAGCAATCTCTCATTCTACCAAATGTGTTTTTTGTTTGTTTGTTTAGGGAAACTAAACTGTTTTTTTATGAATCTTATTCACCTCCCTTTAATGTGCAGTACATGCACTTTGACAATAGAAAACTGAGTTATCAAATTTCAAATGCAAACACTGACTTATCAGGTTAAATACGTTTCTTAATCACTATGTATGTATATATTCTTCCACTCTCCTATTGTCTACTTAAAGTTCTGAGATGCTATCTGCCTTCTGGCACGTTTCTTTTAAGCAGGCTCTGCAGCACAGAAGAGCATCTCAAAGGTCATATCTTCTCACTCAAGGTAAATAGTCAAGATTTTATTCATCTTTGAAAATGCTGTGCTGGGTTTCATAGAATGGCTAGTGGATTTTGGAATAACTGGAAGGATAATCAACATCACTTGGAAACTATGGACTCAGAAAATTCATTTCATGTCAGCAACTTTGGATGTAGTTTCTGGAAGTTACCATCACATGCCTCCTTTTGGAAAAGGAGTAAAAGTGTAGGTGTCTGTTTTAGTCACCTTAGGCAGGGGCATCTTTGGAACTGAGGAGTCTGTATGTTTGTTTCAGGTAAAGAATGGAATGAGTAAATTAGCACAATCATTCTGAAAGCCATTTTTCTTAAGTGGGTTTAAAAAGTCAGTTTAGCATCGACTACTTAGGTTGGATAAATGCACACTCTGTGGCCAATCCTACTCTTCCAAATATATCCAAGAAAAAATCCATACTGAGACATTATGAAAACATTCATAGCAGCATTATTTGTGATAGTTCCAAAACAGAAACAACCTAATGCCCATCAATGTTAAAATAAAGACGTGACAGTATCTTCATACAATATAATAATGTAATGAAAATGAATTATAGTGCTTCAAAACAAAAAAATATCATGTAAAATAAATCAGACAAGAGGAAACATTCTAATGATTCCATTTGTATATTCTTTGAAACCAGACAAAACTGTAATAGTATGTGTAGATACAGGCTTTAGTGGTACAATTTTGAGGAAAATCAAGTAACTTCTTTTCACAAAAGTCAGGATAGAGATTACCTTTTAGAGAAGAATGAACAGATAAGGAGAGGCACAATGGAGGCACTAAAGATGTTTTATTTCTTGACTTAGAGTTTCTCCAGCTGTTCACTTAGTGATAATGCATTAATCTATACTTGGGGGGGGGGCATTTTTCTGTAACTGTGTTATATTTCACACCAAAAAAACATTTGAAAATATAATTCCATATACTTTTTTCTTCTGTTTCATATGAAAATTTTTAAAGTTTAATAAAAATTTATTCATGATTCTTAATGGGAATGCCTGAAGGACTGTATTTCAATCAGAAAAACAAATGAATATCAACTCTGGTTACTTCTCTGTCATTTTGCGAGGCTTAGTCTCATCAATATATTTTATTCCATTGTGTAACTACCACCAGTGATTATTTCAAGATACATGGGTGTACTCATTATGATTCCTCTGAATGGTAAAAATACCTAAATGATTGCTCCCATGTAAGTCTATGCTACTTTTCCCTTGTTCACAGCATATACAATTGTCAAACAGAGATATTTTTGGACTATATGATGCACCAAACAAGGGCGTAATTTTTTTCATAAAAATATTGCCTTAATATTTAATATTATGGACCACCAATACAATGGTGCTCATTTTGCATAGAATGAAAAGAACCAAAATCTATTTCTTAAGGGACAGTTAAGAAAGTATGTCCTATATTAACTTTCTGATATAGTCATACTACTATTTTTATTCACTTCTAATGAAGGCAAAAATGCATATGTGTATACATTCTATTAAATATAAAGATGTAGTTTTTTTTAGTCAGGAATATAGATATCAGGTTGTTTTTTTTTTAATTTCTTACCAGTTTATTTTTTAATGTTTATTTATTTTTGAGAGAGAGAGCAAGCAAGAGAGAGCACAAGTGGGAGAAGGACAGAGAGAGAGAGAGGGAGACACAGAATCTGAAGCAGGCTCCAGGCTCCAAGCTATCAGCACAGAGCCCAATGTGGGGCTCGAACCCACTAACCACAAGATCATGACCTGAGCCTAAGTCAGACCTTTAACTGACACTTAACTGACTGAGCCACCCAGGTGCCCCATCTTAACTGTTAATTTTAAATTCCAAAGGGAAAATATATTCAAACTGTTTTTCAAATACTGACTATAGAAATATAAGTTATTATGAGAGTTATTTCTAGATTTCTCAAAGTATTTTAAACATGTTTTAAAAGATGTGACAGGTTTGCAATAAATGTTTTCTTATTAAAATATAATAAGCCCCACAAATAACTGCAAACTTGGTAAAAGTATAGTTTGTCATTGGAAAAATATGAACTTAGGCATTTTGAAAGATTACAGACTTAGCATTTAAGTCAACTCATGTAGACATTGACAATAATAACAAACTAAAATGTATTATTCGTATTTAAGTACAGGCTTATAAATGCAGAAAACTGTACCCTTAGGATGAACATGTCTCCAACAATAGGAAATTTCAGGTTAATTTTAAGCCAACCTATAAATAGGCAAATGCTTATATGAAATATGAATTATTGGTGTTTGAAATAATATTTTGCCTCATCAAGGAATGTATTCCTCATCACCACAGGATTTTGTTACAATCTATATCTAGTATAAAAAAAAACCACAATGCATAAAAATGTTTTACTTTGAGCCAGTAATGTAATTATTAAGTACTTAACCAACAGACATTTATGGATGGTAATTATTTCTGTTTAAATACACACAGCCTTTGGTAAATAAACACACACATGTTTAACTGTATATATAAACTGTAAGCTAAAAATGGTAAGAAGTTTGCCTGATTAAAGTTAATATCCCTAACTAGAAATAATTCATTGAAAATTAACTTTTTTTTTATTAAGTTAGGAATAAAACCCCCAACAAAGTGATGAATATTTTCTTGACTAGAATTATTTTTCTTGGTAATGAGCAGTGTTCTATGAAAATGAGGATTTAATATGTAACCAATTAGCAAAAAAATTAAGCCAATTACCAAACACAATTTTCCATGTTAAACATTAATTAAATTCTGTAGCATTTTTAATAAATGCAATGTAGAAAAAGTGAATTAAAAGAAAAATTCAATTTAACCTATTAATCAAAATAGTATTTATCATTTCATATCAATATATTTTTATCAGGAAAGTGTTATATGTGACAAATTACTTATGCATTATTTTAAGGACTAATTTACTATTTGGAATTCTAATCATATTTTATGCAGCAGAGAAATGGATGTGGTTTTTTTTTGTAATTAATGTCTAGTTGACACAGACTAAGTATCATATGGAATAATATGGTAGAAAGGAGAGATTCAAGATCATTCATTCAGGTTAGTGAAAACTATGATAGAATTATAGAAATCAGAGTAAGCACCAAAAATTAAGTTTTTGTGACAACATATATGAATGTGGCCATACACATACGTGTTCATAATATGAATATAGAAAATCACATATACACACAGAAAGTAGCCTATGAAAATAGGTATAAGAAAACTAAGATCAAAATCAGTGGTTCTTGATTCTGACCAATAGAAACAATTCAAAAGTTTAAATGGTATGGGCCTCATCCCAATATTTCTGCTTCAGCTGACCTCTAGGAGGGCCTAGTGTATTGGTATGTTTGAGAAGCCCCATCTCGCATTTCCTCATTCACAGAATAGAGCGTTATTCATTGTTCATCAGTTGCTTGTCTCTAGTCCAATATGCTGGAATGTAGGACAGCTTCTCTTTCAGCTGCCCACTCATCAGGGGTTGAGAGAGAAAGGGTATAGGTAACGCAGACATGAGGATACCCGCTACAGTATGGGTAAAAAAAGTCATTTTACCTATGTGTGAAGTAAATGTGTACAAGGAAACATAAGGGAAACACAGACTTGGTTGGTAACAGCTCAAGTGAACGAGAAGAATAAACCTATACACCATGCCTGCTTTTAACATAAGTAGACAGGTGCCCTGCAAGCAATCCCTACATAGCCTCAGAGCCTTCATGTAGAAAACGGGGCTCAAGTGACTGAGAAGATGATGGCCACCTGAGTATCCCATTGATTCTATAATCCTAGTGCAGAGAAAGATAGAAATGTGACCAAGCTGATGACTTTTGACAAGGAGGAAACTGAAGCTCTGTGGCTACACAAGTGCAAAACAAAGTGACTTCTGTCAGCTTGTTTTTCTACAACTTAATAAATGCGGCATAATAGGAATGAAAGAACAGTATTTTGGAGGAGAGAGGCTTTGATTTGGGGAGCATACACGTTTCATTTTATAGCTCAATGATCTAAATCTTCTGTCGAACCTTAATGTTGTGTATCTGTCAATTTTAATTTAATTCCTAGTACTGAGTTGGCTTTCAGATCTGAGCCACTTTTAAAATTAGTAGCTTCTACAAGGAGATGAATGACAACTGTGTTGTTCTTTCATAAAACTAAATTAATATGGAAAATGACTGGTTTCATTCAAATAAGAAAAAAAAATCAAAAACTGGATTGATTTAATACACAATGGGATTGTCAGTGAAGATATTCTTTTAGAAGCTAATCAGCAGCATTCAAATGCCATGCAATACTTTGCTAATTAAAAACTTTAGGGAAAGGAATCAAAATAAGGTAAGATCTACCCATAGCGGGCAGAGGGAGCATTAGAGGTGGGTAGGAGTAGGTGGAGGAAGGGGCTGACTAGAAACCTTTGGATCTGTTAGGACTAAGTATGTAAATCCTACTAAAGTGCTAGTGTTTTGGAATAGTAAATAAAGATTTGTTTATTGAATAATAGATAATGAATACATGTACAAAAGAATGACAACTTGAGAACTTAATTTTTGGAATTTAAGAACTAAGTAATTGAGGTAAGAGAGGAGTTGGTCAAGTATTGTCAAGATCACATTGGTAATTTCCTTGAGTGTGAGATAAATACAGAATGGAATTTATTGAAAATTTCAATATATAGGCAGAAATGGGAATGAGTCAAGTATAAGCAACAAAAGACCACCTTTTAATGTTTTTTTCTTTGAAACTTTACACTATACTATTTTTCATATCTGTATTTATATGAACCATAAACTAAGGTATTTACATTAAATATGCCTAGATTTTTCTGAGGCTAGTAAAATTTATTTTATCTTTTATTTGTGTTGAACTTTCTGGATTATGTATTTTTAGATGGCTGTACTTGTTTATATTTTAAGGAAACAAAAATTAATTCAAGTTTGAGTTTCATTTATATTTTTAATAGACATATTTGTAAATTAGGTGAATTTTTCTCCTGCAGTTAGAGGTAAAACATAGATTTTGGTATTCAAATGTAATTAAGACTAAGACTAAATCTTGTTGATATGTATCTTACCAAAGGAATTAAAACGTTATGCCAATTTGCACTATAGAAATCCTGAGGCACCTACATATGGCATATGATCAGGGAAACACCTTTTAAATAGAACCTGATTTAATTTTCTTTCCAAAAATTTTAATGGAGTTAATTAATGGAGTCTAATTAGGAGCAAATCACTTGCTGAGCAACATACTCTTATAGCTCTTATTTCAAAAAACTGAGAGAAAAAATGTAATTGACCACTCTCATCTATATACAAACAGACTTTGAAGACTATGGCCAGCCAGTGGCTTATTGGGTAGCTATTATTTGTCTGAAAGTTTATCCTGTCAACAAATTATCACCAGGACAGGAAAGCCAGGTTAATCTAGTGAGGAATTAAGTACAGCAGGCAAATGACTTGCTGGTGTAGAACGATGGCTTTCGCTATTCCAAAGTCATGAGCATATTATCCTCTAATACCTTCTAAAAGATTTAAATTTAAAAACTACCTGGATTTTGTACTTGGTATTGGATTTCACTATTTTTATGTAGAAATGCCAGTGCCCTACATACTTTTATTAAAAAGATTAACCTTCCCCCACTGTTTAGCAGTGCCAACTTTCTAACTAAATATCCTCAAAAATATGGGTTTTTCACTGGACTTTTATTTCTTTTGATCTATTTTCCAGTTCCTGTGACAATATCAGTGTCTTAATTACAGTAATAATACAGTAAGTTAACAGCTGAGAGAACAAGTCCTTCCTACCTATTCTTCTATTATCTATGCTATTCGGGGACCTTTTATTTCTATGTAAATCTTATAATCATCACTACCACCCGCCCCTCACCCCCCCCAAAAAAAAACTATTAGGATTTGGATTGGGATAATTCAGACCTTTTCAGTACTGAACCTTCTGATCTATGAATATGCATTTTCTTCTATTTATTTAGGCCTTCTTTCAATTTTTTTAATGTTTATTTTTGAAAGAGCATGCACACGCACAATATGGGAAAGGGCAGAGAGAGAGGGAGACACAGCATCCAAAGCAGGCCCCAGGCTCAGAGCTGTTAGCACAGAGCCCAACGTGGGGTTTGAACCCACTAAGTGAGAGATCATGATCTGAGGTGAGGTCGGACACCCAACCAACTGAGCTACCCAGGAGCCCCTATTTAGGCCTTCTTGATACTATTTTTACAGTTTTCTGTATAGAAGACTTACATAGGTTTCCCTGTATTTATTCCAGTATTTTTCACATTATTTATGCAACTAAAATGATTCCTTTTTCTTTCCTTTTCCAAATTCTTACTGTTACCATCCGGAAATATGCTTGCTAAACTCATTTGTTAATTCTAATTGTTTAGATTCTTTGGGGTTTTCTCTGTACATAATCATATTAACTGCAGATGATTACAATTTCATAGTTTCCTTCCTAATATCTGCATTTTTTTTCTTTTTTGCATCTTAATACACTATGTAGACTTCCAAGTAATGTCAAGTAAGACAGGAGACAGTGGACATGTGCTCAGATCCAAAAAGAAAAGCTTTTAATAATTCTTCATTACCATGTTATTTGCTGAAGATTTTTGGAGATACCCTTTATCAGATTAAGGAAATTTCTTTTTATTTTACTTTACTAATAGTTTCCTTTTAATGAATGAATATTGACCTTATTGAAAGCTTTTCTTCTGTGTCTTTTTAGCAGGTTGTGTGATATTTCTCCTTAATTCTGTTAATGTGTTGAGTTCTAATTTTCTTTAGAAAATTTGTTTCAGGGTTTATGATTGAGCTGTACTTAATTATATTATCTGACTTCACTGTCAAGTTTATGCTGATCTCATAAAACAGGTTGAAAAGTGTTCCATCTTTTAGTAAAATTCATTCACTTGATATAAGTTTGTGTATTTGTGTAAGGGCATAAAGGTAACGGTATATTAAAGTTCATCAGAAATTATTTAGATTTTGCATTTTTATGTTAGTTTTTACAATTTTAGTTCACTAAAAATTTGTTCATTTCTTATCATTTTTCATAAAGTTGCTCATAGTATCTTCTTGCTACCTTTCTCATGTCCTGATCTGTAGTAATGTTCCCTTTTATATTTAGGGCACTTGTGTCTTCTCCCATTTATTTTGGGGTTTACCAATTCCACTAATTTTTAAAAATATTCTAATTTGCTAATCGTCTCCATTGTTTTACTATTCTATTAGTTTCTACTCTTTTATATCCTTCATTTGACTTTCTTTAGATATAATTATTAATTTTTTCTAATTTCTTAAGGAAACTTCTCAACCTTTTTCCCCCTTAATATATACATTTAAGTTTATAAATAACCCTCTAAGCATGACTTTTCCTGCATCATACAAGTTTTGATTTGTAGTATTTTTACCATCTTTTAGTACAAAATATTTTCTAATATCCAATGAAATTTGTTATTTGACCCATGAGCCATGAAGCTTTGGGTTTGTAAGATGTAATGGTTTTAAGAATATTAGTAAGTTTTCAAACATTTCTGCATATCTGACTTTTGCCACATTTCTTCTTTTTCAGACTCCAATTACATACAGCATACATATATATGAACTTTATACTATATTCTCCATATGTCATATCTATTTTTGTTTTTCATCTTTAACTTTCAGCTTCATTTTAGTAATTCACTTATTCATGTTATCTGTATCTACTGGTTGATAAACTCAACTTCTAAATACTTTAATTACCTTTTTATTATTTCATATTTTTAATATCCTTTTTATAGGTTTTAGTTATTTGCTAAAATTTTGGTCTTGATTTTTTTTTTACATATTTTATTTATTTTTATTTTTTATTTATTTTGAGAGAGACAGAGAGTGTGAGCAGGGGAGGGGCAGAGAAAGAGGGAGACGGAGAACCCCAGGCAGCCTCTGCATTGTCAGTGGGGTGCCCGATATGGAACTGGAATTTACAAACCCAACTGTGAGGTCATGACCTGAGCCAAGTCAAGAGTCAGACGTTTAACCACTTAACCCACTGAACCACCCAGGCCCCCAGTGGTCTTGATTTGTTGTTGTTGTTTTTTTCTTTTTGAATACTGTATAGTATTTCAGAGTCTGTATCAAACACATCCATTAACTGAAGGTCTTTTTCTTTGTTGCTTCTTCTTGTTATCATTCAGGTTGTTTTGTCTACTCATCTGCCTTTCCTTTTTTGTTTTATCTCAGACACTGTATCCAAAAAAATCATCTGTTGAAATAATGTAAGAACTAGAATAATGTTATCTTCCTCCAGAGAGAATTTACATTTGCACTTGCCAGGTTCCTAGGGACACTATTAATCTAAGATCACCTTAGTCGAATTGATAGCTCTGAAATTATTTAATGCTAGACTTTAGATTCTGTGAGGGCTTGTCTGCTTATCACCAAGACTGACTTCTGTGGTGAAGCTCTTAGAACCTCCACCTCAAAGCACACAAGTGTTAGTGGGACCACATCAGGCCCCGAATTCCAACTTTGTGCCCATATACTCAAGAGCCTCTCAAAAGCACTTTCCAGATTTTCAAAGAGCACTACCTCTTGCCCAAATCTCAATGCATTACCAGGGTAAATTCCAGGTTCCTCTCTCTGGATTTCTGTCTCCTCCCCAATCTTTGCTCTGTAAATCTTCAAAATATTGTTAGAAGTGTGTATGTTGTTCATGTCTTCCAGCTATCTTCTGCGAGAGGAACCTTCTGAATTCTCAAAAACCGCAATCATTAAACCATTTCCGACGAGTCCTGTGTGCCAGGCTCAAAGAACTAAAGTTAATCCTCTAGGCAGTGAGAAGCCACAATATGGCCTGTCATTTTTTTGAAAAATTTATACAGATAAAGTATATATATTTAAAAAAAAATGGTTTCAGAAAAGGACCAAAGGCAGCAACTGTATGTTGTAATCATCAACAGCGGTCAAGGTGGTGGGTATAAAAGAGATCTTTGCAATAAACACTCCAGAATGAGACACTACAGATTTTGGAAATAGATGGAATGAAATGAAACAAATTTTGATTCTTTGTGACCAAGAGAATGGAAAATCTAGATAAGTAATAAGTGTGTGGAGAATTGGCACTTTAAAATTACAAACAACTATATTTGTAATATTTTATGTTTACAATACTAGTATTAAATTATCTAGAGATATGTCAGCAAGCAATTGAAAAAGAGAATGTGGAGATCTGGAAATTCTTTCTTCCCTTAGAGATAAGAGCTGAAATCATGGGAGTAGACAGGAACCTAGCTTTAGCCCCAGCTCTGCTACTGAACATTCATAGAACAACTTATCTGCAATAATGAAATCCATTTTAAAAGTGGACTACATTTTTTCTAATTCCTACTAATCTTACCTATAAAACAAAATTTACAACTTTGATCCATAAATAATATGTTTTCTTTAGCATACCTGAGAAAATAAAAATCAATATTCCTACTGGGCAGATCATAATAGGAAACATTTCTACTTCAAACCTTACCATCAATTTAGTGTTGTGAGACTATGCAGATTTGGCATCATAGTCTATCATGCCCTATCATGTCTTTTTCATCTGCATTTGGCTTTATACCTGCAACAACATTCATCAAACAAGAAATCTCTCTTTCCTCCAAAGAGCTTCTCTCATAGAATGGCCGCTATTTCGATGAAACTGTGTTTTTAAACAAGGCAATGGCATTTCACAGTGGTTAAGAGACCTGTTCAGTGTCATTAATTGATGCGAATTTCAGTCCTTGACATATAAGTTTATGTACTTTCTACAATATGATCCTAAGAGTGATGAGAGGGTAGTAAACATGAATGGAACAATTAAGATTTGCTTGGGACTTGGTGCATCTTATCCATTCTATCTTTTAAAATAATAAAATGAGGTAGCTGTGATTAGCTTCTTTATCTCTAAAGAAAATAAACTTTAAAAACACTAACAAAAGAGATTAAGTAACTTGCTCAAGTTTATTTATTAAGAAATAAGGAGACAAATTAGCATGCAAATCAGGAGCTGAATGATTGAAAGGCTTAAGCTTCTCTAATGATTTATGTTAATAAAAAAGTCAACTGATAAAAGTAATGGAAGAGAGTCTACAAATTTATAAAAACTGTATAATTGAGGGGGGGTTAACATTTTGAGATTGTATATGCTGTTTCTATGCATTAATAGATGCATACTATATATGGTATATATCACATAAATTTTATCTTCAGCAGCACAATTACACCTCTGAGTATACATACATATCCCTGGGCCAGTTGAGTGACACAGTACAAAGATCAAATATAAAAATTTCACCATAACAAAATTCCAGCTGGAAATATTCAGCTGGAACACTGAATTTTGTATTGAAATTTAATCTAATTCAACTAGCAGCTTTGAAAGATTTTCCTTGTGCCAGACGCTGGACTGAGCAAGGAGGAAATAAAGATAAATAAGAACTTACACGTCGGCAGATAAGAGGTATATATACAATGTGATAAGTGCCACTTAAAATGCTCTGGGAGCACAGAAGTCCCGGAAGAACAAAAGCTTTGGGGTGGGGAGGGATGAGATTTGAGCCACATTTTAAAGCTGCCAAGAGGTTTCCCATATAGAGTATATGGAGCAGGCATCTCAACAAAAAAAGACATGAGACAAGTCATGGATGCCGGCACATGCACAGCATCCTATAGGGGGTGATCAAGGGTCTAAGCTCATCCAACATGGAAGAGAGAAGCTTGCAGGACCTTTCTTATTGCCTGGCTTAAACTGTGGCATGAAATATATGATAATAAAAACCTTGAAAACATGCTTAGATTAAAAGAGCAGGAGGAAAACATGGATCTACTTTAACTATCCACTTCTTTCAGCCTTCCTAAATTTCAAATTCAACCTTTCCTAACATGGCCAGTGAAAGGCAAGAAGGAGCCAACCAATTATCTAATTTTCCATTTTCACCTCACAGAATTAGCGGGTTGGTGATTCTGATTCCTAAATTCTCTTCTCTTCCTAACATTTGATAGCAACTTAATGTCCTTTCTCAAAAGCTGATAATAAATTCGAGTGCTCATCTGTTTACTTCAGACCCCCAACCCATCTTTGAATTGCAGGATGCTCAGTCAATACACTTTTCCTAGCCCTCCTTCTCACAGTTTCAACCCTCCACTCTTCAGATAGATCTGCAATGGTTTGGAGACCTGTTTCTCTTTCCTTTATCCTCTGAGTTTACTTTGGAGGATAAATCAGTTTCTCATGCCTTATGGCAGTGTGTCATTATAAAATATTTCATACCTGATGACCTTTGAGCATTTCTTATTCAAAGATTCATGAACGCTTAGCATGAGGTACGTCTAATGATCCCTGTGTAAACACACTGAAAGTTCCCTCCTACAAAGGCACAGGCAGGTGGAAGACATATTTTCGACACTCTGTCTTCAATCTAAGCATCACTGGCAGTGCCTGACAGGTCTCATTTGCTAAATAAAGCACAATGTGTCAATTTGAAATAAATGTAAATTATCACCTTTCTTCCTTGTTAATTAAGGTCTGATTAATGCAATACAAGCGGTTGTTGAGAGTACAGTAAGAGAATGGCTTTTGTTGCAAAAACAAAACAAAACCCCTCAGATATAAATAATGGTCTGTCTCAGCCATTGAACTTGGGTTAGAAAGGTTACTTACAATGATTTGTTCAGTTGGAACATGGACAGATGTTCATATCTCAGCCTCTTAATAAATGAATCCCCAAATGTGGATAGCAAATGGCACTTACTTTAGAGGTAAGACCTAGCTGTGGAATGACCCACACTTTTCATAAATCATAAAGGGCAAAATTCTAGGTTCTGTTTTGCAAAGAAATATCCAAGAAATCTACCTCGAGACATAGGCTTGTTATTTAAGGAATGTTTTGGTATTTTAACGAGGTGAATTTTCAAGGTGAAGGTTTAAGAAATGATGTATGTACGAGTGAAGGTAAAACAGTCACAGTACAGAAAGTAGGAGGCTAAATATAGAAGGAATATCAGATGAGAAAAGTCAGTTCATTTCAACCTAGAACCCTATTTGATTAGTTGCATAATCCTAAAGTAGCTAACAAGCATACAAAATATGTTGAATCAGGGAATTTTTAGAAGTAAAAGGAATGTGGACATTTTATGGCACAATTATTTGAGATTACAAGAAATAGCAGTTATTTTCATTAAAGGACACAACTAGTTAATGGCACAGTCCAGGTATAGCCTCACAATAGATTAGAATATACTTTCTAATTTATTCCTAATTTGGCTATCTCCCTTTTTTATAAACTTTCTCCATATCCGTTGATTTTTAAAAATAACACAGTTGAACTGTGGAAAATTTTTACCCTTCACTAAAATATATCCATATGTGACTCTATCAGACCATTTTCTTAAACATGAGATTTTTTAAATTTTTTGTTTATGTTTGTTCATTTTTGAGAGAGAGCGATAGGGAAAGAGAACGATTAGGGGAGGGGCAGACAGAGAGGGAGACAGGATCCTAGCAGGCCCCAGGCTCCGAGCCATCAGCACAGATCCAGATGCAGAACCCATGAACTGGGAGATCGTGACCTGAGCCGAAGTCAGATGCCCAACCAACTGAGCCATGCAGGCACCCCTCAACATGAAGTTTTAAAACACAAGTTAAAGTGTTCCTTATTTGTTAATATGGTTTTCCTGGATGAAAATATGTGAATTTTTTTTTTAAGATTTTATTTATTTTGAGGGAGAGGGTGGGGGGAGAGAGAGGGTGGGGGGAGAGGGAGGGAGGGAGGATGAGAGCCAAATAGAGGGAGACAGAGAATCCCTATCTGCTCGATGCTGTCAGCACACAATCTCAGAAACCATCAGAGTATGACTTGAGCCAAAAACCAAGAGTCAGTTGCTTAACTGACCTAGCCACTCAGGTGCCCCATTTTTGATATTTTTACACCAAAACACTATTATCTTATATCACATTAACTAGGTTTGCTTGCTAATTTTTTTCTCTGTGTTTCATGTAATTCCTGGGAATTATGATTATATAATTATCATCACGGAAGAAGCAGAGCCAGGTTTTAAGATTCAGATCTGTTTGAATTCAAAGCTGGTACAACAAATGGCCTCACTTCAATTAGAATGGATTGTACTTTTGAACAAGGAGAACTTTATTCATTCATTCATTCAACAAAGTGTAAGAAGCACTGATGATGTACTGGCTCAAAATCCACTTCTACTGTTCATAAACTAGGTCCTCAAAAAAAAATTTCCTATATAGGAGGAAACTAATCAGAAGATGCCTGGGACTTTGCATTTATTACAATTTTTAATGCTCTAAAACACCTTGTGAGGCTGGTAGTGTTATTCAGATTTTAATAACACTACTGAAGTTCAAATGGAGTTTAACAAAACCACAGTTGAGGGATTTGGGAAGAAAGATCCTAACAGTTCAGGGCATACATCTTCTGGGAAAATTATTTACTATAACTGCCTTTACAAAAGACAGACAATACTATATAACTCTAAAGATTGTCATAGGACTAAATTTTAAAAATGCAAATGTCAATGATAAATGTTCACATTGTTCTTCTCTTCCTCAGCTTACATTCAAATCCACTTACCTTGAAATTATGTACATTCCGGTGATCATTTTATGTCAAGTGAATAGTTTGTCCCTAAGGACAGAATGTATGAACTGAAGAGTTAAGGAAGAGAGAGTATTATGCTAGGAATTGTCAAGATATTAAGGCAAGAGGTAGGAAAAACAAAGAAATGTTTCATAGTAGTTGATATTTTTAGTATGGTTCAAAAATTCTGTACTGAGGAGCTAAAACACAGGGGTCTGCGATAGTCTCTTGGACAAAGAACAAAAAATGAGTCAGATCGTTTTTATGTAATATCCTGGGCTTCTTTTCAAATACACATTTCACATTTTCAATTTATTAATAAAGAACTAACAGTGGCTTAGTATGTACCAACCATGTGGGAAATATTTTTTAAAAGAGTAAAGAGACATGTCTATTTGCCAAAAAGTTTGTATTGCAAGCATGAAACCAAGTCAGTCAATATGAATCTGCAAAGAGACAGAGTTTGAATTCTGCTACAATGAAATATATTGGATGTTTACTCCCACCAACTATAAAAATGAACACAATATATGAAGCACCTCTTTTTGGGTACTGTAAATCAAACAGAACACAATGATGACCCTTCCCAGAGAAAAAAAACAAACAAAAAACATGTATCCTACATTTCTCACTGGGAGTACCTTCTCTACCATAGAAGAAGGTGAAGCCCAAGAAGAATCCTAGAGTCGTTCAGCTAAGGAAGAAATTATTAAACCTGCTGGAATTTGAGCAAAATAGTAGAGAAGAGAAAGTTGGCAGGAGTATGAAAAACTTCACAGGGGTTAGTTGCATGTCATTTGCCAGTGTCTCGGTTGCAAAAGTCTAGGTCAAAACTCTACCGACATGATCCTAGGAAAACTCTTTCGGAGATGGAAACTGAAATAAGATATAAGTCTCACAGTGCCAGGGGATACTCTGCCTGAGTAAAGAGACCCCTATGAACACCTTGTGCATTCAGTTGAGACCTCAGAATGTCAGAACTTAGAAGCAAGGATTATGTCCTAGAGTATGAAATGAATTAGGACTAAAGACAAAAGCAAAATATACTCACTCTTTTAAAGAGTAAAACCAAGCCTGTCAGGATAATAAAAGCTCTCAGGGTTTTCATTTCTTTTCAGAAAAAAAATCCAAAACTTTTAAAGGAAGATAACATAATTCAGACTACCTATAATATGCCATTAGCAAAGGCCATCATAATAATTTCTGCACATGTGAAGAAGTAGAGGAAAGAAACCCAAAATCAAGAAAAAAAAAAAGCATTTGATAAAAAGAGAGAACAGAAAACAGCTTTGAAGCAATCAATGTAAATCTGTTCTAGGGCCTCAACTAAAAACAACTCGTTGTGTATAAATGTATAGAATTGGTTCCTTTTATATATTTTTATGCTTATGTGTTTATTAACAAGTGAAACTTGAGAAAGTCATCGCCAACAGAAAAACATTGGATAAAGAGCCATTGCAGGCTGAAAAAAGTAAAATCCAGATAAAAATGTGAATTTACAGAAAAATAAACTAATTAATTAGCAATTATAATTAATTAAAATGTTGCTGCTTAAAACAAAAAATATCAACATATTTTACAATTTATAACATAGAAGATAATACAAAAATAATAACACAAAGGTTAGGTGGTTAATGGAATTACACTGCTGTAAGTTCTTTAAATTTTACAAAAAGTATGGATACAAATTGTAAGTAGAAAGTTATAAGCTTGCATATTATAATGCCAAGGGTAATTTCTCTCTCTTTCCCCCTCCCTCCCTCTCCCTCTCTCTCTCTCTCACACACACACACACACACACACACACACACACACACCACACACACACAGAGTCATGGTTTTAAAACAAAAAGCAGAGTAATCCAAATGGAGTACTGCAAGAGAAAAATAATTAATCCAGAAAGAGAGGAAGAAATAATAGAAATAAAGCAAAAGCAAATAGTCTGATGGTCAATATAAACACAAATACATAAAAAATTATTATAAATTTGAATTATCCACATACTCCAGTTAAAGCTAGATTATAAGATATGTAATAGAGAGACATTGAACTGTACGCTGACTGTAAGAGATTTACTTCAAGTATAAAGACAAAGATGTAAAGGGAGAGAAAAGTTATGCCATGCACACATAAAACATAAAAAATCTAGAGAGATTATAATAATATCAGGCAAAGTAGACTTTTCAAGAGATAGAGAAAAAATTTCACAATCCTAAAGGGATCAATTATTCAGGAAGACATGAAAATGAAAAATGTATATGTGCTATAAACAAGGTGTCAAAATAAACAAAGCAAAATCTGACAGAACTAAATGGAGAAATAGACAAATCTTTAAACATATGAAGAGGCTTTAGCAATTTTCTCTTAGTTATTAGAAAAACTAGCAAGAAGTGCTGCAAGATTGTAGAAGGTTTGAACAATACTATCAATTAATTTGAACAGCCATTAATAGAACAATACCCTTATAACAGCCAAACACATGTCAGCTTCAAGTGCACAATGGACATTTACCAAAATAGGCCATATCCTGAATTATCAACAAGTCTCAGTAAATTTAAAAGAACTGAGTCCTTACACTTGTGTTCTCTGAACCTCTAATTTTATGGAAGTAATTACAAAACAATAAAAAGACAAAGAAAATTCTCAACTATTTGGAAATTAAGCAGAATGTTTCTAAATAAACAATGAGTTAAACAAGAAACCACAAAGAAAATTAGAAAATATTTCAAACTGTGATAGTTAAAACAAGACTTAGAGGAAATTTTATTATAATTAAGATGTTTATGTTAGAAAAAGGACACTTATATAATCTAATTTTCCATGTCCATTGATTTTAAAAACGGAAAGCAAATCAAAGTAGGGAAAAGGAAACAATAAATACAAATCAGTGATCAATAAAACACAAAAAGCACAGAGATAAAGCAACAAAGTGAAATTGTTTCTTTGAAAAGATTAATAGATAAACCGTGATCAAGCAAAACAAAAAGAAAACACACATTTACAAACTGAAGATTGAGACAGATTACTACTACAGAGTCTAAAAACATTAAAAAGATAAAGCAGTATTATGAACAACTTTATACCAATAAATTTGATAATTGAGATGAAATGGATAATTATTTGAAAAATAGAACAGCAAAACTGACATAAGAAGAAATGAAAAATATTAATGTTTTATACCTACTTTTCAAATTTAATTTGTAATCAAATCTTTCCCATAAGGAAAAAACTAAGCCCAGTCGTTTTCACAGGTGAATTCTTCCCAACACTTAAAGAATTAAAAAGCAGCAGATTTTCACTAATTCTTTAAAAATAGTGGACAGACTATATTTTATGTCTGCTTTTATGAGCTAATCATAATTCTGATACTGAAAACTCGAATAGAAAATATCAGAAAAACAATTATAGCTTGACCTCACTCTTGAAAACAGATGTAAAAATCACAAAATTATCAAAAAATTGTACCTACCAATGTACACATGGGATCTAGTAATATATGAAGTGAAGATTATTCCAGGTATATAAGGTTGGAGTAACATTCAAAAATCACTTTTTTTTTCCTATTTTTTAACAGAATAAATAAGAAGAGATATGATCATTGGAACAGGTGTCTACAGCTAACATTATACTTACTGGTGAAAATGTGAATGCATCTCTCTTTAAAATCAGAACAGGCAAGAATTTCTGCTCTTTGCCATTTCTAATCAATATTGCATTGGAAGTCCTAACCAGGTACACAGAGCAAGATAAAGAAGTAAAAGATAAGCAGATTTGAAAGAAAGAATGAAAATAGTCTCTATTTGCAGATAACATGATGACCTACATGAAACATCCTAAGGAATCTATAGAACAAATATCAAAACTAGTAAGTTAAGCGAGAGTGTCGTATTTATTACTTGTAACCTGGTTACATATTATCAGCAAACAACTGGATAATAAAATTTTAAATGGGGGGAGCGCCTGGGTGCCTCAGTCGGTTGAGTGTCTGACTTCAGCTCAGGTCATGGTCTCTCAGTTCCTGAGTTCGAGCCCCGCATCAGGCTCTGTGCTAACAAACAGCTCAGAGCCTGGAGCCTGCTTCAGATTCTGTATCTCTCTCTTCCCCTCCCCTGTTCATGCTCTGCCTCTCTTTGTCTCTCAAAAATAAATAAATGTTAAAAAAAATTTTAATAACATTTTAAATGGCATTTCCAATAAAATATTTGAACCATTTAGAGATAATAAGACCTTTATCTAAAAACTACAAAGCTAAATATATGGAGAGATTTGTCCTGTTCATTGATTAGAAGACTCATTATTATTAAAATTTCAATTCTCCCAAAGTTGATTTAAAGATTTAATGCATTCCAAATTAATATTACAAAGGATATTTTGTAGAAATGGGCTAACAGATTCTACAAATTAACATGGAAATGAAAAGATAATGAGAGAGTCAACACACTGAAAAATGAACAAAGTTGGAGAACTCGCATTATCATATTTCAAGACTCCATGTAAAGCAACATTTATCAAAACAGCCTTGTACTGATTTAAAAGTAGACCAACAGATCAATGGAATGTAACAGGAAATCCAGAGATTATTCTCACATACATAAGGCTAAACAATTTTCCTCATTTCCAAGGTAGGTCACTGGTAAAGAAATCTTTTAAACAAATGGTGCTGTAACACCAGGATATATAAATCAAAAGTAACCAATTCTCACCCCTAGCAAACATCAAACCCAAAAATATATTTGAGGTGAATCAGAAACTAAACATAAAGCTAACATTACAGCTTCTTAAAAAAAACCCTAGACTATCTTGATGATCACAAAGTAGGCAAATACCTCTTAAACAGGTTAGGAAAAGCATCTGCAAGTGATGGGTTGGGTTCCATGAATATTAAAAGCTGTCATTAACAAAATACGAGCATTTGGAAAATAGAAAAGGTGGTATACATGGAAAAAGTATTAACAGTGTGTACTTTTGACAAAGGGTTTTTATCCAAATTGTTTTTTTTAAATCTGACAGTTCAATAATAAAAGACAAACAATTCAATATGAAAACATATTAACATGAAGAAAAGAAACATGATTTGTAAAGATGCTGAACAAAAAAAGAGACATATGAAAAAACAGTGAGGACAAAAAGAGGTATTTGGCATCATGAATTTCAGGGAAATGCAAGCAAAACCACAGTGAGATACCACTTTACACGAGAGTGGCTAAAATTCCAGAGACTGTCCATACCTATACTAGAGTAGTTAAGGATTTGAGGCAAATAGCATGCATCCCTCATGGGATATAAAATTATACCAAAACTTTAGAAAACACTTTGCAGCTGTTGTCACGAATCTACCCCATGATCCAGCAATTCACTCTTCAAAATATATCCAAGAGTAATAAAAACATGTATCCATAAAAATACATATCCAAAAATATTCCTATCAGCTTCATTTATAATCACCACAAACCGGAAACCATCCAAATGTCCAATAGAATGGATACTCAGTGTGAGGTAGAGTCACACAACTAAACACTACTCAGACATATGCAACAACATCATTGCATAAAAGACATATGCAACAACATCATGTATGAATCTCAAACACTATGTTCAGCAAAAGAAACTAGAGACAAATGAGCACATAATCTGTGTTTTTAAAGTTCGGTAACAGGAAAAACTCACCTATGGTGATAGAAATCACAGTAGTGGCTGCCTTGGTGTGGGAGTGGCGTACTGAATGCAAAGGGAACAAAGGAACTTTCCAAAGAAATGCAAATATTCCATATTTCGACTGAAGTGTAGTTGACATGTACCCGTAAGACATCTGCATAGACAGGCACACTTAAGAAGTGTACACATAAGATCTGAACCTTTTCAAACTCCATGTCCAGTGAGGTCATTTTGGTAGCTTAAAATTGGCCATAAGAGAGGTATTTACACATGGAAATCTAGAAATTCCACAAATATAGTTTTCTTTTCATCAAACCACTGCCAAGATCCCTCTCTCTCTGGGTGATTGATGTCATAACAACTACAAGTCTGAGACTATTGACATCCAGCTACCATATGGATGGAGCAAAAGAAAAATCCTGTCTAAAGCAAATGAGAAAAAGAGAAATGAGAGAGATATTCAAAGAGAACCACAGGTAAGAGACTGAACAAGATATCCAACAACATTGGAAAAAGGATAGCACCACCTACACAAAGATCAAGAGCAGGGATTCCAGCGCAATGACTGGTCTTTTGTAACTCAGTAAAATACCTCTGAAGACCCAGTAAAAGATGAATTCCACAAGACTGAAAACAATGCTGGCAGAGCAAAGCTATCAAATGCCATTACCTCTAAGACCAAAGATGCTAATTTTATTTTGATCATTGTCTTCATAGCAGCTATCATTATCTGGTGCAATGCCATGTATTTTTGTTGTTGTTGTTAATTTTACTGCTGTTAACCCAGCAATAGAATTGGTTGTATCTTTGTCACACTTTTAACTAAAATAATGCCAGAACCTAAACAGTATCCAGGGCATTGTGCGTGGACAATAAATATTAGTACAGTGAATCAATAAATGACAGGGAAAACAAACAGTATTCTTACATGGAAGATGAGGTTTTAAACGTTCTGTATCCAACAGGTCACTGACTACAGAAGAAGGAAGTTGGGTCTTTGATAATGCATTCAATTTCTTTTCTCGACTTCGAGATACAGATAGGATAAGCCTGGTGGGAGATGCACAGATGACAGTCGACTCTAAGTTAGACTTTTCAGGGATGGACATGTACATCTGCAGAATAGTTGATGGTTGTTCTCCGAAAGGGCATTGTAATTTTACTTGCTCTTGTATCCTTAAAGAGAGCTTTGGTAGACCCATATCCACCCAAGCCTAAGTTTTTTGTCTTGTTTAATTAAAAGAGAAAACATTTTGAGCATACAGTGATGTGAGAAAATAGCTATCGAGTGATTCACGGAAGAATATTTCTAACAACAAAAGAGCAAGCATATAGACTCGTGGAATTACTCATTTTCAGTGAACTCTGGAGAAAACAGATTACAAGAGAGTTAGTTGCTGGTGCTGCAAATTTGACCTGATGCCAAAAGTGGTGAGATCCTGTTTTAAAGTAGCCTAGCATTTTCTTTAGCCCCAAGCGAGATTGTTAACACTCACTTCAGCCATAACTACACTACCTGACAAAGAGAGAGTCAAAACATGAGAAAAAGTTAAGTTCCCAAACTTCCCAACAATGTGGATCAAGCGATAGTTCAGTCTCTCCTGTCCCTCACTTCCTATGCAATAATCTCCATTGTAAACACAACCCCCCCCCAAAAAAAAACTTCTACCAAAACAAAACAAAAAGGTTGACTTTATTAACCACAAGCTATGTTTTTGTTATTTTTAGGAAAGATATTAAAATTTCTCCTTGAAGGAAAAAAAAAAAACATGCCTCAAAAAATTAGAAAACAAGAATTTAGAATGGGATCTCTTCATCTGGAATAATCCTAAATTGAAAATACTAGAACTTTCCTGGGAAATATGCAGTTTTTATTATTTAAAGGTAGACCTATACTTTTCATTTGTGAACTCAACATAATGGAGGGGGAAGTAAATCTAAGGTCCCCTCCCCACTCCCTGAATTTACAACAGTGACTACAGAAAGGAAAATCAGATCCCGTGTATCGTTTTTCCTTATCCCACTCAGTAGGATAGGGTCATAATGAATGGACATGACCCACCATATTCAATCAACTTCCAAGCAAGTTTCACCTATGAGAGCTCCTTCAATCCTCACGGTAATGATATGAGGTAGTTCTCAGAGATCATGCCAAAGAGGTGGTATACACTGATATATTTTCTACAAAGGGAGACAGCATAAACCCAGGAGCACTGAAACAGTTTGTTCCACAAGCAGCTACCGCTACAGCTGCCACTGGGGAAACAAACATCCAAGGGAGTGAATAGTACAACAGTATGTTATTTCCAGCTGGACTTTGGCTCCACATGGGTTCCAGGATATTCTTTGGGGTAACCTAAACTAGCACCATGTAGAAAGGCATTCTGCCTAGACTAGAGGCAGAGAAAGAACAAGCCAGAAATCCTGGATCTTAACTGCATTCCTCCAGCATTTTGGAGTTGTGTCAGGCCCCCTCATCGATGTATTTAAAAACACACAAAAAAGCAGACAGTCAAAGATGTCTGTGCTTCTATCCAGGAAGAACTGGGCACTTTCCTGGCTCAACCCTCCACCCTCTCAGAAGGAAGAAGAACCACAGAGAGGATAATGACGGTGCCCCTTTTTTTTTTTTTTTTAAGTTTATTTATTTTTAGAGAGGGAGAGAAAGAGAGAAAAAGTGCATGTGTCAGCCAGGGAGGGTCAGAGAGAGGGAGAGGAAGAATCCCAAGCGGGCTCCATGCTATCAATGCAGAGCCCCGTCAGGGGCTCAAACTCACAGAGTGAGATCATGACCTGAGCCGAAATCAAGACCTGGACACTTAACCAACTGAGCCACACAGGCGCATCTGCTGTGCCACTTCTAAGCAAGACTTTTTATCTCTAGCTTCAAAAATACGAGGATTAGAAGAGTGACACTTCTATATGAGTTAAACTTTAATTCTTTCCATGAACCGATAATGATGAATAAAATGATTTCAAATTTAGTTTAGCTAAATATTTTGGATTGTTCTTACTATAAGCAACAGAATTGCTAGAATGCTGAAATTAAGAGAAGAAGATTTATGAATTCATTGGAAGGATATCCCAGTATC